>NW_026019984.1:4912191-5434198 GCF_900185275.1 Solanum verrucosum
TGAACTAATTCCACGAGATACTCGCCACCTCCAACAAGCAATAACTCTATCTACCATACTAAGATTCGAGTTTAACACATTAGATATCATTACCAAAAGTAGGAACAAACAGACCATTATAAACCCAAATTCACCGATACTTGGTGTTAAAATTCATCGCAAAAATGAGATACATGTAAAAAAAAAATAGATACATACATTCGATTCCGACAGGAGAATTGTGAGGAGATCGCCGCAGAGAGAGATGGAGAAGACGAGACCGGCAGAGAAGATTTTGGCAAGAAATTTCACGCAGAATTTGGGCTCTATTTGCTAGTTTTCCATCTGACCCGTTACAACAGAACTTGGGCTTCATAGCCCATCTTTGGATCTCCTCATACCCAACATTTCTAAATTGGATCAAATATATACAATAAAGTAGGGATATTTACGGTTTGGATAAAAATTAATTTAAATCAAATCAATTAAATAAGTCAATTTTATTTGGATTTGATTTGGTTTTAGATTTTTAAAAACCGATAGTAATTTGTTTGGTTTGATTTTGCTCAAAAAATTAAAAATAAGCGGACTGAACCGACAAATTATATACCTATATTTTATTGTTATACATACATAATATATTATTTTTATAAATAAATTTAAATGTGTAATATATTTTTTCAGTACAATTTATTTATAATTTATTTATGAAAGCAAAAACGCTCCAGACAAATATTTATCTTGTTGATTTCATTTATATGTGGGATTTCACTGGGTATGTTGTTGTTGTTGTTGTTGATTTCATTTATATGAGTGTCTATGACAACTATTAGTGGTACTAGGAATGTCGTTGTCTCTTCCTTCTAGACTAAAATGGTGAATTTTGAAGTTTTATCCATAGTAAATTTAGTGGTCAAAAGTTCTGTAATGTTAGTAGTTCCAACTATTTTTCACTTTGAATAAATTGTTGTCTTTTTTCTCCCTTTTAAATGAATCGTTGCTTTTATTTTTATGTATGGTGAATAACCAAATGACCGAATCAAACCGATTATTGTGTATTATATTTGACTTGGCTTGGTTTTGATGAATTAAAAACATACTAATTTGGTTTGGTTTTTAATGATTTAAAAACAGAACAATTTGGTTTGATTTTAGTTTTGATCAATAACCGACTTAAACCAACCCATGAATACCCCCACCCCCACCATCCTACAATAAATATAGTCATATTTTTATTTACATAAAATAGTCAAAAGGCATAGAAAGATACACTGACTATACAATATAACTTATCTATATGTGAGTTATACATTATGATACACTCAAAAAATTGAATATAGTTCAACTATCCATGGAGTATACACTGACTATTCAGTTTCAACCAGCAAAAATCACCTCTAACAGTCTCAAATTTAGATATGAAATTCTCTCGATGTTTTGAGTCTTCTAGTATATAATTCGCGTGAAACAATTTTCTTTTTTGTGATACATCAAAATTTGAAGAAAAATGAGAAGCAATGAAGAAGAAGAAGATGCAGAAAAAGACGCATAAGTAGAAAGACGAAAAAGAAGGAGGATAACGAAGAAACGACGCACAAAAAATAAGGATGACGAAGAAAAAGATGCAAAAAAAGGGAGGGCGAAGAAGAAGAAGAAGGGTTGTTCGGCCATTTTCTTCTGAAAAAAGTATGGTTGAATGATCATTTTAGGTATTTTTTATAAATTGGGCATAAAAGATAATAAGTAAAGCTTATGGACTGATATTTTGCATAATGTTTTCTTTTAATTTTTCATAAGTTTAGCCACTTGAATCAATTTTAGACCCATATATCTATAAGTTTAAATTTTACACATACGCGTGGAGAATGACATGATATGAATGTCAATAATTTTAATTGCCCAGCTTTGAATTTTTTTTTCGTGATCCCACTCTTTCACTTAGAAGCAATTGCCTTTTTTTTAATTTATTTTTTTTAAAATAATTTAAAGGAAAGATGAAAGATAAAAGAAAACAATGATCATTGCATAGAAGATATATTTTTTAGCCAAGTTTGTTGGTTCTTTGGTACTCTTTCATTTATACTCTGTGTAATTAATACACAATAAATGTACACTATGTGTATAACTAGCATGCATACATTTTATACCAAGTATATATTGATTATATATTTATTATACACAAATTATACAAGAAAATAATTAAGTGGGTGAGATTACAGTAAATACTGATAAAAAAATGTACAATGTATAATATATATATATTCAAAGTTAAATGTGGAAGTTTGATTTTAGGATGTAAATGATTTTCATCTATTTGTAAAGTTAAATCAAGACAACATTGCTAATAATAGAAAGAAACATCATAGCACTTGAGTTAGTTATACACATATATAAACATAAGCATATGCATGCCATCAAAGTACATTCAGTTGTCTGGACACCTTATATGAGGTCAGATTGTTATCATAGTTACTCAATGGACGATACCTAACTACCAAGTGGATAGTAGTACGTGTATATTTTAGCTATTGAGTGGATGGTAGTATATTCTGTATTCATATCTGAGCTATCAAATAGGTGATAGTACATTCATATATGAACTATCAAATGGAAGATATCACATTCATATCCTAGCTAGTGAGTGGATGATAGTATACCTTTATCCTAACTATTGAGTGAATGGTAATATACATGCATACTTAGTTATCGAGTAGATGACATATTTATACGAGGCCTCTCATGGCTCTTGAGTTATAGATAATCTGTCAAGCTAAGTTATGTCTCATTATGCCTTGCATATTAATATATTTTATTCGTATCGACATTCCGTTGTCATGGACATTACATTTCATGTTGTAGGTGTAGCCCGTGTAGGTAGAGGTTCAAATAGGTCCCTCCAATAAACATTTGTTGAATTCAACATTTGATTTGTTAGAACCACTCCTTCTGAAGCTGTTGAATTGGCAACTTGAAGCCGTAGTTACATATATGTAGTGATGCCCAACGGGTAGGGCGGGGCCCTGCCTTAGACGGACGATAAATATGAAACTCTTAAAGGATTGTAGATCCATGTTATGTGTTAATATGTTTTGATTGGCCTTGCCAGTCTTGCTGCTAGTTGACAGTCTAATTTTTGGCCTCACCGCCTTGTGTGTGTATATATATATATTTGTGTGTGTGTTTGTTGGTCTAGTTTTTGTGTAGATTGTTCTCTATAGAGACCTTGTTGGTTTATTAGTTTTTTTAACTGGTTGAACATATGTGTTTATAAGTCGATATCGTCGGCCCAAGAGGTTTTTTGTATAATTATACGAGTTATGTTTGATTTGCTTGGTCAAGTGAGAAATCGAATGCCTATTGTGACTCACCAAATTTGGAGCGTGACACTGCTTTGGAAGAATATTATAGTTAAATCTCACTATAATATTTCATTCTCTAACTTATATCTTTATTGTTTGCAATAAAAAATGTTTTGGACCAACTTTGACACGAACAATCTATACTTGTAATCTTACTTTCAATTTCTATTTATTTTATAAATAAATAAATATTCTTTTTTCTATTAAAGAAAATGTTTCAAACTAAGGGGTCATTTGGTTGTGAATTAGTTATTCCAGAATAAGTTATTATGGAATAACTTATTTCATCATGTATATGAGATAATTTATTCATCACTACGGTATAAAATGGTGGAATAAATAATCCACGTCCTAATACCTCCAAGTACACGCATAATTACATTTTATTTATGAGATTATTATACCTCATACCTCATATCAAATGAATCCTAAATGACAATGATACCACAGAGTGAAACCAATTATTATTACTCTATATAATCCTGAAAATTGTAAAAGGTCTTTTAAAAGACATGAAAAAAATATATATATATATTACAAAAATGAATAACATAAAATCAACAACAAAAAATAATAATGTCTAATTCAAAAACCAAAATCTCCCTTATGATCAAGAAACCAAAGAGCAATTAATAAGGGGATTTTTCACGTACAGCCACTTAAAAATAGCTTAATTATGCTCCATTACTATAGTTTGCTAATTACGATTCGTAGCTACATGAATAGAAAGGAGAGTGGCGAGCGAGATTGGAAGAGGGAGGAGAGAGTGCAGAGAGGTAAATTGTATATATATATGTCGAATTCTATATGTATATCTGTCAAAATAATTGTATATGTGTAACTGGTATACATATGTATTTGTATATCTGGCGAGTGAGATTGGGAGGAGGAGGAGAAAGGCGAATGAGAGAGGGCAGAGAGTGGAGAGCGACTGCTGATTGGAAAGTCTTATCGTCATCTGTATAAATCATTTATCTACAGTTTTTTCACTTTTCATTCATTGAATGACTTGATTCCCAAAGGATGAAGGAAAACTTCTAGTGTACCCAATTGCAGGTCATACACCATATCTTGCACACGAGATAGAAAAGTAAGAGTTCAGAGAGTTGTCTGACAACCTTTCCAGTTCCCGCTTCGTATATTGGTTAGATAATTGTATATATGTAACTATTATGTATATGTATCAATTATTATATTTGCATATATGCATACAGTTTGAATTCGTATACAACTGAATCGAGTTAAAATATTTGTATTTGTATATCCAATCTCTCTCTCGTTTTATACAAACACAAATAAAACATTGTATTTGTAGAATTTGTGTTTCTATAAAACGAGAGAGAAAGATAAAAGAGAACTGAACAGGGGAAGATTTGTATTTGTATTATGTGTATAGGATTTGTATATCCCGTCTCTCTCGCTTTATACAAACACAAATTATACATTCGTGTTCGTATAAAGTGTGAGAGAGATTGACAGAAGAGAAACGAGAGAGAGATTGAGAGGCGAGTGAGAAAAAGAGGAGAATGACGAGCGGGATTCCAGAGAGAGGAAGAGAAGAGAGGAGAGGCGAGAGAGAATGTAATTATAGTTAGAAGTAAGTTCTGGATTGTAATTAATGCAAACTATAACTATATTAGCTAATTAACTAGTATATGTTTTATTAGCCACTAAATTTTCCCAAAATAAAAAGAAGTATACAGTATTCACTCACCAAGGTAAAATTTTTGTTACCCAGCAACAGTAATTAAATTAAACAACAAATTTGAAAAATTAAGTCAAAAAATAAAAAAACATAAAAAAAAGGGAGGACACCCTCCTCAACAAGCTTCTTTTGATTTATCCCACAAAGGAAGCAATTTCATGATAATCCAAGATTCTTGAAAAATTGATCACAAGTAAACGCCGGCCGTCAGATTAGATGACATATGTCGCCGGCGTTGACCGACACCGGAGATTTGCATCTACATAAAGGTCAGTTTTTTAACGCTCAATCTTCATATAATAATCATTCAGAGCACATAATAGCTTCAATGGATCACAATCTTGGGTTCACTCCATCGGATTCGAATCCATCTCCATTTGGTTCTTCTGCTCCCTCAAGGCTGCCAAAACCCAGATTGTGTAAAAAGAAATACACGGGTTCTGATAGAAAGGACCAAATGTTCAACCCTTTTAAGGGTGTTGGGGAAATTCAAGAAATGAACATGGATCATGTGGAGTCGGTTTCTGGGGAATTTGGGAATGTGGGTTTTGCTTCTGGGGTTGATAGGGGTAGTGGGGATGTTGGTAATGGAGGGTTTGTTTTTGGAGCTAGTAGAAATAGTGGTATGTTTGGAGCATATTTGAGCAATTATCAGGGATATATAGGGGAAGGAACACTTCCTGTTGATGAAATGAGGAAACTGAATATTGAAAGTGAGAAGAAAATGAATGTGGGTGGTGGTGTAAACAATGTGGTTGCTGGTGCTGATATGGGATTTGTGTTTACGGGTGGCGATGCAAAACTTGATGAAATGGTTAGCAAGGAGGTGGAGAACAAGTTAAATATCAAAAGTGAGGGAAGTGTTGACACTTCACGTAATATGGACAGTGTAAAATCCAAGTATAACGTGTTTGGCAGCTTCTCGAGTAGTGAAAATGTTGATAGTAAAATTGGTGGGGGTGTAGGGGATGAACTCTTGAATGAGATGAACAAATTGAATATCAAAGGGAGAACTGAGAATGACATGAACGACTATGCATATAAGGAAAGAGGCTCTCTAGGTGGAAAATCGGAGACCTTGCTCCATGATAAGATGAAAAACATGCATATAAATAAGCCTACGGGTTATGTTTCTAATGAGAATGTAAAAGTTGATTCAAGTTCAAGTGACCCTAGTGGAAATGCTGTTAATAAGAGTTCCAGTGGAATTTCAGATTCAATTCCTTCAGGATTCTCATTTCAGGCAGGGACACAGAATAATCAGTTTACTAATCAGGTTCATCCAGGCTATCATAGTGGTACAAGTTCAACCTCCTCATTCCCCTCCTTTAATATCCCTGGTGAATCTATGATGGGTACTTTTGAATCACCATCAACTGATAGAACTGGAAAGAAGGTTGAATTTAATTTCAGTACTAAGTCTGATGGCAAGCCAATGCAAAATCTTATACCAACTGTTAAAGGAAGCTTAAATAAGAAAGTTGAAACTAGAAGGGAAGCAACTAGAGATCCCAGATACAAGAAAAAGAAAATGAAACCTAAGCAAACACTCTCAACGCCAGTGAACTTTGCTCATGACTTTGCCCTCAGAGGAAGTTCAGAAGAGAATGCGGAACCTTCTGAACCTTACTCACCTATGGATATTTCTCCATATCGTGAAACACCGGCAGATAATACACTTTCAAGAGGAACTTCTGTGGCTTCTGATGAGTCGTTCATTCTAAATGAGAATTATGGATCTAGTGATACCCGTCCTGCTGTTTCAAATGATGGAACAGATGAAGATCTGATAGATGCAACAGAACGCATGAATATTAATGAAAATGATGTGACATGTAGTGAGACACAAGAAGTAGAATCGAGACACTCTAGTCATCATGGTGTAGATATGGACGGTCCTTCTGAAGAGTCTATATCTATATCTGGGGCTGAGACTGAAAGCTTCAAATCTGCTACAGAGCATTTAGATTATAGTACTGATTCTTTCATAACTGCAGCAGATACTGAAGTGACTTCTAAATCAACAATTGAGAGACAAGATAGTGACGGGGGAAGTCAGTTTAATGTTGCTTCAAATTTTGAAGAGGCTTGCCAGGGTAGCTTCATATTTGCTGCACCCTCTGTTGCTCAAAATCAGGTTGCAACAGCAACACGCCAACAGAAGAAGAAAAATCGAACGAAGCTCATTAACGATTCGTGTAGTTCAACTACAAAATTGTCTTACTCATCGTCACCTGGGCAATTTTTTCAAGTTTCTGGATCATCTCCTCTTCCATCTCCAACTCAGAGTAAGAAAGGAGATATACCTACTATGATAAGCCATAGCCAGGGCAACAATGAACAATCTAGGGTCAAGGAAGTCAACCATGAAACAGTTGCTGCAAGCATGGCAGCTCAGGAAGCTTGTGAAAAATGGCGATTGAGGTACAAGTTACTGTTTTTTTAATCATGGAGGGGTCTACCTTGATCAAAGTCAGGATGAAATTTTGGGCCTATACTGTTACTGGATTGACTCTGAATTAGTAACGTGTTGTATTTCCTATCATACATGCCAATTTCTTCTTCTTCTTCTTCTGTTCATTATTAGGGTGTGATTGTTCAGTCACTTATTCCTTTTGGTGTATCTTTATCCGAAGTTCATACTTGTGATATGAATTTATATCAGGGGGAATCAAGCCTATGCAAATGGGAACTTATCTAAAGCAGAGGAATGTTACACACAAGGATTGAACTGTGTGTCCGAAAGTGACGCATCTAAGAGCGGTCTTCGGGCTTTAATGTTATGCCATAGCAACCGTGCAGCAACACGCATGTCCCTCGGAAGAATGAGAGAAGCACTAGAGGATTGTATGAAGGCTGCTGCATTAGATCCGAACTTTTTCAGGGTCCAAGTTCGAGCCGCAAAGTAAGCTCTATGCGTTATTAGTTTTACCTTCTCTTTGTCATAAGTTCCTTTAGTCTCTATATCGTATAGGTCTAGCTTCCTCTTACCTTTTTGAAGATTTGGTTTGCTGACAGAAGTTTGATCACTGACCTTTAGTATGCATAAACATGTCTGTTTTAAACAATCACAGTGCATGAAACACATAAAATGTTGTCTTGAAGAGTAGCTCACCATTCTGTCATTCTTGTTGGGTAAACTTTCTATGGGATGCCCTTTTAACAAAACCCTTCTTTAATGTGATAAATTAGTTTTTTTTTATAACTTGGAAATCACAAGGGCCAGCGGCGCATGCTTCAATACTTGGTGGATAATGTCTGCCTTTCTACCCTTGTTCTTAAGTATCAGGCTTCTGTTCGCAGCATAGTTCAAATCTGTGACATCCACCTAACCTACACATCACGCTCTGCGCTCGTACCACTAGACCAAAGCCCTAGGGCTAATGTGATAACTAGTTATTGGTTGTTATCACTGAAGCATCAGCATTCTTGTACAACTTCGTTGAAAAGACTCATTTGAGAAACTGAACGTCAGTATACATCTTTAGGTTCTTCTTTTAAATACCTCTGGATCTCTGTCTTCAGAAATGTTGTGCATTTATTCAACTCAATGGTACAGCTTTACTCTAGTGTTTTCTGTCTGCTGGATTCAAGGCTTATAAAAAGCTCCCAACTTTCTCGCTGAGCTAAATATATAATTTGAAGCTTCTCAAGTTTTAGCTAGTCTTAGAAATTTCTGCGGTTCTATTTACAGCTTTAAGTCTCACAAGCTTTCTTCAGCAGTCTTAATGCCATTTGAATGTTGTGGGCAGTTGCATTCCAGCATCCAGTAATAGTAGTGTTAATACATCTCATCTAAAGAAATAGTAATGTTAATACAATATATTAAAAAGTAGATACTTTCTTTTTGTAACTGTGTTTTGTTATGCATTTTCTTAGCTGTTACCTTGCCCTTGGGGAAGTCGAAAATGCATCAAAGTTTTTCATGACATGCTTGCAACATGGGCCAGAGGCGTGTGTGGATAGAAAGATATTGGTGGAGGCCTCGGAGGGCTTGGAAAAAGCACAGGTACAATTATTAACTTCAGTAATTTGCTTTACATAATTATCAAACTCATCTTTTGCAGATTCTCTCCCTAGACAGGTACCACCTTTACTGCTCCTTTATCTAAATAGTCTTAGCTGTGTTTTTCTTGCAATTATTACCTCAACATTACACATGTAATGTCATTTATGCCCCAGCTTGTTTTAAATTCACCAGTTGTTTGGTGAAAGAAAAAGAGAAGAAAACTTGCAAATTATGGATTTCATAATTTCAGGGTTTGAAAGATACTATCTGGAATTTTTAGCCATAGAAATTTTGAGCATCTCAAGCATGTTCCATGAACAACTTGCTTATGTAATCCCTATAAAATGCAAGGTAATTTAGATTTCCCAAAATTGAATAAAAGAAGAGAGAATAGGGACAAGATGAACACAAGTAGAGAGGGTGCATTTAGGTATCTGTTGCTAGATTAATTTCTTATATATGGCACTCCTGTTTTTTATACCATAGCTATTATTTCGCTAAGAAAAGAAAAATAGAAATATGTGGAAAGAATAGGTTATTTTACTTAGATTCTGGTCTTGCCATTCTAGTTGAAGCTTTAATTTTGATTTTCTTTGTTCAGCTTCCTGGATAATAATGCTTAAGAAACTTGTGAATGCTCAACAAACAAAATGAGCTTATCTTAATAAAATGAAAAGTTGAAAGCTAATTGGTCTTTTCCAATGCCCTCAGAGGGTATCAGAATGCATGAAGCAGTGTGTGGAACTATTGCAAAGACGAAGGCAAAGTGATGCAGAGTTGGCCTTGGGTGTGGTCTGTGAGGCTTTGACAATAAGCACCTATTCGGAGAAACTACTCGAATTGAAAGCAGATGCTCTTCTTATGGTTTGTGTCATTGAACTATGAGACTGTAAAATTGAATTTTGGCTGCTTAAAATTTGTTACATTGCGCCATGTGTTCCTGAAATCTTTTGAATTTCTTAAAATAAATTAATTTTGTTGAGTTTAATGAACAGCTGCGGAGGTATGAAGAGGTGATTCAGTTATGTGAGAAGACACTTGAATTGGCTAAGTCAAATGCTCCGCCATATAATTTCAGTTACCAGTCATCAGAGTTAGATAGTGCGATCACAGAGAGAAGTGCTTCCTCTGGGCTCTGGTGTATTTCTAAAATAGTGAAGTCATACTTTTATCTCGGGAAGCTTGAAGAGGCTGATAATTTTCTGAAGAACCAAGAGAAATCGATGTGTCTAATGGAAAGGTGGCTTCTATATTGTGGAATATATCTTTATCCTCTTTTTACATTAGGTATTAGCTTACAGTCATATAATTTGAATTTGCAGTAGTGGACTCAAGAATTTAGAAGCTGTTGTTCCTCTTGCTGTAACAATACGTGAGCTCTTGTGCTTTAAGGTGAGTGCACTTTGTGCTTTATGATCTTTCCCCTTTTAAACAAGCAGCTATCACTTGTTATATTTATCTTATTCCTAGGTTTCATACTTGTATTTATATATTCCATCATAGAAAAAAATATATACATTTATTTTTTATTAACTAAATGTAGCACCTAGATTTGAACTATAGGTCATTATTTTCAATGGAACTAGCAAAATTATTTACCTGTTAATACTTTTGAAAATCTTCTGGGATGAAATCTGAAAGGAAAATGAAATAGCAATGACTGAACTACTGAAGAGAAAAAACAATTATGGTCTCTAGCTGAATTAGCTAGTTAGAAGTCGTGATAAATGAGAGTGATAGAAGGTATCGAGCAAAGGCGGAAATTTTATTT
The DNA here is from genome assembly GCF_900185275.1 of Solanum verrucosum. NCBI lineage: Eukaryota > Viridiplantae > Streptophyta > Magnoliopsida > Solanales > Solanaceae > Solanum > Solanum verrucosum. The sequence goes on from NW_026019984.1 coordinate 4,923,015, forward strand.
AAGGTTGTACCTTTGAATCTGTAGGACCTTAAGTTTGCTAGACTGCTGTAACAATACTAAGTTGCACCATTTGGGGGAGCCCGAGTTATGGTATGTGAAGTAACAGCATACGAGGCTCACTGCCTTAGCTAGCACCTTTTTACAGGGCCAATTAGATCAGCTTGGGCCAATTTGGTCTCCACTCAAATCTTGGGTAGTTGAGTTGGGATTCGGTGGCCGTGTCTCAACTGACCCATTCAGGCTAATGTACACACACACACACACATATGGTTTCTTACACATTGAAGTGTAAGAATACTCACCATGGCAGAAGTTTAATTTGAAGCCTTTAAAATTGTATGTTTTACAAGTGGTCATTCATGGATGGCTGGTTGTGAGAGAATGACTTGAATTCATCTTTAGTTTATTATATTAAGGGATTTGTCCGTTTTGTTTAAATGCTTGGAAATTATTTCAAATAAGTGTTTGTTATGAGATTGACCCATTATTTCAACTTCAAATCTGATATGGAATTTGATGTTTGAAGAACAGCTGTTAGGACTTTTTCAAGCTCTCACTCAGAAGACTTCAATTGTGTTTTCATGTCCAAACCCAACTTCAACTTCCAACTACTACTACTTCTTTTAAGTATTAACCAATTCATATCCAAAGTCCTACTAAATATTGTCCTTGTTATCATTACTCTTTTTTCAAGCTTCTTGAAGTGTTTTTGGTTGGTCATCCTTTGGTCAATCCTGAATTTCCTTGCAAAGCTTTCGTGTTTGCTGTTAGTTTTTTTTTCTTTTTGGAGAAAGGTGTTACTAGCTATTCTTGTGCAATATGAGATTTAAGCGGCATGGTATTTTTTCTATTTTTGAAGTTTAGTCCCTTAACTGACTCTTGGAAAATAAATTTATTTGTTGCCTTGCTTTTTTTTGGTAAGCTCCTAGTACGAGAAAACTACTGCAGTTAGTAACCATTGTACCCTTTCAGAAAAGAAGAAAAAAATAGATGCAACAAAACTGTATACTGAGTAAGCCTATAAGGTTATCCTCGTTCTTGTCAATTCTCAAAAAATATCCCCATTGTTGTGACTATATGAGGTACAATTATCTGCATCATCTGTTTGTGTTTGTAGTGAAAAACCAGAGTCTATATTGATCAGGCTAGAAAGAAATGTGAGCTCTTTCTCTCCTTGTAGATAGAATCTCAATGATGTTTCTCTCCTAGGCACTAATTTCGAGGTAAAGGCCTAGCTCAATATCTTTCTCTCTCCTCCTCTCCGGTGATCCTTCTGATCACCGGAATTTACCTTCTCCTTTCTCTCTCTCTATCTCTTTCTCCTTTCTTTACCGTTAGATGGATAACACTATCTACTTCGCAGCCGGATTCAAATCCTATGACATCAGGAGCTGCAGGCGACTGGTATGATTGGACTGAAAGAAGCATAAACTCCATCACAAGAACAACCTTTAATGCTGAAGCAATGGAATGGATCTCTCAGATGCTTCGGGAGGCTTCAAAAACAAGGGGGAACACGGTGCTTAGATGGAGGAAAAAGGATGTTTTTTCAGAAATTTATTGTGCCCGTAACTATAACAAATACGGAAGGTATATCAGCTTGATAAACGTAAAAGGCAGAAGAAGGGCAATGATTATCATTCCGAATTGACTCTCAACTCAGGATGGTCAGGAATTGCAGAAAAGATTGGGAGATTTATTAGCAGCCATAAGTATGTGGGGAACATAGGAGTACACAGGTTGGTGGATAAAAAAATCCCATATGCAGAAATACTAAGGAGCATTAAATGGGCCAATAAGGGGAGTGATGGGCATAGGGAAGAGGGGACAATCAAGAGGGGAGATAGAATCTGCATTAATGACGATGCAAGCTCGTACAGTGAAGTGTTGAAGAAAAGTTTAGTGGGAAAATTCGTGACCACAAAGGGTGAACTTCCAACCTCAGCAGACATCAGAAGGTGGGCGAATGGCCTTTGGAAACAGATCCACGGCATTAATATTTACGAGATAGGGAATGGCTATTTCCCATTCGAGTTTTCCTCCATAATCACGGCGGAACAAGTAGCAGAAGGTGACTGGAGTTGGAGAAATTCTCCTGTGCTATTTCAATGGTGGAACCTGACGATATGTACATCATCGGCGACAAAAAGTGCTAGAACAACATGGATCAGGATTGTGGGTTTGCCCCTTCAGTTCTGGTCCCAAAGTACTTTCAAAGCTATCAGAGATTTTTGTGGAGATTGGATCGAAACAGAGGAAGAAACACAGTTACGGAACCATCTTAAATGGGCGAGAATCAAGGTTGAAGGAGATGGCTCTAACGTACCCAGAGAGGTCACGATCGATGATGGCAGCCTCTGGTACACTATGCAGATCTGGACCGAAAGTCCGGCAAGGGTGGTCGCCGGAGAAGATCAGATTCAAAAAGCTCATCTGAAAGTGGATGGTCCATAAGGTTTATACCAAAGGTTTGTGGGAGGGACTGCACTTTGTCCAAGGACAAGTCAGCCGTAGCTGACCAGCCACGTGATATTGCAGAAACAAGTGTGGGAGGGCTTAAAAGTCCAACCCTAACTGTGGGCCAAAAAACTTTGGATCATGGCCCAAAAATAAACTTGGGCCTCAATTTTAAAGGTGGTCTAGATTTGACCTCTCAGTTTAAGGGGAAAACATGTGAGGGGCACGAGAACTTAAGGGACAAAGGAGAGTTTGACTAGCCTTAAAACATTAGCGACACAATGTCTCAAAGCTTTCAGTGCTTGGGAATCAGCGTCAATGGAGAACAAAATTGAGCCAACATCAAATTCTGAGCTGAGAGAGAACTTCGACAAGCAACATAACGCAACAATCCAAAGTAGAGTTGATAGCAGCCTGGGAAACCAATTACAAGAGGCAGGGGAAAGCTCGAAGCTGCCTGAAGATGTTGATGATGAACAGTGCTTGCAAATACAACAGATTCATGATGTTGAACCAGTGTCTACGAATATGCCTGAGATCCGACAAGACGTAGGGGGTGAGGCATCGCAATGGATTAATGCTCACATCATGAAACTCAGTGCCAATTACGGGGTGGCTTTCGAAGGTTTTAGGGATGAAACACATGCCCTATTGATGAAAATAGATGAAAGAAAGGTAGCACTAGAGAACAAGAAATCAGACAACTCAACTGCCACTCCCAAAAATAGGGGAATTGGAAAATATGAGCAAAAAAATTTACAATCATGTCTGAATCAGCAAGTGGAGGGATCTAGGACAAAAGGGAGAGTTTTAAATTTGACCTTTAAATGAAGATAAAATTACTTTCATGGAATGTAAGGGGGATTAACAATATTTGCGCAAGAAATCTTTTTAGGAGTGCTATGCTCAAGTGGAAGGCAGATGTTTACTGCCTTCAAGAAACAAAGGTAAATAAGGAAGTGGATAGTCTTGCCAAACAACTATGGCCCAGCAGGTGGATGCGATGTGGGTATATGGAAACCGATGGAAGTAAGGGGGGCATCCTAATTTTGTGGGATTGTAGAGTAAGGAAAGGTAGCCTAGTGGAGATAGGACAATTTTCAATTACCTATAAATTTGAAGCAATGCAGGATTCCTTCAGCTGGTTTCTTACCGGTGTGTATGCCCCTCACATCAGAAGTGAGAAGCTAGAGTGCTTGGAAGAGGTGACAACAGTTCGACTCTGTGAAGGATCTTGGGTGGCATGCGGGGACTTCAACACAGTCAGAACCATGGCAGAAAGGAGAGGTTGTAGCAGAATCACTAATGTGATGGCTGATTTTTCCAAGTGGATTGATGAGATGAATTGCATTATCCTTATTTGTGCGGGGGGAATTTCACCTGGTTTCGAGGGCCAAATCACCACAGTGCTGCTCGATTAGATTGATTTCTCTACTTCGTAGAAAGGGAGGAGTTCTTCAAAAACATTAAACAAATGGTTATGCCTAGAGTGACTTCGGACCACTGTCCTATTTTGCTGCAATGTGGTGATTGGGAAAAACAGAGACCCTACTTCAAGTTCAAAAATTGGTGGCTCGAGATAGACGGTTTTCGGGAACTAGTGCATAAATGGTGGAATGAATTTGAAGTGATAGGAAGCCCTGATTACGTGTTAAGTCTGAAGTTAAGGATGCTGAAGAAAAAAATCACAGAATGGAGCAAATTAGCTTGTGGCGGACTGGATATTAAGAAGAGAAATTTTCTAGCTGAGTTGGCTGATATTGATTTGGTTCAGGATACTAGGGCTCTAAATGAAGACGAAATGATTGTTAGAGCAACTGTCTTGGTTGAGCTCGAAAAAACTGGCAAAAAATGAGGAAGCTAGATGGAGACAAAAATCTAGAGTTCTATCGCTAAAACAGGGTGACAACAACACAATTTTTTTCCAAAGGATGGCAACGACACACGAGATATAATGCTATCGACAAACTGGTAATCAGGGGGGAGGAAATCAAAGACTCAGACCAAATCAAAGTGAGCATGATTGAGTTCTACAAGAACTTGTACTCTGAATCAGAAGGCTGGAGGCCTGCTTTTGGGATTGCTAACTGTCCTAGAATCTCCTAGGAAGATCAAGAGTGGCTGCAAAGGCCATTTACTGAAGTTGAGGTATTGGGTATTATCAAACAGTGTGATGGTGACAAAGCTCCGGGTCCAGACGACTTTACAATGTGTTTCTTCAAGGAATGTTGGGGGACCTTGAAAGAGGACCTAATGAAGACAATACAAAATTTTCATCAAAATGAGTTTTTTGAGAAGTCATTCAATGATACGTTTTTAGCACTTATTCCTTAGAAGCAGGGAGCAGAAGAGTTGAAATACTTCAGACCAATAAGTCTAATTGGTGGAGTCTACAAAATTATAGCCAAGCTCATTACTGAGAGAATGAAGAAGGTTATGGGGACTCTGGTTGATGAACACCAAATGGTCTTCCTGAAGGGCAACACTTCTGGCAAATGAGTTGGTAGACTCAAAGGTGAAGCAAAATGTACCAGGAGTGCTATGCAAGCTTGACATTGAGAAGGCTTACGACCACGTAAATTGGGTTTTCCTTCTCAAAATATTGAGAGATATGGGGTTTGGCAACAAATGGATTAACTGGATCAATTTTTGTATCTCCACTGTGAAATTTTCGCTCATAATCAATGGCAGTCCAGAAGGCTTTTTCCAATCACAGAGAGGGCTCAGACAAGGTGACCCCATGTCACCTTTTCTGTTCATCCTAGCAATGGAGGGCCTGAACTTCATGATCAGGAGAGCAAGGGAGAATGGATGGATTAGAGGTTTCTGTGCTAACAGAACTATGGGTAATGCTATGGAGATATCTCATCTACTTTATGCAGATGACTCCCTAGTTTTTTGTGAAGCTGAAGTTACACAAATAAGGCATTTGAGAGCTATCCTAACCATTTTTGAAGGCGTTTCAGGGCTCCATATTAACTGGCAAAAAAGTTGTCTCTACCCAGTCAACCAAGTGCCTAATATGCAGATCCTAGCAGAGAACCTAGGGTGTCAAGTGGCTTCCCTACCTACTAAATACCTAGGTATGCCTCTCGGAGCAAAGAATAAGGAGCTGGAAGTGTGGAATGAGATTCTGTAAAGAAGTGAGAGGAAACTAGCAAAATGGAAAAGTCTAGCAAAATGGAAAAGTCTAGCAAAATGGAAAAGTCAATATCTGTCTTTGGGCGGCAGACTAAATCTTATAAAATCAGTCATGGATGACCAACCTACTTATATGATGAGTCTGTTCCCTCTACCAGTCAGCATAGAGAAAAAAATCAACAAGGCAAGAAGAGTATTTCTATGGCTGGGCAACAAAGAGAAGAAGGGGTACAATCTAGTCAAATGGGATAAGGTGACCCTGAGCAAAGAGCAGGGTGGACTAGGCATAAAGAAGTTACGTGCACATAACGGAAGTTTACTGAAGAAATGGTTGTGGAGATTTTGTTGTGAAGATATGGCACTTTGGAGGAGATTCATTTCACAGAAATATGGGCTCCTGAATAGCTGGATGACTGAGGAGGTGACTGGTACATTTGGGTGTTCTGTGTGGAAAACAATTAGAAGACTGTGGCTCTGCTCTAGTAATAATCTGAAGTAAAAAATTGGTAATGGGGAAAAGACTTAATTTCTGGAACGAATTGTGGATTGGGGAAGAAAACTTGAAGACTACCTTCCCAGATATGTATATTTTGAGCTTGCAACAGATGGACAAAGTGGCACAAGTGTGGAGTCCTCAAGGGTGGAACTTGATTTTTAGAAGGGCCTTAAATGACTGGGAGATAAACAGAATGGCTGAATTGCTGCAGGTCCTAAATTTTTTCCTAGGAGTAAATGCAGGTCCTGATATGCCAGTCTGGAAATTGCACAACAAGGGGTCCTTTACGGTGAAATCATGCTACTGGAGACTGAATTACAGTCGCACAATGAAAAGCTATCTGGCCATGGAAACTGGTCTGGAAGGTTAAAATCCCTCTCAAAGTTTCATGCTTCATCTGACTGGTGATCAGGAGAGCCTGTTTAACCCACGAAGTACTACAGAGAAGAGGTGTACAGATTTGCTCAAGGTGTTTTATGTGTGAGAAAGAGGCAGAGATAGATAGTCACTTGTTCTTGCAATGCCGAACAACTGCAAATCTGTGGAACATGTTTTTTTGTATTGTGAGAAATATAGGAAAAGAAATTATTGAATTGTGTTGTTGTGTCTACATTATTACATTGAGACCTATTTATAGACACTACAATACAATCCTTTACCAAGTAGGATACTATTTACTATTCCTATTTCTATTTGTATTCCTATTCCTATTCTAAATAGGATTGTATAAACCTATTCCTATTCTAATAGGATTTTGTATAAACCTATTCCTATTGTAATAGGATTGTATAAATCTGTTCATGTTCTAACACTCCCCCTCAAGCTAGTGCATACATTTCATGTACCTAGCTTGTTACAAATGTAATTAATACGAGGACCGATGAGGGGCTTGGTGAGATATCTACAAGTTGATTAGTCAACTTGACAAAATTGACAATCAATCTCAATGTGCTTGTCTTCTCGTGAAATACTGAATTTGATGCATAATACCGATAAAACATAGAGTGATAAAATTACAATGTTGAACTTCCCAAACCAAACTTGCAAAGAGTGTTTCAGACCATAGAGTGACTCGCATAATCGACATACATGGCTACTAAACTCCCCTTGAGCAACAAAGTGCTCAAAATCTAGTATGAAGTATATTGACAGTGTTGGAATCAATAGATGAGTCGATATTAAACAAGAAAGTCACCGAAAAATTGGTCGGAACATGCTTATACACCGGAGTATAGATTTGTTGGCTGAAAGTGGTCACAATCTAAGAAATAAAATTATATGGGTAGGGTAGGAATGATGGCATGACCCAACTAGAAAATAGAAATTATATAGGAAAGGTCGGATTGATGGCACGACCATATTAAAAAAGGGAAATAATATGGGTAGGGTTGGAATGATGGCACGATCCTACTGAAAAGGAGAAATTATATAGGTAGGGTTGGAATGATGGCACAACCCTACGCAAATCAGATTTGAGGAGTCATCGGAAAGATGAATGGAACTATGCAAATCAAATTTGAGGAGTCACCGAAAAGACACACGGTGCTATGCAACTTAGATTTGAGAAAGTAGTTCGAAAAAATCCATGGTACTATGCAAATTAAATATGAAAAGTAGTTCGGAGAGATGCATGGTGCTACGTAAGTTAGATACGCAAAAAAAAGGTAGTCACCGGAAGGATGACACAGTGCTACACAAATTAAATATGAAAAAAGTCATCATCGGAAAGATCGCACGGTGCTACACATATAGGATATTAAAAAAGTAGTCACCGGAATGATGACACAGTGCTACACAAATCAGATATAAGAAAGTAGTCACCGGAATGATGGCACGGTGCTACACAAATTAATTATGAAAAAGTAGTCACCGGAATGATGGCACGGTGCTACACAAATTAATTATGAAAAAGTAGTCATCGGAAAGATGGCACGGTGCTACACAAATTAAATATGAAAAAGTAGTCACCGAAAAGATGACACGGTGCTACAAGTTTTGCTAACATAATTGTTGGCCAGACGGGTGACATACATAGGTAATAGCCGCCTGCCAGTAGCGGAAGCTCTTTGATTGTTTACCAAGATCGTAGAGGCTCTGATACCATGTGAGAAATATAGGAAAATAAATTATTGAGACCTATTTATAGATACTAGAATACAATCCTTTACCTAGTAGGATACTATTTACTATTCCTATTTCTATTTGTATTCCTATTCCTATTCTAAATAGGATTGCATAAACCTATTCCTATTCTAATAGGATTGTATAAACCTGTTCCTATTCTAATAGGGTTGTATAAACCTGTTCATGTTCTAACATGTATACTAGGCATAAATTGGGTGATGCCCAGAACCTCCTTTGATTTGCTGAAAAATTGGGAAGGAGTGGGGAGAAGAGGGTCACAAGAAGACTGGTGGAAGAGCATTCCAGCATGCATTTGGTGGACATTATGGAGAGAAAGAAATGAAAGAGGTCATGATGGAATAGCCAACAATTCTCGGAATATCAAGATGAGGAGCCTTAGTCTTTTGTATTTTTGGTGTAAACAGGATATAGTGGGGGAGATAGATAGTTTAGTCGATTTCATACGACAATTGTAAAGTTTCATGTCTAGTTGTTGGTCTTGATGATACCCCGGGTTTGTAAATCCCACCCCATCAGTGATGGGCCTTTTGGTGTGAATATACAGTTACCATCATCAAAAAAAAAAACAAACCAGTCTATATCTACTTTGAATTACTTATTCCTTATGGTCTGTGTCTACTATGAAATTGTAAAGTAGCTCCATTATGATTGTAATGGTGTCATTTGGTGTCCTGCAAGCAGTGATATCCTCTAGATTCAAGTAGGGTGTTATGACTCGTTTTTTCTAGGTTCTACCCTAAGGAACACAGTCAGCTGAGTTTCTTCAGTCAAGTGTGATCTTGTAATGTAGCATGCAGAACTAGTCAATGGCTGCAATATGTGCTATTACCTATCCTGGAAGTATTGTGAGGCCTCATCTTGGCATCTTACTGATTTTGTTGATTAAAGACATACAAATTGAGCCGACTATGACTCTTGTGTATAGTTGCTTTAGACTCTTGTTTGCTTCCGTATGGCCTCTAACTTGTTTGTTCATCCATTAAGGTTAAATGTTTTCCTACCTTTGTTTGACTGTTCATCTTCATTGCATTTTTCTGATTCCTGGCATATCTCAGAGCAAGTACTGCAAAATTTTGTGGTGCCACCCTGAGGAAAAAGTAATGTTAAATACTGAGAAGAACATTTTGCTTTCCATTTCAAGAATATTCGCCCTTTACTATGCAGGCAGCTGGAAATGCATCATTTCAATCAGGAAAGCATGCAGAAGCTGTTGAGCACTATACAGCTGCAGTATCATGTAATTTTGAGTCACGACCTTTCACAGCAATCTGTTTCTGCAATCGTGCTGCTGCATACCGAGGTATGGGTCAAATTTCAGATGCCATTGCAGATTGCAGCCTGGCAATTGCCCTTGATGGGAATTATGCGAAGGTATGGTTCTAAAATGCTCTTTTTGGTGCATCTATTGAATGCAATTTCTCTCTTGGGCATACTGCATTTTCTGGGAATCTTGCCTTGAAGGGAAAACCTTTCAACTACCCTTCTTTTGTTTCCAACATAAACTCCCTCAACTGCTCAGGAAAAAAAGAGAAATGGTTTCCTCTGGTAGTTTATTTATTGCATAAGAGTTGAAAGCTTATACTGTTCAAAATCATTGATATGCTTTCTGCCTTTTTTTTAATGAAGTAAGTTGTTCAATAAAGATGCATCAAGAAGATACTGAAATTACATATGGGAGCACAAAAATAAAGTTAGCTTCTGTACAAAGTCCCAAGAGCTAAAGTGAAAGAACTAACAAAGTCCCAAGAGCTGTACATAACTACTTACAATAGCAAGATTGTTCCAACAAAATAAATTAAGAAGACACTTAGGGAATGTGTTGGAGTTGAATTTCCATCAAAACATCTGTAGTTCCTCTCACTCCAAACACAGTAACACACCAAAAAAATACTTGCAGAGATCTTGATGATCCTATCAACTCTCCATGACACTAAGTTTTATAGGCATCTTTGAATCTAAAAGGCATAACCCAATTGAGTCCAAAAAGAGAGTAGAAATATTCCACAAGTACTTAGCAACTGAACAGTGAGGAAGAGGCGACTAATACTTTCTAAATTGCTTGAGAACATGTAGCACCTGTTCACAAACTGAATACTTCCTTGCTAAGGTTATCTTGAGTTAAACATGACTCATTTAGAACTGTCCAGGTGAAACAAATGATCTTTGTTGGAAGATTCGTCTTCCAGATAAGTTTCCAGGGCCAAAACTCAATGATCTGATCATTGACTGTAACCTGCTTTTACAGTATATAAACCTTCTCTTGAATCACCCCAAAGTAGTCTGTCAACTGCTTCTTCTTCAGGGATGAAATTACCAAGTCTGCACAGTAAATCTAGGAGATCCGGTAATTCCCAATCATGAACATTCCTTCTCAAGTTAGATGTCCAGGTGCTGCCAGTCTATTGTCAGCAATGGTGGAATAGGTTAGGATAGTCTTCCTACAATGTAGAATTGTCAAACCATTGATCAATCAAGAAGGATGAGCTCCATTACCAAATTTGAATCAGATTCTTTGAGAGAACCTCATCCCAAAGTTTGCTAATTTGCTTGCAGGGTCCCACCCCAATTAAAGAGCTAGGAGTTTTAGTGCACAATGGTTTCCAGTTCCTCTGAGCTATACCTCTAGGGCCATTTCATCAACATAATTTTGTTATGTTTTGCAAGATCCTTGATCCCCAGACCACCTTTAAGCTTAGTTTGAATGACTTTGGCCCATTTGGCTAAGTGGAAATTATGATTCTGACTGTTTCCCTTCCACAGAAAGGATCTTCTGATTTTATCAAGCTGGCTTAGCACCTTCCTGGGCGTTGGAAATATATACATGATGTAGGTTGGAATGTTGTCCAACATACTGTTAATCAATGCCAACCAGTCCCTATTGAAAGATACTGCAGTTGCCAAGGAGCCAGCCTCCTTTTCGGGTTTCTCAATGGTCCCATTCGATACATCTGCTGACTTGAATTTAGCCTACAAAATATGTAGTAGGGGATGTGTCAATATTACAACCCATGATACCTGCCAGTTGTTAGGTATTGTATTCCCTGAGCAAGTGACATTATTTAGGATACTAATATGCAGCGCTGAGATGGCTGCAAAGCTAAGCAAGGTAAGGTTGAGGTATAGCACTTGTGACCTATCTGCTTCACAAAAAATCAATGTATCATCTGCATATAGCAAATGAGACACTACCTCCTAATGATGTGCCTACCTTAAAACCTTGAGTCCGTAGCAGCTGGCTAGCTTTGTCAAGTATTTTTTGTGACACCTTCCATTTCTAAAATGAAGAGGAAGGTAGATAAACAGACCCCCCTGCCTAGTACCCTTTTATGGAGAGGAGAAACTAACTGGACTACTATTTACTAAACCTCAGTATTTAATTATGGTAATACTGAACTTTATCCACCTTATTCATCTATTCCGAAAACTCATTTTCATCAACACAGAAATGAGATAAAACTAGTTGATATGGTCAAAAGCTTTCTTCACATCCAGCTTGAATAAGATACCAGAAAGACCACTTTTCAGTCTCCAATCTAGGGATTCATTTGCAATTAAGGCTGCATCAGTCATTTTTCTATTCTTGATGAATGCATTCTGATGTCGAGAGACTAACTTGCCAAAAACTTTCTTTAGCCTTTCTGCTAGTATCTTTGCTTAAATTGTGTATACACTGCTGATGGGACCTATAAGCCTGTAGTCTCTCAATTGCACCGCTCCATTTTTCTTTGGAATAAGAACAATGAAGTAACATTGCACGATCTCACCATGTGACAATTTTGGTGAAAGTGATTAAGAGCTCCTATCACCTCTTTGATTGATATAACCTCGTGACTTTTGGAAAAAAGCCATGATGAAGCTATCTGTCCAGGGCTTTTATCTGGTGCACAAGACATGATTACAGATAACACCTCTTTTTCCTCAAACGTTCTTTTTAGCCAAAACTTTCTCCTCCCATGAAATATTACCAAGGTCATCAAAGTTAGGTTCAGGCCTCCATACTTCATTCTCGGAGTAGTGTTTTTGGTAGTAGCCAAGTATCTTCCTCCTTAATTTGATCCCTGTCTTCAATTATTTCATCTAAATCATCTCCCACCTTGAGTTTATCAATAGAATTATACCCCCTGTGCTAGTTAGTTAGCAATCCTTTGGAAATATTTAGTGTTTTTGTTGCCCTCCTTTAGCCACAAGCATCTTGACTTTTACTTCCAAGATGTTTCTTCAGCCCTAGCCAACTGCTGAAGTTCCACTTTCAGGGACAAATTCTAAGTCCCTCTCCTTGAGAGGGTGCTCTGCTTTCTGTATTTTCTTTTTGGAAGAAATAAGAAGGATGTCATTAACAAAAGCATCAGAAAGAAAATATCAGCTCCCAATATGACAAAAACAGCTATCTACAGAGATCTATGGAGCTGATAAATTCTAAGAATGAATTAACAGTAATTACAGAAGAGAGGGTAACCCAACTAAAAAGACGAACTAAACAACTAGCCTTAAAAGAAGGGACGGGAGTTGAAATGGCATCAGAACATCTTTTGTTCCTTTCTTTCCATAAGCACCACAAAATACAGGCTGGAACCAGTGACCAGATCTATTTTCACGGGCTTCCCAACTTTCCAAGAGCTCAACACTCAACAGGGACTGGGTCTGGATTAGAGTTCTGAGCCTTCCATTGTGTGGCTCCATTGTGTTTGTGGTTGAAGGAGATGTTCAAGAAGATTGGAGACCAGTGCGGCGGCTTCATCGAGACGGAGGAGGAGACTTCCCTTAAGAACCATCTTCACTGGGCTAGAATAAAAGTGGTGGAGAGGGGTTTCGTATACACCATTCCGGTGTGGTGCGAGATTCCGGTCACCGTCAGAAAGGGGGAGATGGAAAAAGAAAATCAAGGTCATTACCTAGCAGGTAATGAAGGGAGACATCCCTATTTTGAGCTTATGTCAGCATAGATTAAGGATGGGCACGTGGGAACCTCGAAGGAAGGGTTTATTTTGAGTGGGGGGGTGCACGTGGCAGAGATTTAAAAGGCAAGGGCAAAAGTAATGACCTAATGGGCCACTCTAGAAGGAAAAATAAATTGGGCCCTTTTCTAGACCCTTTAATTTCAAAAAAGGCCCAAATTTATAATGACCCAGCCCAATCCCTAGACTTAGTTAACATCGAAGTACAAGCATTTACCAAAGCTGGTACTCTCGACAAAATGTCAGCGGAGGAAATCAATTGAAGGGAGAGAAATTTTGCAGATAAGTGAAGATCAAGGAGTAACTACCAGTGTAAAAGATATGGAGGTGTGTTGTATGGCAAGAGAAGTCGAGCTCAACCAAGGAGCTCAAGGGGAAGACTACATTATTATAGAAGAAGAGGTAACCCCTCTGGGTATTCAATTCCAGAAGAGAACAACGCTCAGCTAACCGCGCCGGTCTGGATACAACAACACATTATTCGCCTGAGTAGAGAGTTCGGGGTTGATTTCAAAGGCAGTGAGGAGAAGGCGGCAGAATTATTTCAAAAAATCGACAGTAACAAGCTAGAAAATAAAGTCATCCAGAATGAGCAAAAAGTTCAGAAATGAAAAGGGCTGAATGAGCTGAAGAGTCTAGAACTGGACACCAATTTCATGAGTTATGGCACAAGAAGCAAAGGGGGATTTTTGGCTATCAAAGATCAATGAAGTTAAACATAGTTTCATGGAATGTGAGGGGGCTAAACTGTGAAAGGAGGAGAGGTTTGATAAGGAACATGCTGTTAAACTGGAAAGCTGATGTTGTTTGCTTACAAGAGACAAAACTAGAGGGGGATATTTCCAACATAGAAAAGGAGGTATGGGGCAGTAGATGGACAGACTATGTACAATTGGAGGCTAGTGGAACAAGGGGGGGGGGGAGTAGTGATCATATGGGACAAGAGATTCTGGGAAGGGGAACTGAGTAGTGTTGGGGCATACCCTGTTTCATGTTCTTTGTCTCGAAAAGACCAAGACTTCAAATGACATTTAATGGGAGTTTATGCACCAAATGATAGAGTGGAGAGGGATGAAACCTGGTGGGAGCTAGGTGCTGCAGGGGGCTGTTTTTTGGGCCTTGGGTTTTGTGTGGGGATTTCAATACAGTCAGGTATCCAATAGAAAAAAGAGATGGCATCAGAATAAATAGATCAATGATAGAATTCTGACTTCATTGAAGACATAGGTTTATTAGATATAGATTTATTTGGGGGAAAATACACTTGGAAAAAAGGGGACTGGATTGGATGCAATTTGAAAATTTCCATTAAGAGAGTGCTCCCTTGTCAAGTATCTTTCGAACTAGATATGTTCCCTTTTCCCACCTTTAGAGAAGCATTGCTAAAGAAGACCTCTCATAGCTTCCTTATACCTTTCCAACTCTTGTGCCATTAGAGTTTCTGTCTTGATTAGAGCACCACCATATTTTGCTAGGGTTACCTCCTTAGACCAACTACCTCCTGATTGTATCTCTAGTGCCACTTCAAAATCATACACTTTCCATGTAAGGCCAAGTCTTTAATCCCTAATCCTACATATTGCTTTGGCATAGTGACTTTGGCCCAGTTCACAAGGTGGAACTTGTGCTTACTGTTGCCTTCCCAGGGGATCTTGTCAAGTTGCTTTTGCACCTTGTAAATATTATATAAACACTCAACTTTTAAGATTATTATGTTGCTCCCATAAATGCTCTATTAATGCATTACGGAGTTCATAATGACCATTTTTGTTCTTAATTGTTTTTCTGTATAGCTAAAAATTGTTCAAGTCGGAAATTTTCATCTACCACCATTTTTGTCATTGCAGTTGGAGCTTTTGAAGTATCTTGAATTGGTGCATTAAGATCACACTTTAATAGGGGCATCTCCAACCCATTCTCTATTTTGAATTTTATGCATTCTTCATAGTGAAAAAATAATTATAATTTTAAATTACATATTTAAAGTGATGAAAATAAAAAAAAAACTATATTAAAAAAAGTTAATTTGGGATAAATGTAGTATACTTTTCTTTTTTTTTGGAACCTAGGATAATCCGCAACCGCTACAACCTCTGCCACTGCCTCTGCCCTTCGGGTGAGCACTCTGTGCTGAGCACTTTGTGTGCACTGTGTAATAGCCGGCAAACCACACAGGGGATGTACACCGCACTAGGCAAATCCTATGCGACAGGCTAGACTCAGAAGGCATTGAGGGGGGATCGATCCTGGGTCATCAGTGTGGATGACCACCCTCCAAACCAACTAAGCCATCCCGAAGGACGTAGTATACTTTTCATTAATAGATTTTTAAATGTTTTTGATTTAATTACTCGTTTAACACGTGCACTTTTCATATTTGTGATGCTTATTTTTTTAAAACAATGATAAATAATAATAAAACTAACTTATATCTCAAATATTTTTTTTACGAAACCTCATCAATAAAAATTATAAATTAATATAATAAATATATTACTTTAGAAAATAATTACGAATATTAGAGCCTTATTAATGGTCTTATATGATTTATAATATGTTATTACAAATGTTATATAATATAGGGAAAAAGACCCCCGAACTTTCGTAAATGGTATGTGTATACCCCTCATCCCCTCATTATACTTTTAGGACACCAGTATCCTTACCGTCCAAATTTTGGAGCATATATACCCTTTACACTAACGGTGATACATGTGTCTCAATCTTAACCGTCGATCTAATATTTGTTAAATTTCCTACCCAAAATTAAAAGATCCACCCAAATTAATTTAAAAACCCACCCAAATACATAATACCCACCCAAAAATCCCCAAATCGATTCTCTTAATTTTAGATGGTACTCCAACCCCAAAAATCCTTCTCTTTCTCATTTACTTCTTCTCCCCAAACAAATTTCAAACAAATCTAACCCTAATACTAAACAAAATCCTAATCCTAGTATCAGTCCTGTGTCAATCCTACGATGGCCTTCTTCTCTACACGAAAGAGAAAGATTATCATATCCATTTCAGTCGTTGTGGGCCTTAAACTGTCATATGCACAAGATGTAGTGGACAAAAGAGTTCAGGTTTAATGGTCGTCGGATAAAATCTAATACAAAGGTTGTGTGAACTGTGAAGTCTTTCAACAGTGCTTCCGGTCATGTATAATGATGGTAATGAGTAAATGATTGATTTAGTTAAAGAAAAAATTAAATGGGTCAAGAAACATGTGAGGAAGTTGAGGAGAAAATGGAGGATGATTCTGGGGATGAAGATGGTTGGATGGGTCTTAGGTTATTCTTACTTATAGAAAGGAGAATAGCAATTCTCTAAATTTGGAGAACTACTATTCATTCTCTACTTATAGAGAGGTGAATAATATAAATAGTATTAAAATAATCAAAAAGTGAAATAGAGAGGATGAATAGTAGTTCTCTAAATTTAGAGAATTACTATTCACCTCTCTATAAGTAGAGAATAGAAGGTTTTTTGGAGTTGTGGTTGGAGACCCTATTCTCTATTTCTCTCCAAATATAGAATATAGAGAGTAAAATAGAAATGGGTTGGAGTTGGTCTAATAAGCTATTTTTGTAAGTAAGAGAAACTTATGTTACTTTTTGTTTGAAATTATTTGTTTGTTATTATTGTTTACTATGTGTGTTAAATTTTTACATTTGATGATTTATCAATTACAAGATCAAATTATAAAATTTCATAATCGTAGGCTTTAGATATAAATTATTTGTGAAGTACTTCTCTAGGACTTGTATCAGATGATCTCTTTTCTCCCTCTGTTTTTCCGGTTTGTACATTACTACGAAGAATATAGCCGTAAGATGACTTGAATAGGAATTGTTTCCCCATATGCTTCATGAAGTTCTTTGCTGAGTAAGTTACTGGTTCAAGGATGGTACTTTTATTATTTCTCTCGTATGAACTGGCTGGTAATCACAATAGTTCTTCATGTAGTTCTAAATATTACCCATGAATGTTGCATGACTTCACTCAATTATTTCTGTGATCTAGTACATTGAATTTTTTTAGTTTGGCAGCTTTTTTCTAGTTAAGAAGTGCCCATAGCAATTTTGCTGAGTTAGTATTACCTGATCTTAGGGTACAGTATATCTTCAGTTAAATGTCAACACAAATTACTGCAGGCACTCTCAAGACGAGCTTCTCTTTTTGAGATGATCAGAGATTATGGACAAGCAGCTTCAGATCTTCAGCGACTTGTATCCCTTCTGACAAGGCATATGGAAAATAAAGTAGGTGGATCTGGATCACATAACAAAGTGAGTTCCCTAAATGAGATTCGGCAAACACAACAAAAGCTTTCAGCCATGGAGGAAGAAGACAGAAAGGAAATCCCCTTGAATTTTTACCTCATATTGTAAGTTTCTTAATTCAGTCAAGTTATTGATTTCCAGAACTAATATTCCCTCCATCCCAATTTATGTGGTAGTGTTTGACTAGGTACAAAGTTTAAGGAAAAAAACTTTTGAAACTTATGTTCCAAAGCAAACCATAGACATTTGTGCGGTTATAAATCATCTCATTAAGGTTAAAATGAGAAGTTTAAAGTTAGTTTTTTTCTAAATAAGGAAGTATTGACAGTTTTTTTGGGATAGACTAAAAAGGAAAGTATGACACATTAATTGGGACAGAGGGAGTATTATTTTTGAGTGTTCATTCAATGGAACATTTAGTGGACTGCTTGAGAACATAATTTAGTATCAATGTTAAGTCTGTTGTTTCCTCTCTAGTCTCTACCTTCACAAGGTAGGGGTAAGGTTGCATACCCACCACCCTCCCCAGATGCCACTTGTGGGATTATACTGGGTATGGTGGTATGGTGTGTTGCAAATATGTAGTTGTCTGTCTTATCTTCCTATTTTTCTGCAAATTTCTTGTAGTTCTCTTCCTATGATACAATCCTTTACCAAGTAGGATTCTATATACTATTCCTATTCTAAGTGGAATTGTATATGCTATTCTAACAGGGTAGTTGTCCAGACAGGATAACATCTACTTTGAGCAATCATCAACATATTGGTTGTCAATCCTGTATGATTTATGACATAATCGAAAAGTTGTCTGTTTGGGTCCTTCAGTAATAAAGTATGAGGCAGTGCTTGAGTTGATTACATGTATTTGCTCCATTCCATTTTATACGAAACTCTTTTTTTGGTCCATTCCAAAAAGTTTAAAACACCTTTTTATTTTTGGCAACTCTTTAATTTTCACATTCCCATTTTACCTTTAATGACATGCTATGATATTTAAAAATACATGATATTAAAGGTAGTTTTGGTATGGTATACATTTTTTGATGAGGTAGATTCTTTTATTAATATTGAAAAAAGCTCCCGTATACTAGAGGTATACCAGAAGCTGGAAAATCTACATCACTTTTGGTGTATATATATTAAGTTGGTCTGTCAAACGTTTTTTCTTTCTTTTTTAAACTGTGTAGAAGATATCCCTTCGTGACTAAGAACTCATACAGGTGTATGATTATATACTATGCAATTGCTTTTCTAACAATTGATGCAACAACGACAGGGGAGTTGATCCATCTGTTGGTGCATCTGAAGTTAGGAAGGCCTATAGAAAAGCTGCACTCAAGCATCACCCTGATAAGGTTCTTTGAAGTCCTTTGCTATTTTATTACAGTACTTTATGGTGACTTTATCTGAACATTGTTTTGTTGATCTAGGCTGGGCATTCACTGGCTAGAAATGACAATGCGGATGGACTGTGGAAAGAGATAGCAGAAGAAGTTCACAAAGATGCTGACAGGCTCTTTAAAATGATAGGAGAGGCCTATGCGGTGCTTTCGGACTCTACAAAGGTATGTTTTGATTCATGGTTGTTTGCCTGAGAGTAATTTTTTACCTGGGTATGTTGTTGTTGATCAGAGAATGTGTGATTGCAAGAGGGTGTAAAATCACCAATTTGTTTCTAGCCCTTTTCCCGGTCTTGCGTATTCGTGGATCTTCCCTCGGGTGTAGGCTGGCATGGAATTAGGGGTTGTAGCAAGTTTATGTAAAAAACCTGCTTGATAGTGCGTATTAATTTCAGAGTATAAAATATATTTGAAGATAGATATTTTTTGTATGCCTTATCCCATGTATCTGGTTCCTAGTATCCGGGAGACCGCCGGTGTGGAGCCTATGGAAGTTAGATGTCCTTTTACCCTTCAATGAATTTTTCCTTATTGCTGAAGTCGCCCATCTTATCTGACTGTTGTTTCGAGGAGCTTTTAAGGAAAAACATCTGCTGTAGTAGATCAGCGTATAACTTACACCATATTAAACCGGCTTTACTTTTGTTATAAAAACTAGGAGCAAATTTCCTTGTATCATATTCTACAGGTTATGCAGTAGTCTCTCGTTTGTTGCTTCTCTAATGGCTCTAACCCACTGTCTTATAATCTTTCTGCTTCGCTTAAACCGAATTATTGAAATCAATATTTCCAAGTAAAAATCCAAACAGTCTTAGAGTTAAACATCAAATTAGAAGCAAAGAACTGATAGGAGAACACAGATTAGGAGACTTAAAATCTGGGTGGTGTTGGGGAAAAAAATAATCTGGAAATTGCAGAACTTGTTTGTTTGGCAAAGAAACAAAAATCCCTAAGAAGAGAGCCATCATTAAAGTAGGTTTTAGGGAAGAGGGGAAGATGTGATATGTATTCAAGAAACAAAAATGGAGTTCATGTCGGGTAGCATATTAGAAGTATGTGGGGGGGAGGGGAGGGGAAGGTGTGTGAAGACGATTATATTCCGGTTCAGGGTAGTGCGGGAGGAATTCTAATCCTTTGGGATGATGGAAAGGTAGAGGGTATGGAGGTTACAAGTGGGAGTTCATGTTAAGGGTGTGATTAAGAAATATTAGCAATGGAATGGAGTGTAGGGGGAAAAGGAGACCTTTCGGGCAGAGTTAGGAGATGGAATGGAGAGGTGGGACATACCTTGGGTGCTAGGAGGGATTTTAATACTATACGATTCCCGAAGGAAAGGATTGGGTGTAGGGTGGTGTCCATGCTCATGGATGGAGGAGTTCTAAGAGTTTATTGATAGCCACTTATTTATTGATTTGACTTTGATAGGTGCTTCTTTCACTTGGTCTAGATCGGAAGACTCTTCATCTTGATTGACACTAGACAGAGTCTTGGTGTCTACTTCTTGGGAGGAGTTTGCACCCAACGTGATCCAAGCTTCTCTTCCATGGCTACAGATGGATCATTCCCTTGTAATGTTGGATGGTAGTAGAGGAAGACATACGAGAACTCAACTCCTTTCAGATTCGAGAATGTATGGTTACGTGTGAATGGCTTTGGTAATAAAGTGGTTGATTGGTGGAGTAGTTATGAGGTGGAAGGAAGGCATTCTTTCAGGCTTGCAAAGAAGTTGAAATTGCTCAAAAAAGACATAGGGTGTGGAATAAAGAGGTATTTAGGAGGGTAAAGGTGAAAATGAGGGAGATAATGAGGTGGGGGAGTTAGAAAGAATAGAGGTGGGAAGGGAGGGAAAAGGAGAAGAAAGAAGTTTTATTAGGGGAGCCAACTTCTTTGGATTTGGCTCAAGAGACTAGTTGGAGACAAAAATCGAGGGCTTTGTGGTTGGAAGAGGGGGAATCTAACACAAATTTTTCACAGGGTAGCAATTGCAAATAAGCGGAGGAATCTGATAAGAGTCTATGGAGGTTGAGGAGAACATATGAGGTGGAGAAGGAAGTAGAGGGAGCAACTGTTCAGTTCTATGAATGATTGATTAAAGAGGAAGAGGAGTGGAGGCCAATGTGAGTTTGAAAGGAGTCTAAATGCTTCATTCATTGTCATTATTCTTAAGAAGGAATGGCTACTAGCATCGAGTGATATGCCTATTAGTCTAGTGAGAAATATCTACTAGATTATTTCTAAGGTGCTTTTCGATAGACTTAAGAGTGTTTTGAACGAGATTGTTTCTTCTTCACAAAATGCCTTTGTCAAAGGAAGGCAAATTCCGGATGCAGCTTTGGTGGCTAATGAAGTGGTAGATTCGAGGAAGAAACAAGGTGTACCGAGTGTTTTGTGCAAGTTAGATCTTGAGAAGGCTTATGACCATGTAATTTGTAAGCTCCTAGATTTCATTATGTTGAAGATGGGCTTTAGGGAGAAATGGAGGAAGTGGGTTAGTTTTTGCGTCTCTTCGGTGAGATATTCGGTTTTGGTAAAAGGCAATCTGTGTGGTTTCTTTGGTGGTTCGAGGGGTTTGAGACAAGAAGATCCTTTTTTTTTTTTGATAACCGAGAAATCCGTCTGTAACCCGCCCTTTGGACCAAAACACGAAGATCCTTTTTCAACGAAATAAGGTAATGCTCTCAGGCGCTCTTCCCAAAAACTCTCCCTCTCCTACTTCCTAGGAGAGAGAGAACCCTCTTTCCGGTAGGTCACCTGAGAACTGCCTTCCTAACCTTCTCCTTCCTCTATATCCGGTGATCCTTTTCGATCATTGGAACACCTTCTCGTTTCTTCTCTCTCTCTCTCTTTTCTCTTTCTCTTTCTCTCTCTTTCTTTCCCTTCTCTTTCATCCTCAGCCAAGCATTTGATGGATGACATCATTTATTTCGCGGTGGGATTCAAATCATACGATATTGCAAGAACCTCAGGTTCAACAGGAGATTGGTATGACTGGACAAAAAGAGACAGGAAGTCCGTGACGAGAACAACATTCAATGGCAAAGATATGGAATGGATTTCTTGGACCTTGCGAGAAGCTTCCAAATCGAAGGGGAACTCAGTTAGAAGATGGAAGAAAAAAGATGCATTTTCAGAAATCTATTGCGCTAGGAATTTTAACAAGTTTGGCAGATATATAAGCTTGATAAACGTCAGAGGTAGAAGAAGGGCAGTCATCATTATACCGGAGCTAAATTTTAACTTAGGTTGGACAGGAATTGCAGAGAAAGTTGGGAGATTCATTAGTAGTCACAAACGTGGGGGGAACTTAGAGAAGCATAGACTG
Organism: Solanum verrucosum; assembly: GCF_900185275.1. Lineage (NCBI taxonomy): Eukaryota > Viridiplantae > Streptophyta > Magnoliopsida > Solanales > Solanaceae > Solanum > Solanum verrucosum. The sequence goes on from NW_026019984.1 coordinate 4,945,219, forward strand.
GTTGACAACAACATTTCCTATGCGAATATGCTAAGGAGCACTAAATGGGGGAATGAGGGGAGAAAAAACACGCAAACAGTGAACATGGTTAAAAGGGGGGACAAAATTTGCATTTATGAGGACTTAAATTCCCAGAGTGATGTATTAAAGAAGAGTTTGGTGGGTAAATTTATGGTTAGTAAAGGTGAGACTCCAAATCTTACAGAGGTCAGGAAATGGGCAAATAATCTCTGGAAGCAGATTCATGGTCTCAATATTTACGAAATGGGGGAGGGAATTTTCCTATTCGAATTTGCATCCAAAACCACTGCAGAACAAGTGGTAGAAGGTGACTGGGTGTGGAAGAATTCTCCGGTCAAAATGCAGTGGTGGAGTCCGACAATAGGTACATCGGCAGATTATGGTCGTCCCAAATCCACTTGGGTTAGAGTGGTAGGCCTGCCGTTGCATCTCTGGGCACAAAAAACATTCAAAGCCATCGGTGATTTTTGTGGAGGATGGGTCGAAACGGAAGAGGAGACTCACCTCCGAAACCATCTCAAATGGGCGAGAATCAAAATTAATGGTGATGGCTCTTGCGTGCTGAAGGAAGTGACGATTGACGACAGCTCTTTCCAGTACACGATGCAATTATGGACTGAAGCTCCAGTGAGAGTGGTTGCCGGAGAAGATGGAATTCAAATTCAGCCTCAGATGGTTTTTACCCAGCAGTCAACCAGTCGCGGACCAGAGGTTTTGGTAGAGAACTCTGTTTTAGTCAGAGAGGGGACAAATAAAGCTGCCCAGCCACATGCTAGGGCTGAGACAAGTGGGGTAGCTGCCAATATCCCAGATCCAAATTTGGGCTTGAAAGTATTGTGCAATACAGACCTAGGCCCAAAACCTAATGTGGGTCTTTTAATGAATGGCCTTTCTAGCCCAATTAATTCAGCAAAGCAAAAAGAAGTGGCACATGAAGAGCATGTGGGGATTAATAAAGGGCTAAGTGGACTTAAAACATTGGCTATGCAATTTTTAAAAGCCTACGATGCCTGGGAAATTTCTTCGATGGAAAAAAGCAGTGAAGCCAACGCAACGAACACTCAGGTAGAAGTCGCAGATATGCGTCTAAAAGAATCTGAGCAAGTCAGGTCAGATGAAAGCGAGGGTAAGCAATCACAGGAAAAAGGAGAGAGTTCTAAGGGATGGGAAAGTAACAGTGATGAACACAACATGCAAATACAACAAATTCTTGATGTTGAGCCAGTAACATCGAATATGCCTGGGAACTACAATGAAGAGGAGATAAGGGCATCCAACTGGGTTAACCAGCATACCCTGGAACTAAGTGCCGCTTATGGAGTGGCTTTTGAAGGCTTTAGAGAAGAAACCTTTGCATTACTGAAGAGGTTGGATGAGAGAAAAACTGTTATGGAAATCAAGAAGGTAGGAAGTACAACTGCAACACCCAGGACCTCGAGGAATTGGAAAATATGAATTGAAAAACTTGCAGTCCAGTTTAAACCAGCAGGTGGAGGGTTCCAGAACCAAAGGGAGAGTCCTTAGCTTAGCTTTAAATGATGGTAAAATTACTTTCATGGAATGTAAGGGGGATTAACAATAGTTCTACTAGGAATATTGTTAAGAGTGCTTTGCTGAAGTGGAAAGCAGATGTTTATTGCTTTCAAGAATCAAAGATAAGTAGGGAGGTAGAGAGTATTGCAAAACAATTATGGGCTAGCAGATGGATAAGGTGTGGTTACTTAGAAGCTGATGGTAGTAAAGGGGGAATCCTAATCATGTGGGATTGTAGAATATGGAAAGGAAGCTTAGTAGAGACGGGGCAATTCTCAATCACCTATAGATTTGATGCAGTCCAAACTACTTTTAGTTGGTATTTCACTGGTGTATATGCCCCTCAGAGTAGGAATGAGAAGTTGGAGTGTTGGGAAGAGGTGGCAGCAATCAAAGAATTGTGTGAAGGTCCATGGGTCACATGTGGAGACTTTAACACGGTTAGAGTCATGGTAGAAAGAAGAGGATGCAATAGGATCACAAATGTGATGAAAGATTTTGCCAAATGGATCGAGGATATGGAATTACATGATCCTCAACTAATTGGTGGGAACTTTACATGGTTCAGAGGGGCAAACCATGACAGTGCAGCTAGGTTAGATAGATTCTTATAATCAATGGAATGGGAAGAGACCTTCAAAAATATAAGGCAGACGATAATGCCTAGAGTGACATCTGACCATAGCCCTATTATGCTATACTGTGGGGATTGGGGTCAGAATAAGTCCTATTTCAAGTTCGAGAATTGGTGGCTCAAACTGGATAGTTTTGAGGGGATGGTGCATAGTTGGTGGAGTGAGTTTGTAGTGGAAGGTTGCCCTGATTACAAGCTCAGTATGAAACTGAAGTTGCTGAAACTTAAACCCAGAGAATGGAGTAAGTGGGTGGGGACCTAGTCACTAAGAAAAACAAGTTGTTATCTGAATTAACTGATATTGATTTGGCACAAGATTCAAGACAACTGATAAAGGATGAGCTAATGGTGAGGGCTACAATTTTGGTAGAATTGGAAGAACTGGCAAAAATTGAGGAGTCTAGGTGGAGACAGAAATCCAGGATTTTATGGCTGAAACAGGGAGACAACAATACTAGGTTTTTCCAGAGGATGGCTACTGCTCACAAAAGATATAATAATATAGACAGACTAATAATTAGAGGAGAGGAGGTTAAAGAGCCAGAAGTCATTAAGGTGAATATGATTGAGTTTTATAAAAAACTCTATACTGAAACAGAGTTATGGAGGCCCTCTTTCGAGTATGTAAACTGCCCTAGAATCTCCCAAGAGGAACAAGACTGGTTACAAAGGCCTTTTAGCGAAGATGAAGTGTTAAATATAATCAAACAATGTGATGGTGACAAGGCACCTGGACCTGATGGATTCACCATGAGTTTCTTCAAAGTGTGTTGGGAGACTTTGAAGGAGGACTTGATGCAGACAATTCACAATTTCCACCAGAAGGAAACTTTTGAGAAATCATTCAATGCCACTTTTGTAGCTTTAATTCCTAAAAAGCATGGAGCAGAAGAGTTGAAGGATTTCAGACCAATAAGTTTGATTGGTGGAGTATACAAAATCATAACCAAGCTTCTCACAGAAAGAATGAAGAAGGTCATGGGGGTTTTGGTTGATGAGCACCAAATGGCTTTTCTTAAAGGAAGGCAGATAATGGATGCATCATTGCTAGCAAATGAACTAGTGGACAGTAGGGTGAAGCAGAATCTACCAGGAGTCTTATGCAAACTGGACATTGAGAAGGCCTACGACCATGTAAATTGGTCCTTCCTTTTGAAGATTCTGAGAGATATGGGCTTCGGAAACAAATGGATCAACTGGATTAAGGTCTGTATATCTACTGTGAAGTTCTCCCTTATCATTAATGGCAATCCTGAAGGGTTTTTTCAGTCACAAAGAGGTTTGAGACAAGGTGACCCCATGTCACCATTCCTATTTATCTTAGCTATGGAGGGTCTCAACTCCATGATCAGGAAAGCAGTTGAAAATGGGTGGTTGCAAGGTTTCAGCGCAAATGCAAATAGGGGAGATGCTATGGAGATCTCACACCTGCTTTATGCAGATGACTCCTTGGTCTTCTGTGGAGCTGAAGTAAATCATATAAGACACTTGAGGGCCATCTTAACCATCTTTGAGGGAATATCAGGACTCCATGTCAATTGGCATAAAAGTTGTTTATACCCAGTTAATCAGGTTGCTAATATGCAAGTGCTAGCTGAGAACCTAGGATGTCAGGTGGCCTCCCTCCCAACAAAGTACCTTGGAATGCCCCTTGGTGCTAAGAACAAAGAGGTGGAAGTTTGGAATGAAGTACTGGAAAGATGTGAGAAGAAGCTGTCAAGGTGGAAAAGCCAATATCTATCCTTGGGAGGCAGAATAACTCTTATCAAATCTGTGATGGATGCACTTCCTACTTATATGATGAGCCTATTCCCAATACCAAGAAGTATAGAGAAGAAAATCAACAAATCAAGAAGAGTCTTCCTTTGGCAAGGAAATAAAGAGAAGCTTGAGTATAATCTGGTTAAATGGGATGTAGTGACACTCAACAAAATGCAGGGTGGTTTGGGTATAAAGAAGTTGAATATGCAAAATATCAGCTTGTTGAAAAAATGGCTATGGAGGTTCTGTAGTGAAGATACGGCTTTGTGGAGGAGATTCATATCACAAAAATATGGTCTCCAAAACAATTGGATCACTGAAGAAGCAAATGGTACCGTTGGTTGCTCTGTCTGGAAGACAATCAGAAGACTGTGGCCATCCTTTATCCCCAATCTATCCTTTAGGATTGGGAATGGGGTGAAAACCAGTTTCTGGAATGAACTTTGGCTAGGGGAAGAGAATTTGTAGATCATGTTCCCAGATCTTTATGTATTGAGCCTACAACAGATGGACACTGTGGCACAAGTGTGGAGCCCTCAAGGTTGGGATTTGATCTTTAGGAGGGCTTTAAATGACTGGGAGGTTGATAGAGTAGCAGGATTATTACACACACTAAATGCATTTCCAGGTGTCACTGAAAGTCCTGATACTCCAATCTGGAAAATGCACAAGAAAGGGATTTTTTCTGTGAAGTCTTGTTACTGGAGCTTAAACTCTAACCAGGCTATGGAAATGGAATGGCCTTGGAAACTAATCTGGAAAATCAAGGTTCCTCACAAGGTCTCAGGTTTTATTTGGTTGGCAATTAGGAAAGCATGTCTAACTTATGAAGTGTTACAAAGAAGAGGTATACAGATTTGCTCAAGGTGTTTCATGTGTGGGGAAGAGGCAGAAGTTAATAGTCACTTATTCTTACACTGCAGAACAGCTGCAAATCTGTGGGACATGTTCTTATGTATACTTGGAATTAACTGGGTAATGCCCAAAACTACTTTAGAGTTGTTGAGACAGTGGGAAGGAGTGGGCAGAAGAAGAAGATCCAAAGAGGACTGGTGGAAATGCATCCCAGCCTGCATCTGGTGGACATTGTGGAAGGAAAGAAATGAAAGATCACATGATGGGAAACTTAACAGCACTCAGAAAATCAAGATGAATAGCTTGGGCCTGCTGTATTTTTGGTGTAAACAGGATTTGGTGGGGGAGGTAGATGGCTTAGTGGATTTTAAAGCTCAATTGTAAAGTTTTGCCCAATTTTTGGCTTTTGAAATTACCCCCTGGGGGCTGTAAATCCCACCTCATCAGGCTTTGCTGATGAGTTTTGATGTGAATATAAAGTTACCTTATCAAAAAAAAAAAAACGATGCCTTTTGTCTTGGTGATGGAAGCTTTGAGCAGAATGATGGACAAAACAATTTTAGGTGGACATATCAATGGATTCAAGGCTGCGGTTAGTGGTGTAAGTAACATGGTGGTTACTCATCTACTTTTTGTAGATGATAATTTGGTGTTTTGTGATGTAGATGGCACCTAGTTGGACTTCCTTGGGCAAGTCTTAACTTGGTTCCAAGTGGTGTTGGGGCTTAAAATTAATCTCAGAATATGCGAGATCATACCTGTTGGTGTAATAAATAACATTCACATTCTTGCACAAGTTCTGCAATGCAGGGTAGGTCTTCTCCCTACTACGTACCTTGGATTGCCTAAAGACGCATCGAACAAGGATCTCAATGTTTGGGATCCGATTATTCGAAAGGTAGAGAAATGTTAGTAGGTTGGCAAAAAAGATACTTGTCCAAAAGAGGCTAGGAAGTGCTTATTAAGAACACTTTATCGAGTATTCCTACATGCTGCATGTCCTTGTTCAACACTCCTATAATTGTGATAGGGAAGATGGAAGGTTGCAAAGAAATTTTCATTGGGATGCGGCGGACGGGGCAAAGAAGTTCACTTAGTTTGTTGGGAAACCATGACATCTCCTAAATAGTGGGGAGGACTTGGGGTTAAGGACTTGAAGGTCTTTAACATAGCACTCTAGGGTAAGTCATTGTGGAGATTTGGGATGAAGGAAGAAGCTTTATGGAGAGGGGTGATAGCGGATAAATATGGAGAGATGGAAGGGGGATGGAGAACAAATGAGATCACGATGCCTTTCGAGTGTGGTGTGTGGAGGAATATCATGAAGGGGTGGGATGCCTTTAATACTCACATTGTTTTCAAAGTTGGGAAGGGAGCAGGGTTTGTTTTTGGGGGCAAAAGTGGTGTGAAGGTTTGGTTCTTAAGGATGAATTCCCAGCATTGTATATGGTCTCTTGCCAAAGAGAATTGTCTGCTCAGCAAGCTAGGCGAACTCATGGGGATGTGGCCTTATGACATTTAAGGTTTAAGAGGACTTTCTGAGATTGGGAGGTGACCAAGATTTAGAGATTGCCAGGTTTTACTTCAAAAGCAATGCAAGCCAGTCGACAAACCCGGTGCTTTGTGTTAGGAGTTGGGGAATAACAAAGTGTTCTCCGTTAAGTCATTCTATGAGAAGCTGCTGGTTAGGGAAGATGATAGTTTTCCATTTGTATTGGTCTGGATACTGAAGGTGCCGAGGAAGGTGTGCTTCCTCACGTGGTTGGCTACTAGAGGAGTGATTTTGACGGCAGAGAATCTTAGGTAAAGAAAGGTTGTTTGCATGAGCTGGTGTTTCCTTTGTAAGGAGACGGGTGAGGACGTGGACCGAATTCTGTTATATTGCAAGTTAGCTACGAGGTTATAGGAGGATACCTTCAGATGGTTTGAAGTTTCTTGGGTTATGCCAAGAACAGTTAAGGAGCTGATGCTCTACTGGAAGAGTGGGGCACAAGATTTGGAATGTTACTCCTCTTGATGTGGGTCATTTGGAAGGAGCAAAATAGTAGAGTTTTTGAAGGGGTGGAGATGTGCTTTGCTCAATTGAGGTGCCTTTGATCCCTTATTTTCTTTTGGAGCACCCATATAGTTCCTGTTTGTATAGAGTGGGTGTCTTTCAGAGAGAACCATATTTTGTAGGTTTCTCCTCTTTTTGGTATATCACTTGTATACAGCCAAGTTGGCCTTGTTACTATCAATGAAACCTTTTACTTGATCAAAAAAATAAATAAAATCATAACAATGAACTGCCTGAGAGACTTTCTTTTCTTTTTTCAAAATGATCAGTATGTCTTCTATAAACAACTATTCAAACATTGGTTTTTCAGAACATGTTGGGAATGAACTTCTACAAAGAACTTTTCCCGACTTACTGTCCAAGCACCATTAGATGTACATTACATTTTTTTTCTTCTCTGCCCATCCCAACCCATCCTCAGTAGAGCAACCTTTATCTGATGCCTATCAGACTTAATCGTGTTTAATCTTGGTTCTCAAGTTGTGTGGTATCCCTGGATGTGCTCGGCTTTCTTCCTCCTTTTTTTCTTTGATTAGATGGCCTTGATTGCTTAACATTTTCTTCTATAAATTTTACATCTCTTGTTTGCTGAAATTTGAATCTTTACTGAGTTACTGCTTCTTTCTTGAAGCGTTCTCGTTATGACCTTGAAGAAGAGATGAGGAATAATCAAAGCAGAGGCAATGAGAGAAGCACATTTAGAACACACACGGATTTTAACAATTATCCGTTTGAGAGAAGTGGAAGTAGAGGCCAGTGGGAAGATGTTTGGAGAGCATATAAGAGTACCCAGTCCAGAGAACCAGATAGAAATAGAGCTAACTGGTAGTTGTGATGAACTTACAGTACTTGAGATTCATACAATTCGATGCACCTCGTGTTCAGCATTCTGCTTGCGTGTGTGTTTGCTGTCACCTCAGTACATGGGATACATGACTTGCAGAACTTAAAAAGAACAGGCGTGAAATTTGTGGATGAAGTATTCAACATACTGACACCTCGGCCTTCCATATTTGGGCACTTCTTGACTAGTCATTCGAGCAGGGTGAACAAAAAAGAAATTGTTGCATAAAATTCCCAACAGCGGGTTTGGTAACTTGGAGAGGGACTAGCATCAAGCTGAACTCATGCATGCAGATATGTTTAGGCAACAAACAAGGCCAGTCTGCATGATTGCTGTTGTATAGTTATCAAACAATGTGGATTAATACAGAAACTGTTCATGGCTCCGGGAACCCTGCTAGTTTTGGTGCTAGCAGAGAGACCAACTCGATAGTTTGAGAAGACTGCTGTGGATGACTAATTTTGCTGAGTCGTTTATCTATCATTTTCTGTGCTTGTGTTATTCTGCATTTAAGTTTTAAATTATATTTGTAATTTTGTTTGTGTATAGAGTGTCTGCTTGCATTTGAAACATCCTAAGAGTGAGGTTTCTTTTCTTCTTTGATATTTTGTTCTTTTCATTTCCTTGATTGTGGGTGGGGTTTTCTGTTGTAATACACCAAAGTCAATTATTTTTTGATTATTTGATTTGTTGAAAAACTTTTGGTGTGGGTTTACTAGGCATTTTCTTTTTCTTTTTCTACCTTTACTTAAATTATAGTCACATAGGATTACTCAAATTGAACACCAGTACCCGGTAGCCAAAATAATCAACACACAACTGCTTTAACATGTCAACTGTATCTTTACATATTCCATTCGACAGATTTTCTCTCATTGAATTAAATCCAGCCACGCAAAAGGAGGAGATTTCATTGTTCTCTTTGCACTTGTAATGGAAAATATAATGTAAAAGTTTTCATCTTCAAGGTAAGGGTGAAAATATGGCCTTCACACACCGCCTGAAAAGGGAAACGGAAATGAGTTTAAATTTTATGCACTCACGATGTAAAAGATATTCACACAAATCATGTCACTTGAATGACAACTAACTAGTTAATATTTGTAACTAATATTGATCGATTAGCTCGTGCCAGCACACGTCCAGCCTGTGTATATTTTTTAGTCAAAACAACAACTAACCTTTCAATTGATGCATCCATTTTGTTGGTAGTCTAAATCCTAAACACTTCATTTGGACATGAGAATGTAGCTAGTTGTTTCAACTAGTACCAATACAGACAACATAACATGGATCAAAGTATACGTTCATGGTTGGCAACTGTTACATTGTTTTCATCTATGGCCGAATTCTATACAATGGTGTGTGTGCATACCCTTTACCCTCCCCAGACCCCACTTTTGTGGAATTATACTGGGTCTTGTGTTGTTGTATTCTGAGCAGAGTTGATATCAAATTGGTTTCGAAATAATATTTAAAAAAAAAAGGTGAAATAATGCAGTGATATCTATAAGAAGAGTACATTCTGATATTATTTCAACTTTTACCAGATATGAAAAGCAGAGAGAGAGAGCTAAACCATCCTTCAATATTGCCAATTCTTTTGTGTTCATCTGAGCATTCCAAATCTACCTGTTTCACAAAAGATCAAAAACAATTTTGTGAGCTTACTATTTACAAGTAAGGGTTTCAGAATGTTGAAGATATCATATAATAGAACGGTACCTTCTCTAACAACTTAAGCTTTTAAATGAGGTAGTCATACGACTAACAAATAAAACTAAACTAAAGATAATTAGCAGTCGTCTCACTGGCATTGAGACTGCCTCTCCAGCTGTTCTGGCGAAAGCTCGAATAACTGGATAGAATAGTTGAACCAGCTGTTGCACTTTGCTTCTATTCCTCAGGAAATCCTGCAGAATTTGTACTATGTGAGTACAAGACCTATTGAGTGTGTGATAAATACTTTTGAAAGTTGGACCTTGGGGGATACCTTGACTACAAGAAAAAATACAACAGTATTTCAGAGCTGATAAATGAACACATCAAAGGTCAAAGTGCAAAATGAAAATGAATGGTTTAATCTATAAACAAATCAGAAATTTTGTAAGCCTATTTTACTCTCTCTCCATGCGCGCACACAAATAGAAAATCAACCAAGAGCTATATAAATTTTCTATATCCATTCTTTGCTCCTACATGTCCAGCATATGAAGAGGATTTTTTATACTAGTCATTAATAGACTGCATACGGATATGGAACCAGCTAAAGTTTGTGAAGTCACATAGGTGGAGTTCTATTTTAAGATATGGGAAAATGCATAAGAACCCCCCAACCTATGCCCGAAATCTTAGAGACACACTTATACTATACTAAGGTCCTATTAACCCCCCCCCCCCCGAACTTATTTTATAAATAATTTTTTACCCCTTTTGGGCCTACGTGGCACTATCTTCTGGGCCTAGCGCGTGTTGACAATTTTTTCAAGCTATCTGGTTGATAGTGCCACGTAGGCCGAAAAAGGGTAGAAAATTATTTATAAAATAAGTTCGGGGGGGGGGGGGGTAATAGGACCTCTTGAGGAAGTAAATTACTCATAGCAATCATTCCCCAGTCCACAAGAATGGATAAGTCCCACGAGGGGAATATATTGAGAAGTCAAAAGGAGATTGAGAGGGGGGCTGGAGCCTAACCTCAATAAGTTCAAATACAAAATGAGCTAAGCAATATACAAGATGGAGATAAAACTTCTGAGCAAGAGCTCACAAAAATACCAAGTGTCTGTATCCAAAAGAGATAATCAGCCAGGATCAAAGATGAAGGTGTTTTTCCTCACTCTTATTCGAAAATTTGGACCTCTTTTTTTTTCATTCTTCAAAGTGGATATAATCTGCATAGGCAAGTTGATCGCTGTTGTGAAGAAAGAGTTGTACTTTTTAAACTCTGCAAGATTGGCCAGGAAATCGGCAGTTGAATTTCCTTCTCTGAAGATATGATTAAATTGAATATGACCCTCTGCATTCATGGCTTGAATCTTCTTGATCTCATATTTTAAAAGCCAGGAGGTGGATATGTTGCCATTGATCATATGAATAGTAAGCAGAGAATCAGATTCAATAATCAGATTTCTGAAACCATTATCCAAGCACCACTTCAATCCAATTTTTATGGCTTGAATCTCTGCGTAGTTGTTAGAGCATTCCCCAAGGTAAAATGCGAAAGCCATGATCATATGTCCATTGTGATATCGCAAAATTCCTCCTGCTCCAGCGCTTCCTGAATTCCCTTTGCAACAACCATCAACATTAAGTTAATATTTCCCGATATCAGGACATTTCCAACTCACTGGAATGATAGATAATTGAGGACAGATTCTTTCCACAACATGAAATATATTTGAAAAAGGAGGGGAGAAGTTTATGGTGGTAAACTGAGCTGCAAGAGTCCTCTGCATCAGCATGGTGATTTGATCAATCACTCTGTTAGTAGTCGACCTGATGCCATCATATTTATAAGAGCATCTGAATTTCCAGATTTCCCAAGTAATAAAACTAGGAAGACATTGAAGAATGATTTCATGTACTTGGTTTTGAGGCTTGATGAGACACCATGCCATGAATTTAGCTCTAATATTTAGGGAATTTTTATGAGGAATTCCACACGCATCATAGAAGTATTTCCACACTCTCTTGGCCACTTCTCCCTCATTAAAAAATGATAATTTGTTTCAATAGAACCATTGTTACAACAACAACATCTGGAAGGTCCGTGGACCTTAAACCAGGAGAGATTAACATCAATGGCCAGCTTATCCTTGAGAAGTCTCAAGGCATTAAATGAGATCTTAAAGGGCATCTTGTTATGCCAGATCTTGGTGTTAGTAAGAGCAGTGATTCTATGAGTTCTTAGAGCATTCCAGGCAGATAGGGTAATCTTCATTTTGAGGAGATATGCTGATGGTTTGGATATGTGTAACTAGATAAGAAGGGAGCAAATCATTAAGTTTATCCAGATTCCTAGTGTCATGCACGATGAAGTCAGAGACAAGAATCTTCTTAGATCTGCTGCTTTGCTCAATCAGATTAGCTAAGGCACCTTTGTTGGTCCAATTATCCCACCAAAAGGACACATCCCCTTTGCCAATTTTCCAGAAGATATGCCTCTCACATTCTTTTCTAGTGTCCATGAGTCTTCTCCATAGATGAGACTGAGAGTAGTTCTTCTTTTTGGCCACTGGATGAATCCTTTTACAATATTTAGCATTTAGAAAGGAAGTTAGTAGAGAATTCTTTGTTCTAAAATTCCACCACGCTTTGGCTGTAAAGGAGTTGTATGTCACAAGAATGGATCTGTTCCAAATAGAGCACTAACAGTTGGTACTCCTAGGATCTTTTCACCTCTGGCAGATTTCTGAACATTATGAGATTTTCAAAAGCTTAGAACTTGAGGGATTAAAGGATCACACAAATTGAAGAAGTAGATACTAAGGAAGGACAAAAAACTGAAGTAGATACTCCACCAGGTTTTGAACCGTGGGCCATTGGCCCTTGAGGATTTCTCAATTACAGAAAAAATGGGTCAGTATTTTGGAAGCTAGAAACAAACTTATTATATGATGAATGACTATTTCAGAAAACTTACATGATTGCTGGTTAAGAAAGCTTTATTTAAGCTCACTACTTCTGGTTGGCTGAGATATGATTATGTGAGTTTGGGAAAAATATCCTTCGACACCTTGGAAGAAACTAATTGTCAATCATGTGATGATTCACCAATAATCTGCACACGAACAGGACCCATTTTGAAAACTGTGGAATCGATTGACATCTCTTACAACTATCACTCTCATTGTCACCTTCGAGATAAGCTTCAAAGCAGAATGGCAATCATCGCATATCCTGAGATTCTTAATAACATGAATTGGTGCTTGGGATGGTGTTTTCATGAGAGCATATGCGACAGCCAGCTTTTCGCTGTGGTAACTAAGATAACCCTCTTGTTGTTCTTGCTCAACATCATGCAAGACAGAAGCCGTGTCTGGAATATAACCCAATGGTTTTATTTCAGCCAACAATTTTCTCACCTTCTCATGGATTTGAGCTGTCTCTGGGTGTTGAGTGTCATCAGAAACAAACATATGAGTTTCATTTCGTATTTCAGTCCAGCTCAATCCTGGTTCTTTCTTTATGTTCCTTTCTCTTAATAACTTCCGCATCTTTGCTACACCATCCCACCTTTTCACCTTGGCATGCATATTGGACAACAAGATATAGGTTCCCACGTCGTTGGGGTTCAATTGTAACAAATGGTCTGCCACTTTCTGTCCTAAACCATAATTGCGGTGGACGTTACAAGCATTTAGCAAAGTACGCCAAGCAATAACATCCCATGTGATTGGCGTCGACCTCATGAACTTCTCAGCCTCATCAAGTTTCCCAGCTTTACCTAGGAGCCCTACAACACAGGTATAGTGCTCCAACCCAGGTTCAAGGCCAAAGTCCCTCATTAGATGCTGTAAGTAGTAAAATCCTTCTTCTATCCTACCCAAATGTCCACAAGCCAAAAGAACCCCAATAAAGGTTACATAGCTTGGTTGCTCTTTGGCAGCTAACATGTCCTGAAACATATACAATGCGTCCTCACCAAGCCCATGATGAGAGAAACCTGATATTATCAAATTCCAAGTAACAGTATCTCGACATATCATGTTTGAAAATAAGGCCCTAGCGGCTTCAATATGGCCACTCCTAACATACATATTGATTAGAGCATTCCCCACTACGACAAAAGTTCCATGTCCTGTCTTCTCAACACGTGCATGTAATGTTTTCCCGCACCCAAGTGCTGATAGACCCGCACAAGAATGCAACAATACTGCAAATGTGTATTCATTTGGCACAACATTCTGAAGTTCCATTTGTAAGAACATTTTCAGGGCTTCCTCAAAGCACTCATTTTGGAAATTTGCAGCCAAGATTGTTGTCCAAGACACCACATTATGGTCAGGATAAGAATGAAAGATATATCTTGCACCTAAAATTTCACCACACTTTCCATACATGTCCATGACTGCACTGCTTAAAAACACATCAAGCTGAAGACCCGACTTCAACATTCTGCAATGAACTTGCTGACCCAATTTCAAATCCTTGAGACGAGCACAAAGACCAAATATATTCACATAGCTGATTTTGTCCCCCACTGAGCCCTCAGACAACATCCTTGAGAAGACATCCAATGCTTCATTTATATACCCATGATCCAAGAAGCCCTTTAGTACAACATTATCAGTAATGTTGCTTGATCCAGGAACAGACTTCAAGATTTCCAGAACCCCTTCCATATCTGAAGACATTGTATACAAGGATAGAAGAGCATTCTTCACATACTGATGAAACACTAATCCTGATTTCAACACTAATGCATGACACTGCTGCCCTTCGTGTAGCAAACCACCATTAGAACAAGAAGAAAGTACAGTAGACAAGATATACTCATTTGGAAATAAATTATCCACTGAAACCATGTCTTTCAACAATTTGGGTACTTCCCAAGTAAACCCATTGTGCAAATATCCTGTCATTAAAGTGCTCCAAGAAACTATATTTCGTTGCTGCAATCTGTTGAATATGTGCCGAGCCATAGCAAGTTGTCCACACCTTGAGTAGAGATTAATGAGACAATTATTCTGAATTACGTTGTCTTCTGAGGCATGATTAGATACAATAAGAAGTGCATGGACAACTTTTCCCAATTTGAAGTTCCCATCATCAGCTAACTTTTTCAACAACTTTACAGCGTACTTCACAGAAAAGACACTTTGGGAGTTCAATTGGGATAGAGAAGACACACTCACATGCAAAGGAGCACGGTGGACATTGCTTGTCAAAAACATAGCCAAGTCTCAGTGTAGTTTAGTTTGTAGAGTAATACAACTCCAAGCACTTGAAGGGTATGTTGACTGGACAAAAGAAATGCCAGATCTGAAAATATAAGCAAAGACATGCTTTAAAATGTACTGTTTAAACTTATATAGAAAAACATGTGCAAGAAAGATGTATTCAAATTACTTTAGTGATGCATTTGAAACCAAGACTCTTCTCTTATATTATTTGCATATTGTTATATGAGTTTCTTCTCCCCCCAACCACCGGACACAGGAGACTCATAGTTTTTCATTCAACAACAACTATACCTCAATCTCAGGCATGTTAGGGTTAAATTAATAAACTTATGGACCTATTAAAGCAAACGTTTGGTTGGCTAACTTATGGAAATGCTGGAAGAAAACTTCAGTGCACAAAAAAAAAGAGCAATATAAGTTACCACCAAAGTCCAATCAGGTACTCAGCATAATAAACTCTTGCCATGTTTCAGAATTCAGACCAATGAAAAAGCGAACAGAATACATTAAATAGGCCATGACCACCAAAAAAGGCTTTGAAAACAGAACCAGCTTCCCCCTGTTTGGCAGTACAGCAACGATAGACCCAATGATGAAGTGAACACAACAGTAATTATGCATAGCCACTTAATTAAGTCATAGAATTTTTTTTAAAAAAAAGGGAAGTAAATAAGGATTCAGTAATTAGGAGAGTGAGAAGCATGAAGCATGTGTGGATGAGGAGCTCGACGAACTGGTGGCTGCGGAAGCAAGCAAGCGTGCATGGGGAGCAAAACTAAATATGCATATGCTTCTTTGTAATTGATTCAGTAGCTGACACATTTGCATTTATAGCGTTTTAGAGGAGAAATTGTAGTTGTTACCTATTTTCTGTGTGCATGCTTCTTTGAGAAACTTCTATTGATAGTAGGGTTCGAACCCACAACACTAGTGTGGAAAACATTACCATGGCCCCTTCCTTACCACTGAGCCATCAACCAATTTTATTAGGGGGTTCACAAGTTAATATATATATATATATATATATATATATATATATATATATATTTAGTTAGTTTTTTAATACAAATACAAGGTACGGAAAAGCTACTGGGTTCGCTTGAACCCACGAACCTCCGCTTAGCTCCGCCCCTATCTGTGTTCACTTTTTTCTCAGTTCTTCATTATGATCACTTCTATCCTTCATTTGGAACTCTTTCAATAGAGAGTTTTTTTCTCTTACATTTTTTTAAATTATTAGTGTTTTAACCACGATTATTGATTTTGTTCCATAATTTTTCATTTTGTTTGGAAATGGGATAGGATGGCATATGACCTTATTTTTGTGATGTATTTATCAAATCATACTTGACGAATACGCTATCATTAGTAAAATATTATTACTTTTTTCGTTTATTGCAAGCTTGTACGTAGTTATAGTGAATTCAAATGTAATAATTTTACTCTTTTAGGGATAAATATGCCCTATTTATGTTTCAGGAATAATTATATTAAATTTCATATTGGATATTGGTTATTTTCTCCATGTTTACAAATGAATGAAAATCGATGAGTATGATTCTCTACATGCTCCCAAGACAAATGGCAACTTTAGAAATTATAATTATTATCTTATCTCAGAATGGTTGATATGATTTGTTGCTTTTTCTTTGTTAAATTTTTAAGTTTTGAAAACATAAGTTTTTAGAGATATTTACTGCAGAAATCTCAGGAAAATAATTGAGAAGAATCAAAATTATATATTCACAATAGTCTCTTCTTAACTAAAGATGTGTAGAATTTGAATGAATAGAACTAGATTAAGAATATTTTTCATCAAATAATTTATTATATAAAAATAATATTTGAAAAAATGTGTGTGCCTCACCATTACAACATGTTCCGAAGTGACTACAATCACATATATACCAGTTTAGCACAATTAATCACAAGGTGGGTTGAGGCGACTGCTACATTTTCATTAGATGAGTTGTTACCGTCCTTGAGAAAATGAGGTCTCAGGTTCAAAACTCAGTGGAGAGCGGAGACAAAAAATACTAGGTGATTCTTCCCATCCATCCTAACCTTGGTGGATAGAGTTACCTGATACACGTTGCTGGTGAAAGGTGGAAGGTATTGATCTTGGGCGTATTTATATGTTCGTTTACTATATTTTACCTGCATGTACCTTTAGTTTTAAGAGCATTCTTTACTCTATTGGTTGTGTTTTGATGAGTATTGTGGTAATTGTGCACTAAAATATGTGATTAGATATTGCAAGAAAATGATGCAAGAATCAAGTAAATAGGAGTTGAAGCAAGGGCAAAAAGCTTGGAAACAAATAAGAGGAGTACACGAAAGAGAACAATCAAGAGAAATCTGGGTTGTGGCGCACTGGTGGCGTGTCTCCCCAGGCCCTAAACTACTGGCTCCCTAGGCCTGGCGCACTGGTGGTGCGCCGCGCCATACCACAAACTATTGAAGCCCCAGATTTGGCGCTATGGTGATGCGCCGCCCCACGAAAGCCCCAACGAAAAATTCCAATTTTAGGATTCTGAATCCAAGAAGAAAAAGGGATTATTTTCCCTAACCCTATAAATAGAACATTGTGCCTCTTTTGGAGGAAACCATCATACTTTTCAAGTGCAAGAGGCACGAGATAATATTCACCCTTAGGGATCTTTTCTTCTTCTTCTTCTTCTTCTTCCTCTCTTAGACATTACTTTGCATAAAAATAATTATCTTTGTGATTTTGATTAGTCTTAGTAGTTAAGAATCCTTGTTCTGGGGTTGCGACTATGAATGATTGTTGAACATTAATTTTATGGATGAAGTTGGTTATTGTATAAATTATTCTGGTGTTCTTGAATTAGTATTTTGATGCTTGATTACCATTAAAATAAATATATTGTCTACTTTTGAACTCGAGAGAGGAATAGAGAGATAAAACATGAAATACTCACTTGAATTGATTTGTGTTTAGTATAGAGATATACCTAAGTGCCGTGTTTGGTTACGAAACAAGAAGATAGCTTTAATGCTCACCAATTGATTGAATCAAAATCCTCTCAACGACTGTCAACTAGGGTAGGTGATTAGAGGTCGAAAGATCATAATCATAAAATTAACCTTGTAAATCAGTAATTTGATAGTCATCTGAAATCCATACAAGATATGTGAAGCATGAATTCTTAGTTATGCTGCAACCCTGGAATTTCCCATTTATTTTTAACATTATCTTGAAGTTGAATCATTGTTAGTTAGTATACTTCTTTCATTCTTGCATTCTTAGTATTCCAATATTAATCAAACTCTTGTGGCACAGTTGCATAAATAATTAGAATCAATGTAATTTGATAGATAGTTAATGATCAACAAGTCCTTAGGTTCGATAATCCTACTTTTTTAAAGTCACTATATTACTTGCATGTCCGCGTACACCTGTGTGTGCATTTGGGAGCAACAGGTATCATGTAAAATTACTCGAGAGATGCATGAAAGTTAGCCCGGACACAACAGTCGTTAAAAAAAAATTGTTCAGGCAACTAATCGAACACTTAGAGTGCATAGTTTTTCTTTGCAAGTTTTAGCACTCTACAGCTATGAATTAGCTTCCCAAAATCCGTGAAGATGCGGGAATTATAGTTTGCTACTCACAATACACACCACAACTCCTATTTGATCCGAACTTCAATTATCACATTCACAACTCAAGCACACGATGAACACCAAAACAAAAAGAAGGGAAGGGGAAAAATAATCGTCACTGTTTTGGGGTGTGGGAAAAAAGAGGAGATAAGAGAAGAAAAATGTTTACCTGGGTGAAGCCTTCCAATGGAGCAGTGATGGATTGAGAGGGAGAAAGTGATGTTCCAGTGTTTAAATATAACGAAAAAGAGAGAAATACAAATAATTTGATCTAAATATATTCATATTCCTAATAATTTGATCCAAAAACATTTTTTTGTTAATTAATGAGTCAAATATATCAATTATCAACTCCCTCCGTTTCACAAAGAATGACCTAGTTTGACTTGATACGAAGTTTAAGAAAATAAAGAAGACTTTAGAATCTTGTGGTCCTAAATTAAAGTTATGTCAAATGTACAAAATTGTCTTTTAATCTTCTGGCCTTAAACATGACACGTGAAAAATTGAAATTAAAATGTTACCAAAAAAAGAAAGATGTTATTCTTTTTGAAACAACTATAAAAAGGAAAGGAGATAATTCTTTTTTAAATAGAGGGAGTAATTACTATTTTTTTTTCTTTTTTAACTATATATTTTTCCCGATAAAAACATTACTTTTAAAAAACTATATTTTTTTCTTTTCTTTTAAAATCACTTTAACTACTAATAAATAAGTAGGAAATAATACTTATTTTCTTCTTAATTTTATTCAATAACAATAAAAAAAAAACAATAGTATTTATTTACCATCGTCAGATTTCATCACCATGTCTATATTTATGTACCACAAACATGAAAAAAAGGAAGATAAAATTTTATGTAAATATTTATAATCCAACTCAATCGTAGTAATATGAAGATATTAAATCTCTTCAAATATAAGTCACTAGTAAAATCACCCGCGCTTCGCGCGGAAATTTAATATCAATTTATAAAATAATACTTAAAATCTATCAGCCACTAAAACTAAAACACTATATTATCTTACATACAAGATTATGTAGTAACAAACATTAATAATGTAAAGAAAGATGATAATTATAACATCTTAATATTTTATCCTTCAATCAATCATCTTTAATTTGATTTTATAATTTATCCTTTTGCTTCCAAGAAGTGTTTCTATTTGATATTTTTGGGGAATCAAATGAACATCAACCAGATATATTAAATTTTCTAATAAATAAATAATCGTTTGTGAAGGGATAAATAAATTTTAAAAGACTGAAAAAAGTGAATAAATATTCTAATTCTAATGTGTAGAAAGTTCAGCCCTACCGTTTGCTTTACATATATCATTTTAAAGTTCTTCATTTAAATGTATCATAAGTAATTATTAAAATGAAAAATTAAAGGGGGAATGTATCATATTGGACAACAATTCAACTTATTATATACACTTGAAAAGGGGAAATATTATATAAAACTATTCAGTTTATTTGAGTGTTTTTTAAAAATCAACATACCAGAGTGATGAAGTTCAATTTAAAACTACCCTTCTATTCCAATCACAGTGTCGAGAAACACATTTGTTACTTCAAGAAAAGTAAATACAACTTGCAGTAAACTTGAGAATCTGTCCATGCTTCATATTGAATATGAACAATTAATTTAATGTGTAGTTATCTAGGTCTTTGGGATTAAAAGAGGCTCCAGTCTAATCATATTCCTCTATAGGTCATCTAGCACATCCTTGAACCCATGTCAAAAATTTATTAATTCTTGTCTTTTTTTCGTGGTTCACTTCGCACATTAAGGTGTGATAAAGTTTTTAAAGTCTTTATGTCCTTACAATAACATACCAAATTTGAATTTTGTCTTCAAGAGATGGTAGTATAGATCTTTAAGAAATTTTTTTGTTGTACCTTTAACAATTTCAATAGAGAAAACTTGTGTGAATACTCAATTAACATGTGTTAATTAATCTGTACTAACAAATACTTATAACAATAACTTTGTAGAAACATAAACAGCAAAGTTTAAAACATGTACTCAAAAACAATAATTAATACATAAACATAAATTAATGACTGTAAGAAAACATATCAGGATAGAAAGGAAAAAAATGAGCCCATTGAATGCACAATGTCACCTTAAGGAAATTATTTCCCTCTAGTACCCGAGGTTTAAATGAATAGATCCTCTCAGGATAGAACGATTCTATTCATCAGTGTATTGAAACACAATGGTATTGTGATTTGTGAGCCACTCAATAGGACCAAGTACATGAATATTTAATTGTGCAGAAGAAGAAGTAGTTCAGAATTTTTGTTTTAAAATGAGAGGAAATCTCTCTATTTATAGAGAACAAAGGGTAGTGTGAATACATTTTTATTGTGACGGAAAAATCCTTTTGGCCAGAATAATTTTTACCTATGTTATTTTACCTTTTAAAAATATTTTTACCCTTTTAACTAAAAAATGTAAAAAAGATCAGTTTATTTTAAAATAAAAAAGATATTATACAATTTTTAAATTTTCTGGCCAAATTCTAGCCAAATTCTCTAGCCATTTAGCATTACCCTTATTGTGACTTATCGGAAATGTCACAATTCTTTGGAAAAGCTACAACCCTTCGGAAAGGGCACAACCTTTCATAAAAGTTACAATTTTTCATAAAAGTCGCAACTCTTCATAAAAGTCGCAACTTTTCATAAGAGTAACAACTATTCATAAAAGTCACAACTTTTCATGAAAAGGGAAGGCTAGTTTTGGAAATAAATAAATTAAAAGGAAATTCTGATTTGTGGTGGCGCCACGTAGGCGGGCATACGGTTCTCTTTTAATATATATTATATATATATATATAATTTGACAATTATTGTGGAAACTTAACAATTTCTTTTAGAGACTTATTATAATCTCAATATGATGAACACTTTCATTCATCGGCGTAGTAACACATTAGCTCTTCAGGAGCTTTCGATTTTGTGTACTATCACATATTTTATAACACTATTTGTATGGTGACATTTCTTTCAAGGAGAAAATTATTACGATTTTCATGGTCAAAATCATTACATGCAACAATTGTTTCTTGCTTTACTCTTGTTGTATCATAGGTACACAACCAATGACAAGTTTATGCGATGACACAATAATATTCAATTTAGTCATGACTACAATTTTTATAGGTGAGAATTATTTCTTTCTTTTTTCCTTTCGATAGTTAATAATAAAATATACCACAATATTTGTGACATACTAAAAATTACACAATCAATGATCACTTATGTCAAAATGTTTTTTTAATCTCAAATCACCCATAGAGGTAAGTTGTAACATTTATCTAAAAATACATAAATATATTTTTTATTCATAACTTTTATGCAAATTAACATATTCATTTTCAAGAATGAAAGAGCATTTACGATGCTTCACAAGTCTCATTCTATCTAAGTAATAGACTCATGTGATCACATGTATGTGCTTCGTAAATTTTTAATAGAATCATATTGTCTTTCTTCGACATTTATTATATTTGTATAACACACCTCAACATCACTTTGAGAGGTCAAGTGCATCATCACTTTTTATTTCTTTATTTTGATGGAGAATTTATAAAACTTATTAAATTAATTAGATTACACCATAACCACATGTCGGATACCTTTCATGCCAAATTGATGGTAAAATTTGTCTTCACTTTTGAAGGATAATTTTGAGAATTCATACTTTTCTTCCGTTTATAATTATCACAATGATGCCTACAATTATTTTGTCCTTCCACACACATATTTATACATTTAGCCACTTTAGTTTCTTTCAAACCTATTATGCACTACTGTCATATTCACACTATGAAATAAAGAAAATCAATGGGGCAGCATGATTTCGTCACAAGTATATTATTATTATAGTGATGTATTAAGACTTAAATTAACGGTTATAGGCACAAAAAGAGTCAATAATGTAATTAAATACCTCATCAATATGAAATTTCCTTAAGAATAAGTTAGGGTCATGAAGTGGCAATATTAAAATAGGACAAAATGCATTAGTACCTCACCTTTTCACGGATGAATGCACAACAAATGGACTAATTTTTGTTACACCACTTTAACAAATAATATGTGGAATTCAACTTCGAAAAATACTTACAAAAATAAAAATTTAGTATTGATAATGTACTGTAAAATTAAAACAAAAATATGACACAAGCAATAGAAGTAGTGAGACGAGAGAAATTTTTTCTTATTCTTCCAATATGTATGTTCAAATATTTTTAAGTGTATCAATGAGAACCTTCATGCCTCTATTTATCGTGTTACATAGAAATATTCCAAATGTTGTCATAAACATGATCTTTATAGTGTTGATTTTGTAAAATCATTCACATCATGAAATTCTTAGAAACACCAAAGTAGAATGGGTCATAAATAAATAAATTAAACATTTTAGATTTTTTCACATAAATTAATGTTTGATTATTTCATTAAAGATCACTAATTGAGAAGCCAATATATCAAAGAACAAAGATTACTATTTAAAAATGTAGTAAATAAAATTAATCAAAATGAAAGAACATTTGTTATCACACCAAAGAGGTTCCTAATATATGTGATAGTGCTAAATCTTTTAATTTTTGTTGGAATGTTCTTAATATTTGTAATTTCTACAAGAATTTATCTTTTTATTATTTGAATCTTAGGCAAAATAAATATTTGTTAGTTTAATGTTGTCATTCATCAACTTATTTTCTCACTCCTGTGATCGAAGCGTGCACTTATGTTTTTTCCATACCTAATTTCAGGAAGAAAAAGTGATAGAAAAGCATCCTTAAATATTTTTCTTAAGAAATGTATTATTTCTCACTTAATATGGATCAGAAAATCCAAAATAATTACAAGTTCATACCCAAACTCAAAGTAATTCCTGAAATACTCATTCTCTCATAAATAATTAAACCTATACCCCATTCATTAAGACTGATAATTTTCGCTTAGCTGATACTAAATCAATATCATATACTGTATTGGTATCATTAACGCTGATAATTTTAGCTTAACTGATACTAAATCAATATGTATTGATATCATTAAAGCTGATAATTTCGCTTAACTTGATACCAAATCAGTATATATATACTATAAGAGTATGTGTATATTGGTGTAAATATTTCAGACCAAATATCCTGAACTCACCTCTGCTATTGACAAACTTGACAACATCTTTACTTATAAGTCTATTCAAATGGAAGGACAAAGTATACTAAAATTGTCAACTAACAAGCTGTATATAGGCATTCAAATCTTAAAGACTGCACCAATATATAGAGAAGGTGAGGGTGCATTTTGGTTCCACACTCGACGCCTGAAAAGGAAAAAGGAAACGATCTTAAGTTCTATGCACGGTCATTGTAAAATACGTTTACACAATCAAGTCACTTGAAAGATACGTAACTAATAAATATTGAGGAGTTTATACTTATGAGATGCAAAAGGCGCATATTATAAACCATCATAAAACCTAGGTACACTCACTTGATTAGTCAAATCTCTATATTGAATTTATGAATATATCCCAAAACCGAGCTCTTTTGGATTTGTTTCTACCATCCATGGAGCCCTACGAAGAAGAAAGACGTATTCAGTTGAAATTATACAGTTAAGTAACATATTGGAGGAGAAAATGATAACAAATACATACTTGTTTAGTATGAAGTTTATCGTTCCCTCGGAAGCTCTTTGGAGAAGAACTTCCCTTGCTTCAACTGCAATTCCTTCAGGCTGCAGGGGAAGCCCAAAAAATGTTTAAATAAAAAAAGGGATTCTTACATAACTGTTCAGGTAACAAAAAAATATTTCAACGAAACTGGTTGTATGTATAGGTAATGTATCGATATTCTATAAATAGTGTATATATATAATGTATAACTATGTATATACATCCATATACAATGTTTATATAATATTTATACATTGCAGACTGATTTTTTTTCAATCTTGACCAACTCAAATCTCCTCTAAACAGTCCCAAATTTTAGATATGATATACTCTCAATGTTTTGAGTCTTTTGATATATTATTCACTCGGAATGATTCATGTTTGCGACAGGTCGAATTAAATTATTTATTTAGTCAAGTGCATATTTATTTGTGCGTCAATTTTGGTACGTCGGAGAGGAGTAATAGGTGAGACACATACATGTTCGAATAGCCGCCAGCAAAGAGGAAACACAAGGAAGAAAGAATGGAAAATTGACAAGGCAGCATATGCACTTCGCTTGAAAGAATAAAGACCCAATGGCCATTTATAGTAATAAATGATGATTAGGTTATTTTAGGTAAGGAATTTTCATTCAATGAACATTTTTTCTGATTTCCCGAAACAAGCGTAAGAATACAAGTTAAGGTCTTTTGGGTTAGGTGTCCCACATAGGTTGAAGGTATGTGTTGTTGTCTCCTTACATGGTCTTGTGCAGAGGCAGATCAAAATTTAAACTATATGGATTCAAGATTCTAGGACAGCTCAGGACCGCACTACTAGTCATATTTGATTTGATATTGCTACCGCACATGACTTAGAGAGCCAAGCGCTTTTCTTTTAAAAACAAATTGGGGGTAGGGGAAGGGGAAATGGGGATGAGATTACAAGACGAGGAATCAAACCCTTACCAACAAGGTGAAATTTCAGGTCACCAACCAACCGAGCTACTAAGATTCCCCCTCAAGTGCTAATAACTGGATTGAAAATTTAACATTTGTACATATTTAGTGTTTTTCTAAATACATATATGAGGCATAATTCGGCTGAACTCATAACTTATGTTGTGGATCCTCCCCTGATCTTGAGTAATCCTCACCTCGTGAACAACTTTTGAGATTAAGTTAGGCCCAAGTCCATTTTTCTTAATAGGGTAGTAAAGGCCAGCCCATCCCCAACTTGGTTTAACTAATGTTGGGTCCCTATTGTCCACACATTGGATGATCAGTCCTGGGTGTGCAGGTATGTTATGTGTCTCACATTGTTTGAGGGTATAGGGTGTTGTCTTATTATATGTGTAGTTTTTGAGGTTAAGTTAGGCCGAATGTCATTTTCCATAATTGTGAAGTTGACAAGAATAATGATCCACAGGTATGTCGGCAGTTGGTTCATCAATACATACCTCTTCAGGAAACCAGACGCCAGGTTTTGTGCTTCCCTCAAGAATAGCAAGGACAAATGCAGCCGTTGAAATTCCCACTGATCTGAAAAAGAAACAAACAGCTTAGAAAAACCTTATGTGAAGAGACTTGCATTAGATTTTTGCTTAGATTTCCCTGAGAAAGTGACGATGGAACTAACATTCCATTAATGTGTACCTAGAAAGTCTTTTATGACTAAATATGCCAATTCTGTTGTGTCCATCTGAGCATTCTAAATCTACCTGTTTCACAAAAGATCAAAACAACTTTGTGAGCTAGCTGTTTGCAAGTAAGATTTCAGAATTTTAGGTCAGCAGAGATAATTTCGAAGCGTATCGAATATATAGTGAAATAAATATAAGTGTACCTTCTCTTATAGCTTAAGCTTTTAGATGAGGTAGCCACACAATTCAACAAATAAAAATAAATAAATAAAAAATAATTAGAAGACATCTCACTCGCATTGAGACTGCCTCTCCAGCTGTTCCGTCAACGGCTCGAACAACTGGATCGAATAGTTGAACCAGCTGTTGTACTTTGCTTCTATCCCTCAGAAATTCCTGCAGAAGTTTTAGTATATGATTATGATGCCTATTGAGCGTGTGACATATTCTTTTGAAAGTTGGAATGTCGGATCCTCACGACTTCAACAAACTATGGCTGATTATTGATGCATAAAGATCAAAGTGCAAAATCCACCTAGAGCTATATAAATCTTTTTTATCCATTCTGCTCTTACAAGTCCAGTATTACGAGAATTAATTGTCATGGTGAGACTTATTTACACTATCCGTTAGTAGACTGACTTTATTCGGATTTGGGACCAGATATAGTTTGTTGAAGTGACATAGGTGGAGTTTTATTTTTAAGATTTTTAAAAATATACAAAGAGGATTCCACACCATATGGGATTTAAGCATCTAAGTTTCAAGTTAAGAGACCAACTTGAGGAAGTAAATTTCTCATAGCAATCATTCCCCAGTTCCAGAAGAATGGATCTGTTCCAAACCGAGCACTAACGGTTGGTACACCAAGGACCTCATGCACACTTTTCACCTCTGGAAGATTTCTGAAAATTATGAGATTTTCATAAGATTAGAACTCAAGGGATGAAAGGATCACACATATTATAAAAGGAAAATAGGGCTTAAGGCTAGATCCTTCGAAACAAATTTACTGTTCCAAGTACTCACAGGAGGTAAACATCCTTCTTGCCGATCCCCATTCCAAAGTCAATACTAAGCATCCCACTATAAGGAGTCAATTTGATTTTCTCTCCTGGTACATAGTTTCAATTCAGTGATGAGATCACAATAAATACAAGAGGGTCAGGATGGGGGGAAAATCCAGTCCATCTAAAAAGCTGACCTTTATTATATGCAATTACGTCCTCTCCAAGAAGCAAAAAACTAGTAGCTAAAATAGTAGGTCCAGCACCACCAGTGCCAGCAGTGTAGTAGTAGAATCTGAAATAAATATCTAAACATGTTAGAATTGTAAAAGATTTATCGGGAAAAAGACGATAAGGAAAACGTATTGACATTACTATTTTTATGTGTTCGGTAGGAAGGAAAATGTTTTTTCAGGAAAATAAGTGGTTTCTTACTAGTTTCATGTGTTCGGTACGTAAGCAAAAAATACTATCCTAAAAGCATTTGTATATAATCTTAGATAAATACTACGGAAGGTGGGGTAGGAACGTGGTGGGAATGGGGACTACAGGGCTGGATGAAGATGAAGGGAGTTGGAGGGTGGGGAGAGCACAATCAATGTGGAATGCCATTTGTGGAACTTATTTTCTTACTACCATTAGGGAAGTCATTTTCTTCATTTTTAAGGAACTTGTTTTCCAGAAATTTAGAGCAATAGTAAAATTGGAACACCGAACACTCCCTACAATGCAAAGTAAAGTCCAGGCTACATGATCATCTTTCAAGGCAATAGGTGACGTTGCTTAAACCATAGGTATCAGGAACGAAAAGATTGAGTATTTTCTTAGTTTGTAGTTGATAGATTACATCAAAATGAAGCTGTCTCATTGAAAAGCATTCCTGTCCTAATATTAGAAAGCTATCTCAGGTCAACCAATATTGTTTACACAGTTAGTACTTAGTAGTAAGTAGTCACCCTTTAGATAGACCTATTAGAACTCCACACAATTAAGTGTATCGAATTTAGTCTCCTTATATGATCTTACGTAATCCTCACCATTTGAGCTAACATATAAGGTTGAGTTACCCTAGAAGGGAACAGTCAGCAAATGAGGAAGTATTCCAGTAATGAAAGATCTCCTGACTAATTGTTACAGAGAGAGTGTCATCTAAAGTAACTCTTTATGGACAAAAAGAGCTTTTAATTATATACACTGACATTATAAACAAATTTTATAGTATAAGTGCATATTAATTACTTATAGCAGCTTATTCTTTTATTTCCACCATGTAGGGTTTGATATCGAAAGTTACTTGTTGTAGACAACTTAAACTAATTGTGTAAAAGTTCTTTACACAGTCAATGCACAAAATATAAACCCTTGAAAGAATTAATAGGAAAGATAAGGTATTCTTTGAATGACTTAATGTTCATTCAAATATCTGACCAACACCTGACAATGTGGTAAAATGAATTAATAAGGCCAAAAACAAAGCAGGAAATTGTCACCTAAGCCTCTCTAATTCACCCTCGCTTTCAAGTTTTGCAGTGCGAACAAGCTCTGCTGCCATCACTGTCATATTAGTAGAAAAATAATGTTTGAGTTCACTTGATAGAGCAGTCACATTTACAATCCTAAAGAAGGAAAATGCAATGCAGCAACCAATTGAAGCTACAATAGTGTCATCTTGTCAAGGGAAAGTAATCAGGTAGAGTATTTGATTAATTAATTAACAAAATAATGACCATGAGATAGAAGTATTTCTTGCTCAAGTCCATGATAATTAAGGAATAGACCAAAACCCAAGGCCGTTGGCTCGACTCGACTCTGGTTACCAAGTAATAGAACTCAAGAACGAGCTATTCAAACTCTAATTTTATGCTTGATCCTAGACCTAGAGTGACAACAACTCAAATGATTGAACTTGGCTCAAACATAAGAAAATTTTAAAATTCCACACATAATGTTTCAAGTTCTTAATCACATCATAAAATCACCAAGTAGTCCACACAATCTAGATATGTGTATACATCAGAACATATGCATCTGAAAATCAAGCCAGGTTGTGGAGCTTTGAAGCCAAACAACTTCTTCTTCATATTCTAGCTTAAAAGTTATTCGAACCACTTCTAGATATTTGAACTCTATTTGAGAGATCAATATCAATTGGGTTCAAATCCAATTTAATCGACTTTACACTAGAACTATATGAAGAAGCTACCATTTTTCTACTTATCAATAGTAAAGTAGATAAGAAAGAAACAAAATCTACCTCTTTAGATAAGAATAACTAAAGCTAGAATTTCTTCAATGAAAAAGTGAGAGCTAAAAAACTTTGAGTGTCACCCACGCTCTAATTACAGTATACATAACAGTAAAGCTTTGATGAAAAATATCGAAGATGAGAAAAGGCAGAACTAAAGCAGAAATTTCCTTTGTTAAATGAACAAATAATTATAACATAAGTCTTATAGTACCGTTGCTCACTCCTGGGTAGATTCCACCAGTAGTTATGGCAGGAATATTGGCTTCCAGTGCTTTATTCATATAGGACTTTGCTCGTGTTGCATAGCTTGTGTCATCACAAATATCAAGATAGGCTGTCTGTTGGATGACACGACTTAAATGTTTCAATGATCACTTCAACGAGAGGAAGAGTTTCTTAATTCTGTAGTCATTCTTTTAAGAAAGTTAAACTTGGAAGTTATGCTGGCTGATTACCTTTCTCTCACCTTGGTCCCAATGGCAGCTTCTAGTACTTTACAGTTTTCTGACTGTTGGAATGGCCCAGCAGCATGAACCACAATGTCCGCATCTACAAAATTGTTAGACAGTTAAATAAATATTGCTAGACTGTTAGCAGAAGGGTAATGTCTGTACATCAAGATTCTAGTATGACTGAAGTTTCTTTTTTTAATAAATAATTAGATTCCCAGCATTTCAGCCAATATTTGGACTATGAAGACATAATGTGATATTTCGTAAGTAGGAAGAGAAGTGGCATGCATCATAAACAATAACATGCAAAAAAACAATAGAATCATTTGTGCGTGAGAATTTCCTGTTGTACCTTCTCAAAGTATGAAAAACAGCTAGACATAATGGTGAAAATATTACTCCCTCCGTCCCATTTTATGTGGCAACATTTGACCGGGCATGGAGTTTAAGAAATAAATGAAGACTTTGAAATATTTACCAAATTATCCTTTAAAAAGTAGACTCACTTTTCTCTCTCCTCATAAATGTATTGGAGTATTATTTTAAGATTAAGTGGGACCAACAAGGGTAAAAGAGGAATTGTACCTTTAAATACTTACCATATTAGGAAATGTGACATTCTTTTTGGGACTGACCAAAAAGGAAATGGTGCCACATAAAATGGGACGGAGGGAGTAACAGTTAAACAGACAATGGAAAAATGACTATAATTTTGTTTTATTGTTCACTTGTCTTTGTGTTGCCTTTTATTTTCCCTCAGTTAAAGGGAG
Source organism: Solanum verrucosum (assembly GCF_900185275.1). Classification (NCBI taxonomy): domain Eukaryota; kingdom Viridiplantae; phylum Streptophyta; class Magnoliopsida; order Solanales; family Solanaceae; genus Solanum; species Solanum verrucosum. The sequence goes on from NW_026019984.1 coordinate 4,975,265, forward strand.
TTGGTGAGAATCAGATCTAGGTAAAGCAATAGCGACGGATGTTTCTGTTAGGCTGCAATTTCGCTTTATATGTTAACAGCATGAAAAGGAAATTATAAACCTTTTTCCTTAGCCTAGTGTCAATTATGCAATGCCTCAACTGTTTTCCATGTATACTGATCACCCGGGAAGCTGTAGTATATCAACTTGTCTTAATTTACTTACAAGTATCCAAAAGTAAGTGTAGTACTCATGTATAACAATCATATTTTCTAACATGTTCGTCAAACAGGAAATTTGGCTTCCTACTAAAACAATACAGTAACTGCATTTATGCTAGTTTAACTTTTAGAAGAGTACAAAGTGAAATTACGCCACTTCGTCTAGAGTCATACAACACAAATTCCTTAATTAATAGTCCAAATAAACAGTTTAATGCAAAGGATATCAGTTTACTGATTCCTGCTATGTGGCAGCAGGAATGGGATTAATTGCAGAGAGAAAGGACCAATGACTAAAATATAGCTTATTCCCATTAGGGAAAATCGATATAAAAAATAACACATACATTACAGGATAATGTTGCTAATTGATAATCCATACTCATCAATACTATAACTTGCAATAGACAGCTGCATTTGATAAAGTGCTCGTAAGTTCAAAGTATGAAAAAGGGAAGGATCTGGTAGACCTGTCAAATTGGCTTCTAACGCTTCTCTGTCGTCTATATTTACTTCAGCGAATTCTGCATTCTTTCCTAGTTTTGACACCATGGAAGCCCCTTTCTCCCTGTAATAGATAATATGATACACAATAGTTTTTCTTTATTCAAGAAGTCCAAAGTTACACAATAAATTTAGAACGAAATGTCGAAAACCTAGAAAGTCATATAGAAAATGAGATAAACCAAGAGATCAATTTAACTGTGAGTTCGGATGAAACACACAGACAAAATTGGCTAATATGCCTTGGGTGGGAAAGTTCTTGAATTGAGTGGGAATGTCATAGCACTCGAGACAATCAAATAATTAATCTACAACTTATCTCTCAAAAGATTAATTAATTGTTTGGATGTGGACATGTTATACCATGATATTTGGATGTGTCCATGTTGACTCTCCAAAAAGGTTGCCGCATCAGTGTCGAATCCTTCAAAAATACACTATTTTTGGAGGATTCGAGTAGCACCCGTCGACATTTTCGAAGAGTCCGAGCAACATAGGCCATGTTACACAACTGAATTTGTGCATAGAACTCTTTGGATTCACGAACTCAACCTCTCAATGGGGGTTCATTTTCCTCTTTATACCTTCATTTTTTGGATATCACTTTTCCAAAATCATACAATTATTAGCACCATATAATACCAAAATTAGTGATAATCCGCCAGGTACTTTTTCATTAACAAAAAGAAGTCTTACGCGAGATTTACCTTAGATACTCTTCCTTCAAAGATTCTCCTCAGTTTTACATGGTAAAAAAAGGAACTTCCGAAATCAGCACTTAACTTTCTTGATTAACAGTCTAACAATTTCTTTAACATAATGAATCCTTATAGCTTTAAGCCTTTGCAGTGGTTGGTCAAGAAAGCCTTCAATAATCTAGGTAAAAACTATTTTGACATCCTTTCTACTTGTTCCTCTTTTCCATTTGCATTACTTTCATTCTAATTTATCTTTTGTTGGAAGTGTTAATGTAGCATCATGACAACAAACCAACAACAACAACATACCCAGTGAAATCCCACAAGTGAGGTATGGGGAGGGTCGAGTGTATGCAGACCTTACCACTACCCCGTGGAGGTAGAGAGGTTGTTTCCGAAAGATCCTCGGCTCAAGTGCAACAAATCCAAGTAAAAGACATGACAACAAGCATCAAAATCAGATAAATAGTCACCAAGGATTAGAAGACAAAGAACATCAAATCCGTCATCATTTTTGTAATGAGGTTTGCTAACTTTATAAGAATGGCAATGTTATGTACCGAGTCCAACTTATGCCTTTTAGATGTTGGGGAAGAAAAACTTATGTTAGTTTGAGTTAGTTAAAACTAGACACTTTTAGATGTTGAAACTAAGCAATTTCAAGTTTTACCATTTTTGTCTCTACCAAGTAGCCAACTCTTTACAAATAAATAATTCTGGTCTGTGAAACTCAACCAATTGATAACATTTCTTATTTTAATAAGCTTTCGTCTCACATCTTTCATATTTTCAAATGCCAAAATATGAAAATCAAACTTGTGAACAAAAACTCATTTTCAGCTGATTTACACTCATAAGGTGGAGAAGGCCCTTATATCCTTGTGTCCTATTACACGTTCCACCTACCACTTAGACATCATTATTAATCTTTAGTACTCAAAAATTTCATCTTAACAATATCCAATTTACTAATAAACACATATTTGTTTAAAAAAATATCTTACACTCTCAACCAAACATTAGAAAGTATTTTCCAAGAAAAGCATTTTCTATTGAAAATGACCAAACAAAACAACAACAACAACATACCCAGTGTGGGAAAACAAAACAACAACAACAACATACCCAGTGTAATCCCACACAAAGTGGGGTCTGGGAAGGGTAGACTGTACGCAAACCTTACATCTGCCTCAGAGGCAAGGTAGAGACACTGTTTCAATAGACCCTCGGCTCAAGACAAAAACAGTCTAGAAAAGGCCGTAATGGAGGTACAAGATACAGCGGATAGTAACAAAAAACACTACATAGTAGCAAAACAGCACTACAACAAAATAATACTACAATCAAACTACACGAAAATGACCAAATAGAAAGTACCCAAATTGCAGGACATAGAAAGATAGAAATGTGGACCAAAAACACATCTTCAAATCAAGAAAAAAAACTCTATCTTTATCCAAATTTCATCCCAATAATGAAATTCTGAGTTACCCAAAAACTGAAAAAGGGTTTATTACCTATTTCGACCAGCAATAACAATGTTAAGGTCAGGACAGAGCTTAGAAAGAGCAATAGCAGTAGAACCACCAACTCTTCCAGTTCCACCAAGTATTACTACTTTTGAATTTTTCACTTTCTCTGCTATTTCTACTCTCTTTTCATTCTCTTTTGCTAAATTAGCAACTTTTACAAATACCCTTTTCTTGATTCCTGTAGTCCAGGAGTACATGCCCAGACTAGCCATCTTTTAAAAATTTCTCTACTCTTTTTTTTCCCCTTTTGTCTTTCAGTTTAACAGTTTATCATCTTCTTGATTACAAATATGTGGGGAAACAACTGCCAGAAATGCAATACTTGGGCGGGTCCCTCAACACCCCCCTAAAATGATATAAATTATTTATTCCGTCTCTCAATTATTAACAGCTTTAAAAATACACATCTACTTTACTATACAATATGACATAGCAAGTGGTATCAAACTCTATTAGGAGCATGCAACTTTTAATAAAAAGTTGAGATAAGTGTTGGAAACATTTCTAAACTTGACAAAAATTTAGAGTGTATTTCACTCCTATTATAAGATCGGGGTGTATTTAAGCTCACTTAATCAATAATTCAGGAATGAAACTAATAATTTGTTGCAACGACCCTCCTAATCATTTCTGTGTTTTGCCTTCTGTGTGTCGTTTAGAGCGTTCCTGTAGTGACCCCAAGTCCTGGGAGTGACAGTTTGGTCACCTGGTCGTTCGTTTGGTTATTGTGCGAGTTTTAGTGTTTTTGGAGCTTATGAACCTTGAACCATCATTTTCAATCAAAAGTTCAAGAAGATGATATCGGAATCCAATTCTGACGATTCCATCAGCTCCGGAAGGGTCGTTTTGGGCTAGTAGCATGGTCGGCATGACTTTCGAGGTTTTCAGTGTGAGTCGGTGCGATTAGGCATTTTAACTTTAAGTTTAAGTATAAGTTTGACTTTAGTCAACATTCTGAGTAAACGCTCTCGGATGAGAATTCCATCAGTGCGGTTAGCTCTAGAATGTCAAGTTTGGTCTAGATTGACCCTTCTTTTGTGTCCCGAGGTTTCCGATATTTTTTTGAGCCTTTTAGTGGTTTTTGACTTAAAATGGCGGTTGGGTGTGGGACCCACTTTTTGTCAAGATGATCTCGCATGAAAATTTTGACTGTGCCATTGGGTTTGGAATATCAAATTTAGTATGGTTGCATATCTCATTTGCGTGCACGGGGTTCCGAACGAGTTTGAAGCACCCCGTCGAAGTTTTTAAGTTTTCGGAAAAAAAAAATGCAGAAAAATCTGCTATAAAATGCAGAAATATTAGCAACCTTTTTCCAAACTTAAAAACAGTATAACTCTCTCATCTCTAAACCGAATTAGGCGATTCAAAGTGCGGGAACTTTGTATTTTCGGTGGCTTCGCTGTAGAGTATTCGAAAGTTGTTAGGTGTGCATTGTTCGAGGTAAATTTAGCAATAAACCTGACTTTTGTAACCTTTTTTCGAGCTTTTGTTTTTGGCATTCTTGTTTTAGTCATATCTCACTCATTTTAACTTGGTTTTGGGTGATTCGAAGTCCCACGTGTTGAGAATTATCGTGGCTACGTCGTAGAGTGTTCAAGGAGTGTTGGGCACCTTTCGATTCTCGTAAATTTCGAGTTTAGACTGGTGCATGTTTTCTTTTAAGTTGATTAAAATGTGATTTTCCTTGCATGTTGGGTTTTGCTGCGTTTTGAGCCTCGAATTGTGTTCCATTTTGAAACATAAGTTCAGGGTACTGTTTAGGGTCTCTTGATGGAGTCAAATTCGAACAATTCGTTGCGGGTCCCACGATTCCCGTTTTGACTCCAAAATTGACATGTCTCCATTTGTTGTGATTTTTGGTGTCTAAATGACTTTACTAACGTTGTGATCCTATATCTGATAGAGTGACAGTGTTCAAAGGTCGTTCGAAAAGGAAAAGCTCCGGCAAAGTGATTTGGAGCGCGAGCAGTCGGCCTTAAGGTAGGCTATGGCTTCCTTTCTATTAAATTGAGCTTAATCGTGTAAAAATATGTCGATTGGAGTGAATTGGGGGTGGGTACCAGTTTCTTACTTTACTTTGATTAGATACCTTATGTTAGGATCGATTGGCCATAACTCGGGTGTAGTACCATGTTAACCGGTTTAGTAGAGTTGCATGCTTATGTGCTAAATGCTATTGTATGCTTGTATGCTATGTGTTGTATGTTTTGTTCATCCTTAACCGTAAGCATGATGTCCTTAGTCTAGGTTAGGCTAGCATTGCCTTAGACTTATGACCCGTATGGGCTGGATAGCCTTGACTTTCTGCAGACGTCGTTCAGATGACTTAGCTCCTTGTAGACTGGAGTAGTAGACTTGAGTCTAATAGTTCGAGCTTTATATTAGGTGCTATCGCTGCTTGCTGCACTTCTATATATTCTCCCTCTAGTTTAGCGGTTCTGACGTGTTCTCGAAGGTTCAGTGCATCACTAAATGTGTGGGATTGAGATAATATAGGCTTGGAGCCTTTTCTGTGATTTCTTAAAGTGGACGGTGTTCCACGGTGGCTGTTGTTGGATTGGATCCTATTGGAGATACCATCACCCCCGGGATCGTTCTTTCTAGCTGGGCTGGGAGCGTATTGTTGGTTAGGTAGACTCGGTGATTTCGGCGATTGTCCCCGGGCCTCTCTTTCTACCTGGGTTGAGAGTGTGCTGATGGCTGGGTGTCCCCCGGTCGCTCTTTATAGCTGGGTTGGGAGCTGACTGCATGGTAAGACGACTCGCGATATCTACCTCACTTACGGGTCCCTTTTTCTAGCTGGGATGGGAGTGGACTGTTTGATTGGGTGCCCCCTAGGGTCACTCTTTCTAGTTGGGCTGGGAGTGCACTGCTGGCTGGGTGGAGTCTGATGGATTATCTTAGTTACTTTGGGTTGGGAGCCCAGTTTTCTTCTTTCTCAATAGACTTAGCTATTCTGTGTACCTGTCGGGCTTATGAGGATTCGTTCAGGTTTTATTTGAACTTGTGCATGAGTGTACCTTCTGGGCTTATGGGGGTCCAGTTAGGTTTAATTTAGTTGTACTTAGTTTATTTCTGGTATGTTCATGTGCTTTCTTTTCATATCCGCTTTGACCTCTCTGTGTCTAGATTCTATCCTTTCTTATTGTTTTTACCCTTTTTGCTCAGTCGGCCTTTGATGCCTACTGAGTACCTGTTGTTTTGGTACTCATGCTATATTCTGCATTTATTTCGTGATGCAGGTCCCAGTACCAGTTACCAGCGGTGATTAGTTCCAGCTTTCTTTTGCAGTTGTAACTCGGAGACGAGGGCGAGCACTTGGCGTTTTAGGTTTGTTCCGTCTCCTTCTTTTGTTTTAGCTAGTCTTGTTGCTTTTGAGACACGCTTTGTGTGGTCCACCTTTGAGACTTGTACTCTTTATTAGATAGTTATGTACTAGTGACTTCCAGGTTCTGGGAGGGATTTCTGTATATATTTATTTTGGTTTGTTTCCGCCTTGTTGTCCTTGTTTAGATTATTGTTTTCGCTAGTTTCTACCCTTACGCTCATTACTTGATGTTCTGGGTTACGGGTTGGCTTACCTAACTGGTACGATATAGTAGGTGCCATCATAACTCGAGAAATTGGGTTGTGACAAGTTGGTATCAGAGCCAGGTTCATTGATCTCACTTGTACAGAGCTAACGTCTAGTAGAGTCCTGCGGATCGGTGTGGAGACATCCGTAACTTATCTTCGGGAGGCTACATGATATCTTTAGGAAGGTTTCCTCTTTTGTTTCACTTTCGTGCAACGTGTGTCTTATTGGTTCCTTGAAATCTCACTTGATTCACTCTTTCGCAGGATGGCTCGCTCGCGAGGTGGCACGGCCGGGGGTGATGCACTCGAGCCTACAGACAAAGCCCCAGATTGGGGTAGACGCCAACCCCGAGATCGAGGTAGGGCCGCAGCACCAGCCCAGGAGAGATAGGAGGTTCCAAAGCCAGTAGCGGACCCTCCAGCAGCTCATAAACCAGCTCCACCGGTGGGACCAGGGCTAGCCCAGCCACCACCTGGACGAGTTTTTACTCCAGATCTCTAGGTTGCTATTGCACAACTCTTAGGTGTGCTTGGGGGTATGCAACAGCCATCCAACCCAGCTACACAAGCACCAGTGCCGCTGGATTAGCCTACAGTGAGGGCACCTCAAGTCCAGACCACCTAAGGGAGTACAACCTTTGGCAGCAGATAAACCTATGCCGCTCGAGGACCAGAAGATGCTTGGTGTGTTTCTCAATTTGACACCACCGAGGTTTTCTGGGGATGTGGGTGAGGATGCCCACGAGTTCCTTACTACTTGCCGTGAGAGGCTTTGCACTTTGGGTCTAGTGGAGTCTAGAGGGGTTGACTTCATCGCTTACCAGCTAGATGGGCCCATCAGGCAGTGGTGGCACACGTTCATGCAGACCAGGCTAGTTGGATCTCCACCAGTGTCAGGGGATGAGTTTTTTTGCCTTCTTGGCCAAGTTTATCCCTCGTAGCGTCAGAGACCGCCTCAGAGATCAGTTTTGCAGGTTGGAGCAGGGCTCCATGTCAGTGATAGAGTACGAGACTATGTTCCACGAGCTCTCCATTATGCCGAGATGATATTACCTACAGAGGAGGAGAGAGTTAAGTGTTTTGTTCGTGGGTTGAGATTGCAGCTTCGGCTTGAGACCCAGTCTTTGGTTTCTGCGGGTCGATCTTTTTTAGACGTGGTTGACCATGCCAGTACTATGAAACATCTTCATCGTGAGGCCCAAGGGGGAAACGAGAAGAGGGCTAGGCATGAGGGCAATTACTGTGAATCTTGCCGCAGGTCTAGGGATTATCATGACAGGACCGAACGACGATTTCGACAGGGTTAGTCTAGCAGACCTACACAAGTTCTCTTCAGGCATCAGATGGTGGTCGGAGCGAGGCTAGTTCGAGTCAGGGCCGCGAGGTATTTCAGTCAGGTTCTTCAGGCCATGATGACCGTTCTTCTAGGAGTCGCCCTCGACAGGGTTTCTATGAGTGTGGTGAGATGGGTCATTGGGCCAGGGACTTCCCTCAACATAGTCGAATTGTTCCTGCTCCTCATGTAGCTCCCCAGCTTTACCAGCACCTCCAGCTAGAGGTCGTGGTGAGGGTCAGGACCGTAAAGGTGGTCAACAGGGTATACGGGGTGGTCCCCGAGGAGGCAGGTCAGGTGGTAGGTTTGGGTCAGGGCAGAGGCAGACATAACTATTTCTATGCAGTTCCAGCGAGGGCGGAGGTTGAGGCATCAGACGATATGATCACAAGTACGATTCTTTTATGCCATCCGCCCGCCTTGGTTTTATTTGATCCGGGCTCTACTTTTTCGTATTTTTTGTTTACTATGCCTCTCGCTTGAGTATGATTCTGAGCCTCTGGTAGTGCCGTTGCGTGTGTCGACCCCCGTGAGTGAGTCTTTAGTAATGGATCAGGTATTTCGATCTTGCTTAGCTACTATCGAGGGGAGTGACACCCGAGCTGACCTTATATTACTTGACATGGTTGATTTCGATGTGATTTTGGGCATGGACTGGTTATCCCTTTATCGCGCTATTTTAGATTACTTCTCTAAGACCGTTACCTTAGCCATTCCTGGTATTCCTCCGGTGGTGTGGCAGGGATCTCGTGGTAGCACACCAGTTTGGGTTATCTCTTTTATTCGAGCTAGGAGGCTAGTGACTAGTAGATGTTTATCATATTTGGTCTATGTGTGTGCTGTGAGTAGGGAGGTCCATCCGATTGAGTCAGTTCCCGTTGTTCGTGACTTCTTAGATATGTTTTCTGTCGACCTACCTGGCCTACCCCATAGAGTGATATTGATTTTTGATTGAGCTTGAGCCGGGTACTCAGACTATTTCTATTTTGCCATATCGGATGGCTCCTGCAGAGCTCAATGAGCTCAGTGTTCAGCTTCAGGATCTCTTGGATAAGGGATTTATCAGACCTAGTGTATCACCTTGGGGCGCTCCTGTTCTTTTTGTTAAGAAGAAGGACGGTATAATGCGTATGTGCATTGACTATAGCAGTTGAATAAGGTGACAGTGAAGAATCGATATCCTCTGCCTAGGATTGACGACCTATTTGACCAGCTACATAGAGCTTCAGTGTTCTCTAAGATGGATTTGAGGTCTGGTTACCACCAATTGAGGATTAGGGCAGCAGACATCCCTAAGATTGCATTTAGGATCCGTTATGGCCATTATTAGTTCTTGGTGATGTCATTTGGGTTGACTAATGCCCCTGCTGCCTTTATGGACTTGATGACGCGCATGTTCAGGCCTTATCTTGATTCCTTCATCATAGTCTTCATTAATGACATTTTGATATACTCGCGGAGTAGGGGTGATCATGAGCAACATTTGAGAGTTGTGCTCCAGACTTTGAGAGATCATCGGCTTTTGCCAAGTTTTCAAAGTGTCAGTTTTGGTTAGACTCTGTAGCGTTCTTGGGGCATGTTGTGTCCAAGGAGGGCATTATGGTAGATCCGGCGAAGATTGAGGCTATTCGTGATTGGGCTAGGCCCACCTCAGTTACTGAGATTCGGAGCTTCGTCGGACTAACAGGCTACTACAGACATTTGTGGAGGGTTTCTCTAGCTTGGCAGCACCTCTGACCCGGTTGACTCGTGTTAATGTTCCCTTTGTTTGGTCAGAGGAGTGTGAGGCTAGCTTTTTGAGGCTCAAGGAGTTATTGACCACCGCTCCTATATTGACTCTTCCAGTTGAGGGCGAGGGCTTCACGGTTTATTGTGACACATCCGACGTTGGTTTGGGTTGTGTATTGATACAGTAGGGCCGAGTTATTGCTTATGCGTCGAGGCACTTAAGATTCATGAGCGCAACTACCCCACCCATGACTTGAGTTGGCGGCGGTAGTTTTCGCGCTTAAGATTTAGAGGCACTACTTGTATGGAGTTTGATGTGAGATCTATACCGATCATAGGAGTCTTCAGTACATCATGAGTCAGAGGGACCTTAATTCGAGGCAGCGTCGTTGGATTGAGCTCCTAAAGGACTACGACCTCTCTATTCTCTATCATCCGGGCAAGGCGAATGTGGTAGCAGATGCCTTGAGCTGAAAGGCAGTGAGTATGGGTAGTCTAGCCTTTTATATGTTGAGGAGCGACCCATCGGCTTGGACATTCAGTTCTTAGCCAATAACATGGTTCGGTTTAGACGCGTCTTGGCCTATATGGGAGTTCAGTCTTCTTTGCTTGATAGGATTCGTGGTTGTCAGTTTGAGGATGAAGCCTTGGTGGCCCTTAGAGATCGACTGTTAGCGGGTGATGGTGGTCAGGCTACCTTAGATCCTATGGAGTGTTGAGATTCACCGGCCGCATCTTTGTTCCGAGTGTTGGGGCTTTGATACAGTTGATACTTTCTGAGGGCCATGAGTCTAGATACTTTATCCATCCGGGCACAACGAAGATGTATCGTGATTTGAGGTAGCATTACTGGTGGAGTGGCATGAGGAGAGATATTGTTGACTTTGTTTTCCGTTGCTTATGCTGCTAGCAGATAAAGGCCAAGCATTTGAGGCCTGGTGGTGAGTTTCAGAGATTACCCATTCTGGAGTGGAAGTGGGATCACATTACTATAGACTTTGTGGGTGGCCTCCGCGGACTTCTAGAGGTGTTGATACATTTGGGTCATCGTTGATCGATTGACCAAGTCAACACATTTCCTTCATGTTCAGTCTTCATTTAGCGCCAAGAGGTTGGCTCGTATCTACATTCGGGAGGTGGTTCGACTTCATGGGATGCCAGTTTTATTATATCAGATCGGGGTTCTCAGTTCACATCTAGCTTTTGGAGGACCTTTCAGGATGAGTTGGGCACCGAGTTGACCTTAGCACAACTTTCCACCCGCAGACTGATGGTTAGTCTGATCGTACTATTCAGATCCTTGTGGACATGCTGCGGGCTGTGTTTTGGATTTTGGTGGTCATGGGACCAGTTCTTGCCTTTGGCAGAGTTTGCGTATAACAACATCTACCATTCCAGCATTCAGATGGCCTCGTTCGAGGCTTTATGGTAGGCGTTGTCGCTCTGCGGTGGTTGGTTTGAGTCTACAGAGCCTAGGCCGCAGGGTACGGATTTGATTCAGGAGGCTTGGACCAGGTGAGAGTGATTCAGGATAGACTCAGGACGGCTCAGAGTAGGCACCAGAGTTATGCGGATCGGAGGCGCCGACCTTTGAGATTCTCTGTTGGTGATCGGGTATTCCTCCGTGTGTCGCCCATGAAGGGCGTGATGAGGTTTGGGAGGCGGGGCAACTTAGCCCCAGGTACATTGGGCCTTTTGAGATACTTCGGACAGTTGGGGAGGTTGCTTATGAGTTGGCCCTACCTCCAGTATTTTAGCCATCCACCCGGTTTTCCATGTCTCGATGTTGCGGCGGTATGTTCCTGATGAGTCCATGTGCTCCAGTATGATGCAGTCGAGTTGGATGATCGTTTGACATTTGTAGAGGAGCCAGTTGCCATTTAGCCAGAGATGTGAGGAGATTGCGCTCGAGAGCCATTCCTGTTGTTAAGGTCGTTGGAGGCATCGTCCAGTCGAGGAGGCTACCTGGGAGACCGAGCAGGAGATGCGAGAGCAGTTTCCCGGCTTGTTTGAGCCTTCAGGTACTTCTTGACCCTTACTTTCCCGGACGAAAGTCCCTTTTAGTAGTGGATATTGTAATGACCCTCCTAGTCATTTCTGTGTTTTGCCTTCTGTGTGTCATTTAGAGCGTTTTAGTAGCGACCCCAAGTCATTTATGACTTTCTGGGAGTGACAGTTCGGTCACTTGGTCGTTCGTTTGATTATTGTGCGAGTTTTAATGTTTTTGGAGCTTATGAACCTTGAAAGATGATTTTCAATCAAAAGTTCAAGAAGATGACATCGGAATCCAATTCTGACTATTCCATCAGCTCCGGAAGGATCATTTTAGGCTAGTAGCATGGTCAGCATGACTTCCGAGGTTTTCAGTGTGAGTCGGTGCGATTAGGCGTTTTAACTTTAAGTTTAAACCTAAGTTTGACTTTAGTCAACATTCTAAGTAAACGCGCTCGGATGAGAATTCCATCAGTGCGGTTAGCTCCGAAATATCGAGTTTGGTCTAGATTGACCCTTCTTTTGTGTCCCAAGGTTTTTGATATTTTTCCGAGCCCTTTTGTGGTTTTTGACTTAAAATGGCGGTTGGCTGTGGGACTCACTTTTTGTCAAGATGACCTCGTATTGAAATTTTGAATGTGCCATTGAGTTAGGAATATCAAATTTGGTATGGTTGCATATCTTGTTTGCGTGCATGGGGCTCTGAACGAATTCGGAGCACCCCGTCAAAGTTTTTAAGTTTTCGGAAAAAAATGCAGAAAAATCTGCTATAAAATGCAAAAATATCAGCAACCCTTTTCCTAACTTAAAAACCTTATAACTCTCTCATCTCTCAATCGAATTAGGAGATTCGAAGTGCGGGAGCTTCGTATTTTTGGTGGTATTTTTCGAGCTTTTGTTTTTGTCATTCTTGTTTTAGTCATATCTCACTCATTTTAGCTTGGCTTTGGGTGATTCAAAGTCGCACGTGTTGGGAATTATTGTGGATACGTCGTAGAGTGTTCAAAGAATGCTGGGCACCTTTTGATTCTCGTAAAGTCCGAGTTTAGACTGGTGCATGTTTTCTTTTAAGTTGATTAAAATGTGATTTTCCTTGCATGTTGGGTTTTGCTGTGTTTTGAGCCTCGAATTGTGTTCCATTTTGGAACATAAGTTCAGGGTACTGTTTAGGGTCTCTTGACGGAGTCAAATTCGAACAGTTTGGTGCGGGTCCCACGATTCCCATTTTGATTCCAAAATTGACATGTCTTCGTTTGTTGTGATTTTGGTGTCTAAATGACCATACTAACGTTGTGATCTTATATTTAATAGAGTGACAACGTTCAAAGGTTGTTCGGTAAGAAAAAGCTCTGGCAAAGTGATTTGGAGTGCGAACGGTCGACCTTAAGGTAGGCTATGGCTTCCTTTCTATTAGATTGAGCTTAATCGTGTAAAAACATGTCGATTGGAGTGAATTGGGGTGGGTACCAGTTTCCTACTTTACTTTGATTAGATACCTTATGTTATGATCGATTGGCCATAATTCGGGTGTAGTACCATGTTAACCGGTTTAGTAGAGTTACATTCTTATGTGCTAAGTGCTATTGTATGCTTTTATGCTATGTTTTGTATATTTTGTTCATCCTTAACCGTAAGCATGATGTCCTTATTCTAGGTTAGGCTAGCATTGCCTTAGACTTATGACTCGTGTGGGCTGGATAGCCTTGACTTTCTGCCGACGTCGTTCGGATGACTTAGTTCCTTGTAGACTGGAGTAGCAGACTTGAGTCTGATAGTTCAAGCTTTAAATTAGGTGCTATCGCTGTTTGCTGCACTTCTGTATCTTCTCTGTCTAGTTTCGCGGTTCCGACACGTTCTTGAAGGTTCAGTGCATCACTAAAGGTGTGAGATTGTGATAGTATAGGCTTTGAGCCTTTTCGGTGATTTCTTAGAGTGGACGGTATTCCACAGTGGCTGTTGTTGGATTGGATCCTATTGGAGATACCATCACCCCGGGGTCGTTCTTTCTAGCTGGGCTGGGAGCGTATCGCTGGCTGGGTAGACTCGGTGATTTTGGTGATCGCTCCCGGGCCTCTCTTTCTAGCTGGGCAGGGAGTGTGCTGCTGGCAGGGTATCCTCGGGTCGCTTTTTCTAGCTAGGCTGGGAGATGATTGCATGGTAGGACAACTCGCGATATCTAGCTCACTCACGGGTCCCTCTTTCTAGCTGGGCTGGGAGTGGACTGTTTGGTTGGGTGCCCCCTAGGATCACTCTTTCTAGCTGGGCTGGGAGTGCATTGTTGGCTGGGTGGAGTCTGATGGGTTATCTTGGTTACTTTGGTCTGGGAGCCCAGTTTTCTTCTTACTCAATAGACTTAGCTATTTTGTGTACCTATCGGGCTTATGGGGGTTCGTTCAGGTTTATTTGAACTTGCGCACGAAAAATCGGGTCGTGACATTGTACAGAGTTTAAGGGTGTTTTTAATACTTCTTTCAGAAAAAGAAATGAGGAATTATTAATTGCACAAAGTATTATTACTCAATGTGTTTCAATTTATATGACTCACTCTTTTTCTAATCAATTCAATAAAAAATGACACTTTTTCTTATTTGACAAATATTTAATGACATTATGAACATTTCACTCATATTGAGTCCCTCTCATTTGACAAAAAAGCTATAGTAATATTCTGTTAAAGGTAACTAGTTTACGTACCTATGCAATGCGTGGTTAGTTAATAAATGTAATCGTAAATACTGAATACTGACAATTTCAAAATTTAACTTATTATATGATAATATTGTGAAGTTTATTTGAGAGAATGTTAAATTTAACACCTTGATATGTTATAATAGAATATTTATGTAAATAAATTAATATATAAGCTTAGTTCATTGTCTAAATTTGACAATATTAATTTTTTAGCATGATTTAATTAATTTATTTTTTAAAAATTATTCAAAATCGTAAATACTCTCACCTTATCGATATTATCATCTTGTTAGAATAATAAAGATGTAAGAAAATTTAATTGTTAGATTAAAATAAATTATAATAAAGAAAAGCCCTATGATATTAGTAAAACTAAGATAAAACTAAGTGTTTGCTTAGTGTGAGATACAAGGTATAATAATGTCACGACCCAAGGATACCCTCTAGATATAACACGGCGTACTTGACCCCAAAGGGGTCTCATACAAGCCCTTAGCATATCATGACATAAGATAAATAGAAATTATGCGGAATTTTTAAAATTTTACAATTGAAGTCTTTCATAAAATCAAAGGAAGTCTAGACATTGTCTCAATAACCATCTAATACAATCGAGTATCAATAAGGTCACAGCCCTTTACAACATAGTCTCAAAAGAGAATGTAAGAAACAAACTAGAAATGAACAACTTTTGTCCTCGAACCATGAGGACTCACCGAAAGCGTGAAGAATAGTCAATCCAAGCTTGATTAAGAAGGAAGCACACCTCAACAATCGGGCCCTACACTTATAGAAAATGTAGAAAATATGGGTTAGCACAAAATTGCACTAAGTATGGAAGCCATGCATAAAATCCTTAAAACATGCCAAAAGGGACAATTTAGTTGAAACCATGCTCTTTATCAACTTTATGAATCATTATGCACGATAGTGTAAATACATAAGTCAAACCATTTCATAAATAATCCTAAGCTATACTTGTGCAATGCATAGGCAAGATCTCATAATCCTATCTAATACTAAGTACCACTTTTAGGCCACCGTAATCATGCTTATCATACCTTGACTGTACCCATAACAAACACCCATAGACAAGGAAACATTCACGTCCATATCTTATAGCAAGTAAAGTCACTCTTAGCAACAATCCATAACATACATGCATAAATTCGTATATCTTCATAGCATAAGGAAACCACACCATAACCCCTTTCAAAGTCTACTTGTGCAATCCATAAGTGAAGTCCCATACCCCCACTCACACTAAGTAAAACTCTTTGAGAAGTCATAAGTATAGTTCATGTTCAAGTTCATATCATATTTCATATTCTTGTCATGTAGGGAAATAGCCTTAACCGATATAGACCATATGAGCTACATGGAATCCGGTGTCATGCCCTTACACCGAAAAAGGTGTCTTACTTGCCTAAGGTAGAACTATTTTGTTATCTTAGGTGAATCAACTAGCTAAAAACCTATGTGGGCACATAGTTACGGGATAGGGAGATTGTTACTAGAAACCTAGACTTCTGGCGTAGAAGGTTTCCATCTCATGAGATAACTGTTTTGGGAACTCGAACTGCTGGCATAAAAGGAATCCATTGGGAACCCGGATTGCTTGCGTAAAAGCTGCCATCTCATATTCATATACATTCGATGCTAAACATACTTCCCTTTAAGTTCATGTTAAGTCTTTACTTAAGTTCATGTTCATGAATGAATGTCCTAGCACTCAAACCAACATGGTATCATGATAGCTCATAGATTCGATAGGTGAGAATAGTCTTTCAACCTTAGAATCATTAGTACGTGAGTAAACTTTTCACATCATGTTCATAGTGTTCATAAGAATAACCTTTCAATCAACACAACAACATTATCATAGTCATAGACATTTCATGCATAGTCATGTGTACGGGTATGGGGAAAATGATCTTTCAACAATACCACAATTACACCATAGTCATAATATATTCACTCTCTAAGCGAATCAAAAGCTTATACACAATTCTCATAAACATGTACAAACCGTCATAATTTGCCCTTCAAGGACCATGAATCACATTCAACCCAAACATCTAGAATTTCTACAATATATATGAAGAGTATTATGATTCAATAAACTCAATCAATATAGACATAATCTATTCACATGATTCCATAATCAACCAACCCATATCATGAAATCACAATTTAGTAATATGGGGATTCATGAGTTCTTAGGGGGGGGGGGATTTCATCATAAATCAACAATAAATCATCAATTCAATCATAATCCATTATAAATCAATCATTGAAAATGTTTTGAAAGAGTACCCATGACTTAGATTGAAACCCTAGATTTTGGGTGAAATTGGAAGCTTTGAAATCAAGTTTTGAAGAGACTCTATGGGTGAAAGCTACCCATAGATGAAAAGCCACCATACCTTGATTAAGAATCTTCAAAGTATTTGAGAAAGAAACCTTGAAATCACCAAACCTTAGCTCCAATTCCACTCTTCTTCTTATTAGAGTTTTAGAAAGAGAAATATTGTGAGAAAGATGAACTTTTAATTTGATTTGGGTGTTTGAGAAAAATGACTTAGTTTAGGGAATTTTAACTAAAAAAAACAACTTATATAGTGACCCTAAAATTACCCAAAACAATCTCACTTTAATTGGACTAAAATAAGAAAAGACTTAATTGACCTTCATTAAGTGACTATGCCTAGGCACCATGAGGGGCCTTCACGAGTCGTGGTGAGGACCACGATCCGTGGTCCCACTCGTGAAGTTGGGGCAGTAGCTAGACAATTGGTGCCTTTAACTTACATGCCTAAGTCATTCCTACGAGGGGCTCCACGATCCATGGTTAAGACCACGAGTCGTGGTCCCTCTCGTGGTCCTTGAGGCAGTAGCTATGCTACTTGGAGCCCCTAGCTCAAATGCCCAAGGCATCTTCACGAGGGGATCCACGAGCCATGGTCAAGACCACTGGATGTAGTCCCTCTCGTGGACCTTGAGGTAGTAGCTAGGCCACTTGGTGGCTACTCCTTTTTGGCCAAGGCAACTCCACGAGGCCTCCCACGAGCCGTGGTAATGGCCGTGAAGTTAGGGCAGTGTGCTCCAAGTTTGGGGCAGCCTTGGCCTTTGGCACAGACACATAAGAATAAGTAAAATTTGGATCAAACAAAACATTAGCCATCTGATCACAAACAATAATAGTACTTGTGATCACTACATCAGACCCTCAGCCTCGGTCTTGCCCAGAAAGGCATAAAACTGAGCTATGTCATCTTGACAGTCAACCTCATTGATATACAATCAATCTATGAAATCATAGTATAACTTCTAACCTCAATTGACATAACTTAATTTCATCATTCGCTAAACAACCCATACATGTTATGACAACAATACTAAATGCATTTTCCCAAATAATGGTATTCATTATCTAATCGCCCCTTACCAAAACTTCTTGAATGTTGTCACCTATAAAATTGAATATGCAAATATGACCTTAATCCCTTCATAAGTGACGATAGTAGCTAGCGAGCCCCACAAAACTTTTAATTTCGGTCAGAGAACTAAGTCAGACTCAATTCCTGACTGCTTCAATCTTTTGAGCGATCTACCGTTACCCCTTCTTTTGAAACTACATGCCCCAAAAATGCAACCAAAGTCGACCAAAATTCACACTTAGAAAATTTAGCATACAACCTTTTGTGTTTGTAAGAACATGGATGTTAGTTTTTCTGCTGTTTTTTACAGCATTCGATTCATTACAAGGTTTTATAGTCTATCCTCGATTGTTGAACACTGGTTGGATTGCAGGGGTTAGTTCGGATTCAATTTGGGTTCTATAAGGAGACTTGGGAAAAATAAAGGAGATAAGGCTGAGGTTTTGTCTCGCCCTGTCCCGCTCTGGCGGGGAATTCCCGCTCTAGCTGCCTCGCGCTAGCAGAAAAATCCGCCCCAGCGGCTCGGACGGAAATAGTACCCAGGCAATAATTTTTTCTGGGGTTTTTCTCTTTTCTAAATCTCTCAACGATTTTCAGCTTTACTGAGCAATTAAGGATAATCCTCTGAACTAAGATAATCATTGTCTACCCCGAGTCAATCCAACGACACACAATCCAACTCATTCTCATTAATTCAACACCATAACCCACACCTATTGTGCACATGATCATATAATCACATTCAAGAAAATACAACTTCCACATTCACAGTTAATTCAGGCAACAAAGAACACACATTCACAGTTTTCAAGTTACAACTCACAGACAAGCCCGATTTCTAAATTAGTTTGTTCCATAGATGACCATTACCGATCTCCCAGTACAAGAGCAAAAAATGTAAATTGACGCACCCTGTAACTGGTCAAAAGATCATTTATCCGAGGCAGTGGATACATGTTCCGAATGGTGACCCATTCAACTGTTTGTAGTCTATAAACATCCTCTCTTGCTAATGATGGTGTTACCAATTTGTTGCTCTAGTTCGGACCACAGAGTGAATGAGGAAAGATACCAATTTGTATCACCTAGATACCAATTGGATTTAAGCCATATCACGAAGGAGTAGAAAGAAGTGAGTTTTTCCTAAAGTCCTGTAGCCTCTCGAAGAAAAGTACGGAGGTTTTCGTACCGTTCCGCGAGACTCAACTAGACTCATTTTGGTAAAATGTGATCAACGAACCTAGGGGTTGAATTTACGCATTAGTTTGGTTAGTTAATTGTTTAAACCTTTGGAGTTTGTGTGGACTCCATTTTTATTGCCATTTAAACCTGCTTCCATATCTTCAAATGCGTAGTATTTGGTTAAGTTGTTAGATTTAGGTTGTAGTAATGGTTCTCCCACCGGAGGGTTAGTGTGGGTACCAATCACGGCGGTCTGACAAAGATGTATCAAGATTTGAAGCGAATTTATTGGTGTCCGGGCATGAAGAAGGATATAGCAGAGTTTGTGGCTATGTGTCAAAATTGTCAACAGGTAAAGTATGAGCACCAAAGGCCTGCAGATTTGCCTTAGAGAATGTCAATTCCGGAATGGAAGTGGGAAATGATAGCCATGGATTTTGTGGTTGGTCTTCCCAAGACTTTGGGGAAGTTTGATTCTATTTTGGTAGTGGTTGACAGATTGACTATGTCAGCCCATTTTATTCTGGTAAGAATAGATTATAATGCTTAACAATTGGCTAAAGTTTATGTGAAAGAGATAGTGAGGTTGCATGGGGTGCCTATCTCTATCATCTTAGACCGTGGTACCTAATTCACATCCAAGTTTTGGAGGAAATTGCATGATGAATTAGGCACACAACTCACTTTTAGTACAACCTTCCATCCACATACGGACGGATAGTTAGACAAGACTATTCAAGTGTTAGAAGACATGTTGAGGGCATGCGTGATTGATTTTGGAGGGCATTGTGACAAGTTTTTACCTTTGTATGAGTTCTACGGGCATTGTGACAAGTTTTTACCTTTGTGTGAGTTCTACTATAACAATAGTTACCACTCCAGCATAGATATGACACCATTTGAGGCACTTTATGGGAGGGGATGTAGATCACCCATAGGATAGTTTGAGGCTGGAGATGTGAAACCCTTGAGGGTTGATTTAGTGAAGGATGTTCAAGATAAGGTGGGAAGTATTCAAGCTAAGCTTTTGGCAGCAAAGAGTAGGCAGAAGAAGTATGCAGACCATAAGGTTAGAGACATGACATTTCAGATTGGTGAGAATGTTCTTCTTAAGGTATCACCCATGAAAGAGGTGATGACATTTGGCAAAAAAGGCAAGTTAAGTCCGCGATACATTAGTCCTTTGAGGTTCTTGAATGTGTAGGGCCAATAGCTTATAGATTGGATTTACCACCTAATCTATCTGGAGTTTATCCGATATTTCATGTGTCCATGTTGAAGATATATCATGGTGACGGGGATCACATCATAAAGTGGGATTCAATTGTGTTAGACTAAGACCTCCAATAATAGGAGGAACCGATTGCCATTCTTGATCCTGATGTACGTAAGGTGAGGACCAAGGAGATTAAGTTTGTGAAAGTTCAGTGGAAGCATCATCCAATTGAGGAAGATACTTGGGAAACCGAGAAGCACATGCAAGACACGTATTCCTAGTTGTTCGTCGATTCAGGTACTACTCCATTCTTTCTTTAGCCTGTTTTTCCTAAGTTAGTCACTCGGGGACAAATGATGGTTAAATTAGTATCATTTGTAACAACCTATTTCCATCATTATAGAAAATCCAACGGGGAAAAATTTAGGGCCGAAAAACTTTTTCATAGTAACTTGGAATTTCCCAACCTAGTCTAGATTTGGACGAAATCGATGTCATTAAATTCTAAGGAAATATGGTAAAAATTGGATGATCTAATTATGAATTTGATCGTATGACTGAATAGATAAGACGTTAAGGAACCCGTACAACTTTACGGAATTGAATTCGAGCGAGTAGAACTCCCGGAATTGATCTTAGCGTGAACGAGTAGTTTCTAAATGTCGTTGGCTAAAGGTGTGTTGTGAAATGGGAGTTTGGAATTCTTAAATTGACTCACTGGTCCGTGCAAGCCGCTAAGGCAGGATTATTCCAGCCAGGGCGGGGCCGCTGTAGCGTGGTGAGTACCGCTTTGACGAGACAATCATGACTTAAAGTCGAAAATAAACCCCAAAATGATTTTATTCTGCTATTTTCGAACTTGAGAGCTAAGGAACGAACCCAGGGATTTGCTTGACAGTTTTCCACCATTCTTAAGGCTAAAGGTAAGATTTTCACTCTTCGAATCCGATTTTTGATCCATAGAACATAATCTAATGGATAATTTTCGATGGGAGAGGGTTTTGATATGGAAATTATGGTGGAAAAAGCCTGAATCTGTGTATGAGGATCATGGGTTTGATCTAGGGTTGATAGAATTATTGGTAATTTGGGTAATTAAACATTGTTTATTGATTCTCGTATTGTATTGATTATTTGTAGACCAAGAACAAGCGAAACGAATCCGTAAAGGGAAGAACCTAGTTTATTCGGGGATTTAAGCTTGTTTCGAGGTAGGTGATGGTTGTGATTTCATGTTGTGTAATGTATGTTTGTTCTTGCTTCATTATAATACTTGTATGTATGTGAATGTTGCATTATTGATCACACTAATTGTAAATGAAGATAGATGAATGATGAATGTCATGAATCATGACTTGATTGTATGATTATAAGAATATATTTTGTTATTGTGATTGTGGATTGTTGAATGGATCGGGTGTTGCGTTCCGACACACTAACTTGGATCGATTGCCACATTTCGGTATAATTATGGGATCGGTTGCCACGTTCAGGCATAATCATTGGATCGGGTACCATATTCTGGTATGCTAACAGTTTGGGTTTGGGTTCCATGAGAGGACCATTGACTTGACATAACTATATAATTGAGAATTATGTGAAATGCTATGTTGTTCTTAATGTTGTTGATATAGTATATATTCGGTGTATGCATGTTATTATATTGTTGTAATGACTTATGTATGTTGCACTTATTGGGATAGTCGTGTGATCCTACCAGTAAACTGTGGTTGTGTACTGATACTGCGCTTGCTCTTTGAGTACATGGCATCTTCCCATGGCTATTGGCATACCACACTTAGAAGATCAGTGATCGTTCGAATTCAAGGGTGAGCCAGTTCTTCCGGGCTGCCATGAGTTCTCTTTCAGTCTATGACCACATTTTGGACTTAGACTAGTTCTTTAGTTAGTCTTATGTTTAGTTTGGGGGTTGTATCCCTTCTTGTTTAGACTTATGGTTGAACTTTAGATGTTTTGGTACATTGACTTTCAGGTTCTAGGCGTATTTTCCACATTTGTTTAGTTGTTAGACTTTTGTTTTGAAATTTATGGGAACTCCCTATTTTTCTTTCCTTAGCATTTAACTTCCTTCCGTAACTTAAATGCCTTAGTATTTTATTTAGTTGGTTAGCTAATTAGTATTAATGGTTCTCCCACCGGAGGGTTAGTGTGGGTGTCAATCACGATGGTCTGGGTCGTGACAGAAATCTTCCCCATATCGGTGCTCAATACTACTCCAAAAATATCTAATTCAATGCTAAAGTAACAATTCTCTCTCTAGGTTGTGATAAGTTCTTGAAAGGGCCTCTTAAAGAGGTAATTGCTCAAGTAAAAATACTCTCTCTAGATTTTTCGATGTGTAAAGTTTTGTGTGTATATTTCTGTTACATGTAGAAATTATTAATGAAAGAAACATGTTATGAAAGTAATAAAAATTGTTTAACATATATATATCTACAGATAAAATGAAGAAGTGTCACCGAAAAAAGTTAGTAACCTACACAAATAAATGACAAAAAAATAATGAAAAAGAGATATGGATGAGTTTCACTAAAGTGATTTCAAGTCGCAAAGTTAGATATATGATATTATGAAAATGAAGTATATACAAAAATTGAAATTTATACTCTTTTGGATGGTTATTATGTATTATTTCATAATGCATCATATAATGTTCAAATATCAAATGGTTAGGTAATAAAAAAAAGATACAAAATTTGTTGTATCATATTATGAATTTAAAATGAATTATAAAGTGCTCGAGAATATTCTAAAGTTGTTTATACAAGTTAAATTGCATTAGAATTTTCTATTACTATATTCTTTCACTTGTCATAAGTTACAAGTATATTTTATGAGTTAGCAACGCTCTAGAACTCACACAACTAACTTAAAATTTTAAATGGAGGTGCTTAAATTTTTTTATTTGTTAAATATGAGTTAGACAGTAAGTATTTTCATATTGTTAACAATAGTGGAATGCCTTTATTAAGCATGACTTTATTAGGAAATATACATAATTGAACAAGAGCAAATTTAGAAAATATACCAACACAATAAAAAAAAAATTACCTCAGAAATTATCATCAATTTACATATTAACTTACTAAAACATATGTTACAAAAGAATGACACAATAATATTTTTTTCAATAATCCAATAACATAAATCTAACTAAAAAATATGCCGTTTGTAGTTACTATCTTTACACGTTGACTAACAATACAATGAACCAAAAAGAGAAATTTAATTAATATGAAATAATTTTTGTTCAAATCTACCAAATAAGGAAACATCATAGATATTTTTACTTTTTTGTCATTTGAGTTCAATTTCAACAGATACTATGATGATTTTATCACTATAAATACATCTTTAGAAGAGAAACACAACACCACATTTTCTTACGTTCTCAAAATAGAAGCTTAGCCATGAGAAGACCTAATGGCCGAAGAAGAGTTGAAATGACGAGGATGCCAAATCAAAGCAATTTACAAGTAACATTCTCAAAACGACGCGATGGAGTCTTTAAAAAGGCAACTGAGCTCTCCACTTTGTGTGGTGCTGATGTTGTCGTTGTAGTTTTTTCTCCTAGCAATAAACCATATTCATGTGGACACCCTTCTGTTGAGTCTATTATGAATAGATATTTGGGGGAAAATCCTCCAACTAATACTGATGCTCCTAACCCGATCATTATTGCTCATCAAAATGCAAATACTGATGAGATCAATAGGAAGCTAAACATATTGGAGATTTCACTCGAAAGAGAAAAAAAATATGGAGAAGCACTTCAAGCATCAAGGAAAGAACCTCCAATTGAAAAACTCAGTTCCTTTGACCTTAAAAATTTGTGCAAGGCCTTGGAAGATGCAGATGAAGAAATTGAAAGAGTAGTGAGAATAAAAAAGGAGCGTGGTTTTGAATTTCCATATCAAACCATTGGAAGTGCATTTGCTCCTCTAAGAGTTACAGAACATTCTTCGTCTGATTCCAATGAAGGGCCATCTGGATCCAATTAATAGAATTTTCTTGCTTTAATTAAAATTCAATCACTTAATTTGATACTTATAGAGTTAAGTTTGCCATATTAATGATTATGTTTATTCTATCTTTGATTTAATTTATCTTTCAATATGTTTATCATGGAATGAAAGGTGTTTTTTATTTAGTATTTTCTTCGTTTCAATTTCTTTTCTTGTTATTTTTTGTCCTTCTAAAAAGGAATGTCTTTTTTCCTTTTTGGTAACTCTTAGTTTTAATTTTCACTTTCCATGTTTAAGAACATAAGAATAAAAGAGAACCTTGATGCATTTTACATATCTTCAATTTCAGTTTACAAGATTCAAAAATCGTTTTTATTTTCATTAATTATGTGCCAAGAAAAAATTAGATGAATAAATTAAACTGAAAGGGGTATGTGGTAATTTATAATTTATAAAATGTCACTACACATACGATCTAGTGTTATATATTTATAAAAAGTAAAAATCAATAAATATATCATAACACTTTAATTCTAACAAAGAATTAAAAGATCCGTAAATCTTCAAATTCTTGCATTCTTAATATATGTAATTATGAGTTCTCATTTGAAATAGTCTTAATGTAAGAATCCTTTTGATTTGATTAGATTTCTTCCTTCTCATTGCTACAAAATAAAGGGGATATATCAATTCATTGAATGTATGAGTATGTAATTGTAACGATCCGAACCATCGTTATTTAGGAAAAGCAAAATTTGGAAAATTTCTGGGCCACTGTCTCGCTAGGGCGGCGGCGCCACAGCGGAGTAAGCTAGAGCCAGAGCGGGATAGGCGAGACAGAATGTAAATAACGCGAAATCTTATTTTCTCCTTCTTCTAAAAATACCTAATTTAGACGTAAACCACCCTAGAAACCCCCAAAATCCTGGTCTAAGTTTGGGAAGGAAGGAGAAGGAAATTTTTAGCGTAAGGAGCGCCGTGGATGGCGGACTTCCCTTCAAGATCACCATCACGAAGTCCGGAAACAAGAATCGAAGCCAAAAACTCCGTGAAGCTGCTTGGCTCCCAGGTATGCTAGGTTTTATTAATTGAGTAATTATAAATCTGTGTGCACTGTGTAGTATAATGATAATCAATGGTAGGATTCATGCGTAGGCCTTCGTGCACCAAGCAAAAGATGATTAAATCATAGGAAGAAGCCTTAGATGATGAACTAGGGCTGAGTATGGTTGAATTATTGTTAGGTGATGTATGTCAGTGTATACTTTTAGGTGATGGTTGTGATTCTATGATTGTGTGATGTATGTTTATGCTTGTTTCACTATGATACATGTAGGCATGCGAGTGTTGCATTATTGATCACACTTGTTGTAAATGAAGATAGATGAATGATGAATGTCATGAATCATGACTTGATTGTATGATTATGAGAATGTACTTTGTGATTGTGGCTTGTTGAATGGATCGGGTGTTGTGTTCCGACACACTAACTTGGATTGGTTGCCACGTTTCAACATAAATATGGGATTGGTTGCCACGTTCTGGCATAATCATTGGATCGGGTACCACATTCCGGTATGCTAACAGTTTGGGTTTGGATTCCATGAAAGGACTAATGACTTGACATAATTGTATACCTTGAAATTGTGAAGTTGTATGTAGTTCTTAATGGTATTGACATTGCATTTCTCCTAAAGGGTAAATGATTATGATGACCCCTATATGTTTGTTCTATTATGTTGATTTAATTCCTTACATATCTCTTTGTTGAATGAATCGGGAAGGCCAAGGGTTCAAGGGTTGTAATAATTGAGAGTAAGGGGATGTCCATGTGTTGCAAGGGTGAGAAATGGAGGTAGTGTACGTGATGTGAATACTTAGGTAGATTTCACCTTGGATGAAGGGATTTATGGTTAGTAGTTAGGAAGTGTGATATAACGTACCATGTGGCAAGGGTTGGATAATGAAAAAGAGAAAGTAAGGGTATGTTGTGGGTGGTTAGTCGGAATGTTTGTAGTTGTATTGTGGACTTTCTATGCATTAGAATGGTTAGGATATAATCAAGAACCTGGTAAATAGGTGGTCTGAGAAGATGGTTAGTAGTGAGGGTACTAGTGTAATCCTGAGGTATTCAAGAAAGGGTGAAGGTGGAGAAGCGAGTGGTTTATTGCGTGTTCTTTCTAGTTGATTTCTTATGTTATGTGGTGGGCGTCGGGTTGACTGATGATGCCTACCAATACGTGTGGTTTTATACTGATACTACTCTTGTTATACCTTTTTGGCATAGTCTGGATGCAGGATTGGTGATGTTCCATTAGGTGAAGACGAAGAAATTCTCCAGCAGCTTCTCTCTTTCCTTTCGCATGGTGGGAGTTGTGTATTTTATTTAGTATGTCCAGTTGTACTCCTAGTAGCTCTTGTACCTGTTTAGACTAGATCCTTAGGGGTGTTAGTTACTTTACAAGACTTAAACGAATTTGAGTTAAAGGTTCTTTTTATAAAATTTTGTTAGTATAATTATTTCCGCTTATTTAGTATTCCGCATGTTTTAACTATTGGGATATGAGGGTTCTCCTACTTAGGTGGTAGTATGTAGGTGCCCGCACGGCCCGGTGGGTTGGATCGTGACAAAGAATTTATACAAATTTGCAAAATAATACATATTTCTAGCATGCATGCAATATTTGTGTAAAATACTACCAATAATACTCGTTAGATTATCAAAAAATGAAAAAAAATATATAGGAAAACATCACATTGATATATCAAACTATTACCAACTTAAAGATATTAAGAAGTATACGATTTTTACCACATTATGAGATATATCACATGAATAAAATAGAATAAAAACATATGAACTTTTGGTGAATAAATTCTTTTAGTAGTAAGCATTTTCTAATAATATCAACAACATCAACAACAAAAAGAACAATAATGTTATCAAATAACATTATTATCCAATAAATGATACACTTTAAATATGTATAAATAATATATTTTTAACAATATCTGAAAAATGAAAATAAAGACTCAAATTTAGTGAATTCACACACCAATCATCCTATAAAAAATAAAAAATAAACATAAAATCATTAAAAATTCACATACAAAGAAGATGGAGAAATATTAAATCATCAAAAGAATTTATGTATAGATACTCTATATACTACGGTTAGATTAGATTTTGAAGATAATTTTCCTTATCCAAATATTTTTGAAAAATTAAAATTTTAAAATAGAAAAGTGGAGAGAAAATAGGAACAGTTAAAAATTCTTCATTATTATTTTTGTGTTACATTTTTACCAAAATATATATATTAAAATTGTTACATTTTAATCTTTTGAAATTTGATATCTGAGACGTAAAGTTATCTGCGTATAATTATTGTTTAACACTCTATAATTGTTATATTTTATTTTGTTTTATTTTTACAAAATAATCAATAAGCAAATATAAATTTACTAAATAAAGACGAAAAATGATGGTAACTATTAAAAATATATATTTAATGTGACGTAATTATTTAAAAATATTGTAATTATTTATTTTCTATTTTTTATTTTTTATTTTTTATTTAGTTTATAATAACTACTGATAAAATAAAAGGTTATCAACACAGTTTATATAGGAATATAATGATGAGTAGGAGTTGTAAAACTATTCTTTTCATTAGTGGATAGTTTGATATAAAAGGACTTTTATAAAAAACAAACAAATATTAATTTTACAAATCAGAATTATAACTGTTAAGCGTAATGCATGCATATTTTTCTTCGAATTCAGGATAATAATTTTAAAACTTATGAGTATTCTAGATCATCTGGCACAACAACAACAATAATAATATAATAATAAAAAATAAGAACTTCAATAAAGCAAAACACCATATCAAGAATAAGTCAAGTTAAATAAAAGAGAGAGAAAAAACTATATCTTCTTCTTTTTTGGGTAAAAACTATACTTTGTATTATACCCAATCAAAACAAATATAAGAAATCAAATAATCGATTCAATTTCACATATTAAATGACACTAAAATCCTAATGACCTATTCTCAATATAATTTAAAAGTCACTAACAAATTCAAAACCTCGCAAACTTGGTAACTGTTTTTGTCCCTTTAGAAAGAACGTGCTTAGGTAATTTACATTTTTTGTTGCTTTGTTTGAAATCCGAATATCATTATGCATTTGTTTAAACATTTGATTAAATAGATATTTTATGTTATATTTGATTCAGGTGCCAACGTCTTTTATCAAAAATTTCTTTCAGGCTTGGCTTCTTCTCTATTGTAATTTTACTACTAGAACTTCTTTCCAATGTCAAATTCTTCTCGACGGGCTTCTATTTTGCCTTAAGAAAAATAAAAATATTAAAAAATTATTGAAATAAGAAACAAAAAATAAATGAATTCCTATGGCAATCTATATATATCTTCAAACAAAGTAAAGAGAGAAAATGTTGTTCATCCTTTCATAGTGTGAGGTAGGGGTGTACAAAATCAAACCGAAAACCGAACCAAACCGCAAATCGAGTCAAACCGAGAAAAAAACCACCCGACTAGTGGTTGGTTTGACTTGGTTTGGTATTGGAAAAAAAAAACCTGACTACATTTGGGTTGGTTTGGTTTTAACTAAAAAAAATCAACCTGAGACCAAACCAACCCGACATTATATATATAATTTTAAAATTTTATTTTATACATAAAAATATTTACTTTGATATGATTTTTAAATATTTCTTATACTTTTTCATAGTTTTTATCTTTTAATATATTATTTCAAGTTTGAAACTTAGAATTCTGAAAGGTTCAATAAAGATTATAGTCCACATATGTTGGTAATTATAATAAAGCTTAAATCAAAATCAAATTAATACTAATGCAAAAAGAAAATCAATTCAACACTAAGAATGACAATAATATTGAATATTTGTTCTTTAATTTTACATTGGTTTAGACAATTCAAATACTTAATCTAATTTTAATTTCCTTTAATATTTAGTCATGTAACTAATACTTATTAAACTTATTTTAGTATAATTTAGTACTTTTAAATTATGATCATTTTCATTATGACTTGTTAATTTGCAATATTTATTTTACGCGATTTCATTATTATTATTATTTTGTTGGATATTTTAGTGTCATTACTCATATCATATTTTGTGTTATTTTCTTAAGAAACACCTTAGATAGTTGCATTTTGGTAGGACTAAAGAAATATTTGAAGTATAAGTAAATTATATGTCTGTATGAATACTTTACCGGAAAAACCCGAAAACCCGAAAAAATTCGAAAAAATCCGAGGTTGAAAAATCCGAGTTTTATTGGTTTGGCTTGGTTTATAGATTTAAAAATCCGACACAAATGATTTAGTTTGATATTTGAAAAACTCGAACCAACTCGGCCATGTACACCCCACCCCTAGTGTGAGGTTACATGATTTTAACCATATTAAGGGATTTACAGTTTCCTCCCATCATCGATCATACTTACAATTTAAAAAATACTTACAATCATAAAATAAAAATTGATAACACTAATTGTAAAAAATAAATCCAAGTAATCTAATAAATATCTCGAAAAATCTTATCCTATTGACAATAAGACCATGTGAGCTATAACATGGAATACAGTGTAACCCTCACACCAAAAAGAGAGAGTTTACTTGCCAAAGTAAAACCCTGTATCATTCATTATTGCTAAAGTAGATCCACTAGTTAGGTCATTTAAGACAATCCTACAGAGGCACGTAGTATGGGACAAGGAAATTGCTTCTAGAGACCCATCCTCTACTAACGGGAGAGCCTCCATCTCAAAGCCCTCTCGGTGCTAAGTAAATCTCAATGGAAAAGACATAATCATAATCATATCAAAATACTTGAAAAGGCAACAATTAAGACTACCGATCCAATCATAAATTCATATTAGAGTAGCTTCTTTCAAAGCCATGATTTCATAAATTTGTTCATAAGACACTTCCTTTTTAAGCATCTAAATCATGATTTCTTTCAAATGTGAGAAAACCTTTCACAAATCATTAACGCTTTATATTAAAAGCATCATTTAGTCATAAAATATCAGTTTCATAAAACATGCATAAATTCATAATCATAATTCACAAGTTCATAATCATAGTTTGTATTCATAAAATAGATATAGACATGGGGGTTCATATGAAATCAATTGGAAAACGTGTAATTAAATCAAATCATGCATAATAAGATTGAATTTAAGCAATTGAATCATAATAAATTGAACCCATGAAGATTTGCATAGCACCCAAAAAATTGGGTGAAGATCAAATTGGAGAATTAAGTATTTTTTGGGACTATGGTGAAGGGAGACCCATTGATGAAACTTGAAAGAAAATCTTGATAGAATCATCGAACTTGAAGCTAAATATAGTTTTCTTGAACTCTTTCATAAAATAATGCACTTAAAATTAAAGATAATAATACTTTCTTGAAATACTTTTTGAAAATAATGCAGTTGAAGTAAAATATACTTTCTTGAAACTCTTCTAAAATAATTTATTTCAAATTAAAGATAATAATACTTTCTTGAAAATAATGCACTTAAAACTAAATATACTTTCTTGAACTCTTTCTTTAAAGACCTATTTAAAATCTTGAACATACTTTATTTGTGAAATTAATGCATATGACATACTACAACAAGGTTTTTAAATAACTTTGATTAAAAAAAAAAAGAGTCCATGTGGTATAATAAGCATGAACCATGAATCAATAATCAATAATGACATGAAGTATCATAATTTCGATGATAAAATCGAGAATCAATGATAAGAGATAAAGGGAATTCGAAATCACAGAATCTTCAGTAAAAGCCCTAGCTTTGATCTTAAAACATACTCTCCGTCCCATTTTATATGAGGTAGTTTTACTCGGCACAGAATTTAAGAAAGAAAGTGTAACACCCCGCAACTAGAAAGAGCTAGAATTAGAAAGAGTCATTTTTGGAAAGAATGAAAATCTGAAAATTTGACAAAATTAAGTTAAGTATGAGTTTTGGGTCAACTTCAAACGACCATAAATCCTATCTCAGGATGAGTTAGGTGTGCTACAAGATACCGTAGGAAATATCTTTGAATTATCTTTCCAACGCCGTCGAGTTTGCTCAGTTTTGAGTTTTATGAGTGAGATATGCCCATTTGAAGTTGGGTTGTCTAGCTAAGGAAAGTAAAAAAATCGGATTTTAGAAGGGCATTATGGTCTTTTCACCACTCAATTAATTAATTTCATTTTTGGTAATTAAGTTGGGGTCTAAACTGATTGGATTCAGTTTACGCTTTTGAAAAACAAGTTAGGGTTTTAAGACAACAGAAACGAAGAGGAGAAAAGAGAAGGAGAAGCAAGGAAATCGCCAAGTCTTGAAGAAATTGTGGATTTCGTCAAGGGGTGATCCCTACGAGGTATGTGAGATCACATAGCGTTTGGTTAGTTCACTCACGCGTCAATCATGATTTATTTCAGTGAATTTATGTTCTTGAAGGATTAGAAATTGAGTTCTTGATGGGTTTTGTTGAAGTTCTATTGAGTTTTTGATTCGTTGAAATTATTGAGGACTTGTTGATTCAAATTCATGAAATTAGGTGTCGTTTTGAGTAGATTATTGCATATTTTAATTTTGTACTCAAATCTAAGTGTTTGGGGAAAAACCCAATTGAGTTTAGAGGGTTTAGAATTGAAAAACGAGCAAGAAAAAACGTCAAGCGCCTGGGAAGGGGGATGGGGAGCCGCGCCACTCAGAGCGTCCCAGAAGATGTTCTGAAGTTTTGCTCCTGGGGTGTCGCGCCAGCCAGAGCGCCCCAACTTCAGTTCTGAAGTTCAGCCTCTTGCGTCCCGCGCCACTCAGAGCGCCAGGGACGCCAGGTCTTCTACTTCTTCCCACTTCTTTCTATATTAGTTCCCTTGAAACGTACCTATGTTTCCTAGTTGATTCCTACACTCTAAGGTACGTCTAAACAACATGAAATCATCAATAACCTGAGATCATGAACCTTGAATCCATAATTCAATTCAAGGAAAGTTAAGAGTCAAGTCAAGAGAAGTTCATAAGAGTTTTCCAAAAGTCTTTTACAAATGTTTTAACTTGTTTTTAAGACTTGAGTTTTGAGTTGAGTAAAGAGTAAAGATTGAATTTCATTTATTCAAAGAGTATATGGGGACTATGTATTCCCAAAGAGTTTAAAATGTTTTCACATTTAAATGAGAAAGGAAACTGAGATTTCCAAAGGAGTCTTTGAGCTAATTTTCAGTAAAGAGTAAATGCTTTCACAATTAAGCAAGAGAGGAAACTTTGATTTCCAAGAAGAGCCTTTGAGCTATGTTTTGAGCAATTATCTCAAACCACAGAAAGAAATATATTTTTTAAACATAAGAGCTAGTATTATATTTTGGGAGTAGTATTGAGCACCGATATGGGGGAGAGTTCAGACAACTCCCAGCCCCCATAAACCATGTAGCCATCATGGGTAGAAAAAGACCATATTTCTTAGATGATTCCTTAGTGCTTTTTAGCATAGGCTAGTGGATCCACTTAGTAGTCAGGTTTTATGCCCTCGGCAAGGTATAGGACGACCCTGGCAGCGTGAGGAAAAACGTTGTATCATCACAATAGCTCTTAAGTGATGATTGTCGGTTAGAGAAACTCCCAAAGTAGTATTATTTTATATTTTTATATACATTTCAGAGTTATATTGTATCATTACATACACATCAAAGTTAAAATTGTATTTCTAAATACACATAGTTGATATCCATGTTTTAAAGCTTTTCTTTATAATGTACTTATTTACATTGCTTTATATTGAAGTGAGTTGAGTTGAGTTGAGACCAGGTTTGTTCTTTGAGTTCCTTTCAAGCTTATGTCTTGTTTAGATTTCCCCTCGCATGCTCATACATTCAATGCATTGATGTCATTTGGCCTGCATCTTTTTATGATGCAGATACAGGTAACCAGGATCAGCATCCAGCGCTTCGTTGATCCGGTTGAGCATTCAAAGTTGTTGGTGAGCCTCCTTGCTTTCCGGAGGATCCCCTTTTATTTCTTTCAGTAGTTAGTTCATTAGGATGTCATGAGTCTTGTCCCGACATCCATCTCAGTTATTAGAGGCTTCATAGATAGTCAGTTAGTTAGTTCCTTTGTCACTACTTTATTATTGGCTTATGTTTTGAGACTTGAGTAGTCATCTTGGCTGGTTTGAATGTTTCTTTTAAGACCTTCTAAGTTTATTTCATAAGTTCCTTATTTGAGACTATTTCTTGTGTTTAAGTCTTCCGCTGAGTAAGTAAGTCAGGCCAAGGGTTGGCTTGGGGCAAGGAATGGTTCTCGAGTGTTAGTCCCTTTCAGGGTGTAGGCTCGGGGCGTGACAGAAAGGAAGACTTTTAAAACTTGTGATCCAAAATGAATGATAGAAATTTGTGTGGCTGTAAATCATTTCATTAAGGGTAAAATAGACATTTTATAGTTAAATTGTTACTTAATATAGAAATGTGTCATTCTTTTTGGGACTGACTAAAAAGGAAAGTAAGTCACATAAATTGGGACAGAGGGAGTATATCGTAGGAGTAAGGTGTGAGGAAGAACAAAGTTCCTCATTTTTATAATCTTACATACCTTAAACGCTCCTTATATCTTGAAGAAGAACGATCAAGAAATCCTTTCTTGAGATTTTTGAATTAGTTTCTTGAAAATCCCATGGCCAAGGTTAAGATTTCTATTAATGATTCATGACTATAAGAAGGAATTTGAATTGGAAAGATTGAAATCTTGTAGAAGGACTTACCTTGAAGAATAATATTGAAAGATATTTAAAAGAACATTGCTTGAAGAAGAATCTTGAAATATAATCGAAAGAGCCTTGTTTAGAAGTCTTATGCTTTGATTTTTCTTTAGAATTTTGTCTTGGGATTTGAGAGAGGAGAAGGAGGAATTAAAATATGGAAGTATGATTATTTTCTTTTAGGACTTTATATAAGTTGAGAAAATTGTTTTAAGGTTTTCCTATTTGTATAAGGACAAGAAAAATACTTTTTTTTTTATAATTTTCATGTCGGTCAAAACGGAACTGCACTGCGTCATTTAGTAAAATAATCATAACTCTCTACTCCGAACTCAAGATGATGAAAACTTGGTGGAGTTGGATAAAAGATTCATAGACCTTTAATTTAATAGGTTATGGGTCACCTAACTCTTCATATTCTATTAGATATGATCATTCGAAGTTGATCCAAGTAAAATCTTATATGAAAAGTCAATCAATAAGGAAACGTTCAACTCAACTTTGTGTTTGATGATTCTTATGACCTTAATTCTATCTCCAAATATTGTCCAACACTAAAGAATTAAATTTAGAACCTATGCACAATTAAGAATCATTCGGTACAAACCCTTACACTTATGAAGAATAGTTCTAGTATGAGCTTAGAGTCTTTTGGGTGTTACAAAAAGATCTAAGTGTGGGGTGTTAATTTTGGGTGTACTTACGCATTCAAACATCATATTTACCCTTATTTTAAGCTTAATTTTGAGTATAATCTTGTGAATAATTTTGTATTTATTGATGATATGTTGTAATGAGATATTGTACATGATTAGGTTGATTTCAGGCCAAAAATAGAAAGGAAAGACCCATATGATGGATTGAAACACAAAGCAAAGTAATTCGGACTAAAATAAAAGAAAAATAGCTCCAGAAAAGACAATGAGATGAGCCTCGCACCTCACCTATATGTGAACTACACCTCAAAGACTCAACAAAAGAAGGCCTAATGCGAGATATACCCTATTCGTGAGGCCGTACCACTCGCGCCGCAACCTCTTTGTTTGTTAGAGTGGGTTTGACCCAGTCAATGCATAATGTCATTGGAATTAGAATTTCACCCCTATTATTATATGTATGTTTATTGATGGTGTTTTAATAGGGAATAAAATTTAGAATGACTATTAGGACTTGAATTATAGAATGAAATTTATTATTCTCAGTTTCTAGGGTTTTCTTTATTGTCTTAGACGATTATTGTGGAACAAACAAGATTCACTTGCAAGTGCTGCTTTAATCAAAAGTTTCTCTTATTCTCTTTTACATTCATTTATTTCCAGTAGTTTAATTTATTATAATTTGTGTCATACACTAGTTATGAGCAGCGAAATTAATAACTAGAGTTAGGGAACTTAGGTTAGGGATGATGATCCTGAATCTTCTATGATAAAATATTCATTTATAAAGAGGTGATTATTGTGTATTAAATTCCTTTCATACTTAACTCTTTCTTTAAAGATGCTTGACAACCATCCACAAAGAAAATCGTCCATATATTCTGACCTGACCATAGAGGTACAAACTAGGAAAAAAAAGTTCATTGACATGAATTTTGTGCTACCAACCACCATCTAATAACTTGAGACGAGAGAAGATAGCTAACTTGAGGATTTTAACGGATAAAAAAGTTAATTTGATACTTAAATGCCTGAGAAGAACTTGGGGTGATAACCTTTTAATCGAGTTGAAAGGCTTTAGGAAAATAGATTTATCAGATTTGCACGGTGAACACCTAATTGAATGAATAGTAAAGTATTTGTTGGAGTTTCTATATCTAAGAGCAGTAACCATATTTCGTCTTTTTTGTTGATAAAACTAAGTCGTTAGTAGATCATAGTTATAAACCTTAATTCTTCCATAATAGTTACTTTCTTGTGTCTCAATAGCACATGATAAGCAATCTCTAGTACACTCTCTTTGGATTCTACCTCAATCTAGTTGGGTTACTATATTTTAAATAAACCATTTTAACCCCTTAAAAAGAGTACAGTTTGAGCAACATCAACCTACACCTAAAAATATGTGTTGCTTGCATATCACATGTGTATGTGTGATAATTTGTTCTTGAACTCTTATTTTATGCTCATGTCCACTTTTCCAAGAAGAGGAAAATCCTTTGAAGATGTTGTCTCTATTGAAAGAGTGTTCACTTCTAGAGTTTTAGATATACAGATACATATATCTACTATAATAAAATATTATATTGTTATATTATTATTTTTTTAATTTTTTTGACTAAAGTGTGGAATAAGGTAGATGAAATCTCTACATACGATAATTTTCTTTTGATTTTAAATCAATAATGGTATGTTTACTACTTATGTAATTAAATCAAAGTTCAATCGTAGTGATTTTTGAATTGAGCAAACTTGGTTTGTTATACTTTAAGGTCATTCATACCTTTGTTAATAGTATATGAATTGTATCATGTTTACTTTTGACTCTACTAAATCTTAATTATATATATCTAAGGATAATTTTGGCGTTATTAAAAGAGTAAATTTGAACTTTTTCCCTAATTAAGAAGACAAATGGAATATACTGGAGTTTTATTAGCCAAGACAAATACAAGATAATGTGCCGAAAAATTAAGTATGACCATATGAATAACCCAAAAGTATAACGGTTTATAAAATTAAGGCACTTATCTTATTACGAACCACTTTCTGGTTTGGTAATTTATGGAAAAAAAAATGTACTTTTATAGCTAATTATATATCATCAAAGTGATTTATTTAGAAAAGGGATAAAGAAGCATTTGGTGCTATGTGCACATAAGAAAATAGTACCACTTAATTGTCATTTGATTCTCCTAAGAAAAAACTCTATATATAATGATTTTTTAAAATTTAATCCATGCTAATTTGGTAAAATTTTGAAATTGCATCTCACTTTTTTCTATTTTTGCTTGTATATCTATAATTAATTATATTTATTAAAAGTATACTTATTTAGATTTCTTAACTTTTTTGGTCAAATTTTGTAGTTCAAATTCTATCTGAAATTTTTTTCATTTGTAATTTTTTTCCTATATAGATAAAGTTCACATTAAGACAGTTCACATTGTGCTAATTATTTATAGACCTCTTCTTAAGTCCTAATTTGTTACTTCCAACACAAAAAAAAATAAAAAATTATGGAGTTTAAATCAAAAAAATATCAATGTTACAAGCAAAGGCAAAACACAAGAACAACTCAAAAATGTAAGATTCCATTTTCTTTAATTCAAAGATCAAAATTTCGTGTTTTATATAATTAAAAAATAATTCAAGATACATAATCTAAACAGAATTCAATTGGATTCCTTCATTGAAATTTATCAATCACGTTCTATCAGGTACATTAAATAAATGATATGGAACATGGAAGTTTAATAAAAAAAACGTCAAAAGAAAATTAAAAAATCACTTAACCAAAAAAAGTTCTTTTAACTCGCATCACTCTTTATACCTACATTATAACATAACTAATTTAATTGATTTATATTATTATTAATTTTTTAATCCTAATTCTATTTAGAATTTTTTTTTTTTAGGGGTTTGGAGGCCAGTAATAATTTCTTTTTGGGAGAAGGAATTTTGCTTAAGGAATAGTTCATTTAAATCATGGAAAAATTTCTTGCGTTACAAGGAAAATACTCGTTTTTATTATGAAATACTAAATTGGGATGATTCAACTGGTGAAAAAGCATTTTATGATGCTAAAAATAAATTTTATGCTGAGTTTCGTAATTTGCCTTTTGATAATTTGGAGCTGCAAAATCCTGATCTCTACATCGATGAAATCGATTGGAATCCAAAAATTGATACAAATTTACTTGAGGAGCTAGAATTTGCATTAATGATGAAAAAGAAAGAAACTGATTTGGTTCAAGTTAGGACGCTAATTGAGGAAATCGTTCCTTCTGGTTGGGATGTTGATGACGATGTTTATAAAAATGGTTTAACTGGTCTCATTGTGGGTGATCATAGCAAGTCTGGAGAAGGTGTTAAAGTTTCACCCCCATGACAGACAGAGACAGAGCTAAGTGGGGGTTTATGGGTTTGGATGAACCCGTAGCTTTTTTCAGTAGATTATAAATAGAAAATTAAATAAATATATATATGTATATTAACTTGTGCACCTCTTAACAAAATTGAAAAATAATCGAAAGAGCCTTGTTTAGAAGTCTTATGCTTTGATTTTTCTTTAGAATTTTGTCTTGGAATTTGAGAGGGGAGAAGGAGGAGTTAAAAGATGGAAATATTATTATTTTTTTTAGGATTTTATAGAAGTTGAGAAAATTGTTTTAAGGTTTTCCTAGTTATATAAGGACAAGAAAAATACTTTTTTTATAATTTCCATTTCGGTCAAAACGGAACTGCACTACGTCATTTAGTAAAATGATCATAACTCTCTACTCCGAACTCAGGATGATGAAAACTTGGTGGAGTTGGATAAAAGATTCATAGACCTTTAATTTTATAGGTCATGGGTCACCTAACTCTTCATATTCTATTAGATATGATCATTCGAAGTTGATCCAAGTAAAATCTTATATGGAAACTCAATCAATAAGGAAACGTTCAACTCAACTTTGTGTTCGATGATTCTTATGACCTTAATTCTATCTCCAAATATTTTCCAACACTAAAGAATTAACTTTAGAACCTATGCACAATTAAGAATCATTCGGCACAAACTCTTCCTTACATTTATGAAGAATAGTTCTAGTCTGAGCTTAGAGTCTTTTGGGGTGTTACAAAAAAGCTCTAAGTGTGGGTGTTGATTTTGGGTGTATTTATGCATTCAAACATCATATTTTTAGCTTAATTTTGAGTATAATCTTATGAATAATTTTGTATTTGTTGATGATATGTTGTAATGAGATAATGCACATGATTAGGTTGATTTCAGGACAAAACACTACAACAAATATGATATATAGCTACGAAATTATTAGCTACGACATCAAATTCGTCACTAATTGTTTGCTTTTAGTGACAAAATTTACTTTTCATGCTTAAATATATGAGACACATACTTTTAGTGACGAAACAACAAATCCGTAGCAAAGTTTCGTCTACTAAAGTTTCCCACCAAAAAATTAATTGGCGCCATTTGTTAAGTAGTGTTAGTCACGAATTTAAAGTTATCGGTGACAGATTATTTCGTCACTAATAATGTATCTAATTCATGACAAATTATTTTGTCTTAAAATTTATTGATTTTTTTACCCAAAAAATTTCATCTAAAAAAATATGTTGTTACAATATCGACAAATTAGAATTCGTAGTTAAATATTATAAGTTTTAGATATAAGAATTTAGCTTTAATTATGATATTTATTTTCGTCACTAATAGTATAAATAATTGGTGACAAAGATTTTATTGTCTCTAAACAATCTGTGATTCAGTGACAACAAAAAAATTGTCACAAAATATGTAAGGTGTTAAATAGCGACAACTTAAAATTTGTAGTGAATAATTCAACTATTTGCTACGAAAAAAATTCATAGCTAAATACAATTTTTTTTTTGCTACAATTGTTCATAATTACAAGTGACAACTTACAAAAAGAATAATAAAAGTGCTTCATAAGAAATAGACCGAGTCCTTTCGTTAATTGGCGAGGGAAAATATTAAAACCAACGAATTCGGTCCATTTTGTGAAAATGAAAAAGTTCAATTCATGAATTTTCTTAAATTACACAATTATGCATCATTTCAAAAATACAATCCAGGTTATGAGTATCGTGAGTGGGGTACGATTCTGCCACTAGATCACTAATATTTGTTGGTTTAACACTTTTGTTTTTTTTTTATACACTTTCATCGATAAAGACGATATAAAAAATAATTTCTCAAGTCTTGGTGCTAATTTTTGTGCGTGTCTATTGATTTGTGATTGTTAAACTGCATAGACTAAGACTATCTATTTGCTTCTGTCTAAAAATATGTAGTTATTTAATAGTAATTCCACAAATGCACGTAGATCAACTATACAGAGATAACATCGACTTACAAATTTAGACTTTGCAAAGGTGCGAAATATTTCATGAATTTCTATTAACTTTTCCATCAGTGTGAAAATTGAAATAAACTAAAAAAATGAAAGCACAAATGAAAGAAACGAACAACCTAGGATTTCAAATATATTATGATGAAGGACTATAGTTATGGGTATCGATGTTTTTTTTTTTACAAAACAATTGATTTACTGACCGAATTGAACCGATTATTCAAAATCTTTTAAATAAAATCGAAAGTTTAATTTTATTTAAATTTATAATTGTACTATATAATTTTTAAAATTTATAAAAATAACTGAATAAAATAACAAAATCGTATTTAATATATTTAAAGATATGTTAAAAAATATACAGTTTAATTAAAATATAATCTACATTTGAATGAATAGTGGGTGGTAAATATCATGCACTTGTATGTGTATAAATGATCATATAATATATTATATCTACAAAAGTTAAATTTAAAAGTAGTGAATGAAGTAGAAAATAAATTTAAAATGAGAGACAAGAGAAAGTTGATCTGATGGTAAGCACTCCTCACTTCCAACCTTAAGGTTGTGAGTTCGAATCCCCAAGAAAACATGATGTGGGAGCTCCGAGCTAGGGAGGAGTTTAAAATAAATTTGAGATGGGGGGTGGGGGTGGGGGGAGGATAATAGGAAAATTAATCTTTTTTATAATAATAAAATTGTCCCTAATTAATACATTTAATAACAAATTAATTTTTGGTATATAAAATATAGTCATTAGCGACGATATAATTTTGTCGGCAGTAATAACCTTTTTAGTGACAAAACATACTATTATCTACAAAAAATATACTTTTTACGACAAATGAATTTGTCACAAATGTTTAAGCATTTGGGGACGATTTTTCTTTTTTGAGGCCTTGTTGGCTAAGTTTATCCCTCGTAGCGCAGAGACCGCCTCAGAGATCAGTTCTGCAGGTTGGAGCAGGACTCCATGTCAGTGACAGAGTGCGAGACTAGGTTCCACGAGCTCTCCAAAATGCCGAGATGATATTACCTGTAGAGGAGGAAAGAGTTAGGTGTTTTGTTCGTGAGTTGAGATTGCAGCTTCGGCTTGAGACCCAGACTTTGGTTTTTGCGGGTCGATCTTTTTTAGACGTGGTTGACCATGCCAGTACTATGAAGCATCTTCATCGTGAGGCCCAAGGGGGCAACGAGAAGAGGGCTAGGCATGAGGGCAGCTACAGTGAATCCTGTCGCAGGTCTAGGGATTATCATGACAGGATCGGACGACGGTTTCGACAGGGTCAGTCTAGCAGACCTACACAAGCTTCTCTTCAGGCATCAGATAGTAGTCGGAGCGAGGCTAGTTCAAGTTAGGGTTGCGAGGTATTTCGGTCAGGTTCTTTAGGCCATGATGGTCGTTCTTCTAGGAGTCACCCTCGACAGGGTTTCTATGAGTGTGGTGAGATGGGTCATTGGGCCAGGGACTTCCCTCAGCATAGTCGAATTGCTCATGTTCCTCATGCAGCTCCCCCAGCTTTACCAGCACCTCCAGCTAGAGGGCGTGGTGAGGGTCAGGACAGTAGAGGTGGTCAATAGGGAATACGGGGTGGCCCCCGAGAAGGCAGGTCAGGTGGTAGGTTTGATGGTCAAGGCAAATACAGACATAGCCATTTCTATGCAGCTCCAGCGAGGGCGGAGGCTGAGGCATCAGACGATATGATCACAGGTACGATTCTTTTATGACAGCTACCTGCCTTGGCTTTATTTGATCCGGGTTCTACTTTTTTGTATGTTTCTGTTTACTATGCCTCTCGCTTGAGTATGATTTTTGTGCCTCTGGTAGCGCCGTTGCGTGTGTCGACCCCCGTGAGTGAGTCTTTAGTAATGGATCATGTATTTTGATCTTGCTTAGTTACTATCGAGGGGAGTGACACCCGGGCTTACCTTATATTGCTTGACATGGTTGATTTCGATGTGATTCTGGGCATGGATTCGTTATCCCCTTATCGAGTTGTTTTAGATTGCTTCTCTAAGACCGTTACCTTAGCCATTCCTAGTATTTCTCCGGTGGTGTGGCAGGGATCTCGTGGTAGCACACCAGTTGGGGTTATCTCTTTTATTCGAGCTAGGAGGCTAGTGACTAGTGAATGCTTATCATATTTAGTCTATGTGCGTGCTGTGAGTAGGGAGGTCCCTTCGATTGAGTCAGTTCCCGTTGTTCGTGAATTCCTAGATGTGTTTCCTGCCGACCAACCTGGCCTAGTCCAAAGCGTGATATTGATTTTTTGATTGAGCTCGAGCCGGGTACTCGGACTATTTCTATTTTGCCATATCGAATGGCTCCTGCAGAGCTCAATGAGCTTAGTGTTCAACTTCAGGATCTCTTGGGTAAGGGATTTATCAGACCCAGTGTATCACCTTGGGGCGCTCCCGTTCTTTTTGTTAAGAAGAAAGACAGTACAATGCGCATGTGCATTGACTATATGACCTGTCTAGGATTGATGACCTATTTGACCAGCTACATGGAGCTTCAGTGTTCTCTAAGATTGATTTGAGGTCTGGTTACCACCAATTGAAGATTAGGGCAGCGGACATCCCTAAGACTGCATTTAGGACCCGTTATAGCCATTATGAGTTCTTGGTGATGTCATTTAGGTTGACTAGTGCCCCTGCTGCCTTTATAGACTTGATGACGCGCGTGTTCAAGCGTTATCTTGATCCTTCGTCATAGTCTTCATTGATGACATTTTGATATACTCGCGGAGTAGGGGTGATCATGAGCAGCATTTGAGAGTTGTGCTCCAGACTTTGAGAGATCAACGGCTTTATGCCAAGTTCTCAAAGTGTCAATTTCGGTTAGACTCTGTAGCGTTCTTGGGGAATATTGTGTCCAAGGAGGGCATTATGGTAGATCCGGCGAAGATTGAGGCTATTCGTGATTGGGCTAGGCCCACCTCAGTTACTGAGATTCGGAGCTTCGTCGGACTAGCAGGCTACTACAGACGGTTTATAGAGGGTTTCTCTAGCTTGGCAGCACCTCTGACCCCGTTGACTCGTGTTGATATTCCCTTTGTTTGGTCAGATGAGTGTGAGGTGAGCTTTTTGATGCTCAAGGAGTTATTGACCACCGCTCCTGTATTGACTCTTCCAGTCGAGGGCGAGGGTCTTCATGGTTTAATGTGACGCATCCGACGTTGGTTTATTGTGACGCGGTAGTTTTTGCGCTTAAGATTTGGAGGCGCTACTTGTATGGAGTTTCATGTGAGATCTATACCGATCATAGGAGTCTTCAGTACATCATGAGCCAGAGGGAACTTAATTCGAGGCAGCATCGTTGGATTGAGCTCCTAAAGGACTGTGACCACTCTATTCTCTATCATCCGGGCAAGACGAATGTGGTAGCAGATGCCTTGAGCCGAAAGGCGGTGAGTATGGGTAGTCTAGCCTTTTTATATGTTGAGGAGCGACCATTGTCTTTGGACATTCAGTTCTTAGCCAATAGCATGGTTCGGTTGGATATCTCAGATTCTAGACGCGTCTTGGCCTATATGAGAGTTCAGTCTTCTTTGCTTGATAGGATCCGTGGTTGTCAGTTTGAGGATGAGGCCTTGGTGGCCTTTAGAGATCGAGTGTTA
Source organism: Solanum verrucosum (assembly GCF_900185275.1). Lineage (NCBI taxonomy): Eukaryota > Viridiplantae > Streptophyta > Magnoliopsida > Solanales > Solanaceae > Solanum > Solanum verrucosum. The sequence goes on from NW_026019984.1 coordinate 5,018,819, forward strand.
GCGGGTGATGGTGGTCAGGCTACCTTAGATCCTGATGGAGTGTTAAGATTCACCGGCCGCATCTGTGTTTCAAGAGTTGGGGATTTGATACAGTTGATACTTTCTGAGGGCCATGAGTCTAGATACTTTATCCATCCGGGCACAACGAAGATGTATCGTGATTTGAGGCAGCATTACTGGTGGAGTGGCATGAGGAGAGATATTGTTGACTTTGTTTTCCGTTGCTTATGCTGCCAGTAGGTAAAGACCAAGCATTTAAGGCCTGGTAGTGAGTTTCAGAGATTACCCATTCTGGAGTGGAAGTGGGATCGCATTACTATCGATTTTGTGGCTGGCCTACTGCGGACTTCTAGAGGTGTTGATAGCATTTGGGTCATCGTTGATCGATTGACCAAGTCAGCATATTTCATTCCTGTTCAGTCTTCATTTAGCGTCGAAAGGTTGGCTCGTATCTACATTCGGGAGGTGGTTCGACTTCATGGGATGCCAGTTTCTATTATATCAGATCGGGGTTCTCAATTCACATCTAGTTTTTAGAGGACCTTTCAGGATGAGTGGGGCACCCGAGTTGACCTTAGCACAACTTTTCACCCGCAGACTGATGGTTAGTCGGAGCGTACTATTATGGTCCTTGAGGACATGCTGCGGGCTTGTGTTTTGGAGTTTGGTGGTCATTGGGACCAGTTCTTGCCTATGGTGAAGTTTGCGTATAACAACATCTACCATTCCAGCATTCAGATGGCCCCGTTTGAGGCCTTGTATGGTAGGCGTTATCGCTCTTCAGTGGGCTGGTTTGAGTCTACAAAGCCAAGGCCGCGGGGTACAAATTTGATTTATGAGGCTTTAGACCAGGTGAGAGTGATTCAGGATAGACTCAGGACGACTCAGAGTAGGCACCAGAGTTATGCGGATCGGAGGCATCGACCTTTGAGATTCTCTGTTGGTGATCAGGTATTCCTCTGTGTGTCACCCATGAAGGGTGTGATGAGGTTTAGAAGGCGGGGCAAGCCTAGCCCAGCTACATTGGGCCTTTTGAGATACTCCGTACAGTTGGGAAGGTTGCTTATAAGTTGGCCCTACCTCCAGTATTTTTAGCCATCCACCCGGTTTTCCATATTTCGATGTTGCGCCGGTATGTTCCTGATGAGTCTCATATGCTCCAGTATGATGCAGTTGAGTTGAATGATCGTTTGACATTTGTAGAGGAGCCAGTTGCCATTTTTGCCAGAGATGTGAGGAGATTGCGCTCGAGAGCCATTCATGTTGTTAACATTTGTTGGAGGGATCGTCCAGTCGAGGAAGCTACCTGGGAGACTGAGCAGGAGATGCAAGAGCAGTTTCCCGGCTTGTTTGAGCCTTTAGGTACTTCTTGACCCTTACTTTCGCGGACGAAAGTCCCTTTTAATAGTGGATATTGTAATGACCCTTCTAGTCATTTCTGTGTTTTGCCTTCTGTGTGTCATTTAGAGTGTTCCTGTAGCGACCCTGTCACGACCCGGGAGCACCCCCTAGTCGTAACCGGCGTACTCGACCTCGAAGAGGTCTAATACAAGCCTCTTAGCATTCATTCATCGCATAGACACTAAAACCATAAGGAATTAAAAACTTTCTTTACCAAGAAAACATTTCATAAAAAAAATAATATAGCAAGCGGAAGACTTTATAAACTTTATACATGATGTCTCAAAACCATCTAATACTTTAGAGTACAAAATTCGGGACTAATCCCATACACAACTTAAACAATACTAAAAAGACATAAAAAACATATTGGGTATTGTCCTTGAATATATAAGGACTCACCAAGTCTTCATCTTCAACACTTAGAAACCTATCAAATAGCCATGACATGTCATCATCTCCAAATCCCTACACTTTATTCCAAAAAGGGAAAGAAAGGGGTTAGCACAATTAAGTACTGAGTATGGAAACCATGCAAAAACATGTTAAAAAGGACATTTGGTTGAAAGTCATGCCTTATGCCATTTTAGTAAAACTTCATGAACATTGACATATTAGACATATTATAGAACACAACCAACATATAAGACATTAACCACATTATAGACATACTCAACATTTTCACCACGTAACTCATTTCATCATCCAAGGACCCTTATCTAAAGTTACCCTAAGACACACTTGAGTGAGACATGAAATGGCCGCCCATACAACCTCTTCATACACACCTAAGTGTACCTCAAGGCTACTATAGACAAGAACCATCATGCTTCAAGGTAACATACCAAGTAACTCACTTCCTTAACATAAGCTATGCATTCAACAAATCATTTAGACAATAAGTCAACATTCTTCTTTAAAGTCATTTAGGAAACATTCATGCATTTAAGGGACTTCACACTTTAGTCATATAGACTTAGAGAACTCACTTTAGCACCTTCAAAGGCTACTCGTGTCATGTGTAGATAGCATCCCATACTACTACCTACACGGTGTAGAACCTATCAAGTAAACTAGAGTTCACATTAAGGGCATCAAGTTCTACACTTAAAGATCCAAGTGTCAAGAATGCTCATAGCACCAATTTCCAAGAGATTCAATAACAAGACTTGCCCAATATATACATCATGTCGTCACACCAAGCACAAACAAGTATCAAGAAGGGTCGACGCCCTGTATCAAGAAGGGTCAAAGCCCAATAATCAAGAGAACCAAGAACCATATTAAAAATGGATTTCTAGTTCGTACTTAAAATGGACAACTTCCATTCATAAGACGGACTAAAAATCCAGAGTCAAGATGGCAAGTGATCCGAATCAAGAGGCATGCCAAGCGTGACAAAGTCACAGCCACAAGAAGGACAAGGTCCCAACAAGAGTGCTAGGTGATCAAACAATCCGTACAAGTGGGCGAGTTACACAAGCATCTTTAATGCCTTAAGGATACCAACATGACAATGCCAAGTGACAAAAGTAACCAAGGTTTCAAGATAACCCTTCAAATATACAAGAAAATAACAAGAGTACATGTACAAGTTTATACACAAACCTCGGGATTTAGCATAGAAACAGTCCGACAAAACATCAAGAATTCAAACTGTAGCCCGACCGACGTATTAAGGTTCTCAGCTTGTACACGAGTATATATAACCTTAAAAATATAATTACATAACTTATTTAACTTCTATTAGCTCAGTAATGTCGACGTAAAACAGGATCATCATCGCAAGTAAGTCTAACATGTACAAATACAAATATGCTCCCAAAACAGTGAATCTGTCCAGCCTGGTACCCCAAGTCGCAAGTTAGATTTGAACAGGACAATGGTAAAATTAGACTTTATAACCTTCATGAAAGATGTAACTACATCTCTTAAGGTTGCAAACAAATAAGAATCACCACAAAATACATTTTTTACAAAAAGATATATTCAAAACACTACAGCTGAACATGCAGGATTTCAATTTCTGAAATCTGGGCAGAACTTGCCCTGTGTTGCGTCCCATATTTCGTATCCATAACAGTTAAATTAGCATTTTACATAAACATAAGAGTTGTAGGTATACGAGTTAGCTTTCCAAATAATATTTGTTCATTGCAAACTAAGTTCTAGATCGAGAGATATGCATAAAATACCAAACACTACCCAGCTCGGAAACATATTTTGTCATTTACCAAAAAGAAGTGTGTGTCTCGAATTCCAGCCAAAAGAACCAAGTTTTCTCTTGTGATTTTGAAGAACAATCTATTTAGATAAGTTTCTAAGGTTCTAAGGCTTAAGGAAAACGAAATTACTAAAGGAGGGGTGAAAATATATAGTCAATCAAGTGATGTTTATCCCTTGGGCAGCTGTCCTTCAAAGGTGCTGCCCAAAAATTTGTGTGCTGCCCAAAATGCATACATATACACCTATATATATATCCCTCATCTCATTTTAAAGTTATACGTAATTCCAATTAGAATATTACCTAAACACCTTATCACAATCCTTTGCATCACATTCACATATATGATAACATGTCAACACTTCAATTCCTCATATAATGCCTTCAAGGCCATAATCATAATACACTCAATAAGTAGACACCTCCACCATAAGTGGATCACACATCAATCTATCAAAATTTTATATCAATTCTACATTAACAATGAAGTTAGACCAACTTACCCTTTTCCAAAGCCACAATCATCATTCCTCAACTCTCCAATAATTCACAATAGATAAGCATAGATAATAATAGAAATCAACTATTCAACTCAATTTAAGCATAATTCTATCATCATTCAATCATAGACAATAACCCCACTTCATAAGCCAACTTTAGGAAATTTGCAAAGACATGGGTTCATGGAATTTCCTTTCTTAAAACCATCAATAATAACATAAATCGTCATTAAAAAACATTTAATGCAAGAACCCATGCTAGAATCGAAATTAGGATTTTGAGTTTTTGAACAACTTTTGAAATCTTTCGGATTGACTCTTTGATTGAAGAAGGAATCAAAGATGAAGAGTCCCCATACCTTAATCTTCAAGGACCAAACGAAATTGGAGAAGAAATTAGTAGCCACCATCCACCCTAGCTCCATCTTTCACCTTGAGCTTCCATGGGATTCTAGAGAGTACCTTTTTTAAAGAGGGAGGGTTTCTTTTTTTCTTCCTAATTGGAGGGATTTAAATGAAGAATTTTGGTCAAAAAGGGTTATATAATTGCTAGGAAAGGCAAAGAATAATAGGGACTAAACTTAGGAAAATAATTAAGGACCCACAAAATTAAACTTAAAAGTTTTCACTAAACCCGTCTAAACTCGTCCTTTTGGACAGTGCTTCACTATTTCGAGCATAACTTTTTACTCCAAAGTCGGAATTGGGCAAACTCGGTGGCGTTGGAAAGAGGACTCAGAGACCTTTAATTGGATAGGTAATGGTTCACCTAATTCGTTTTGAGCTAAAAGATATGACTATTTAAAGTTGACCCTTACAACTCACTAGCTCAAATGAATAGTTTCCGGACGTCACGGTCATTCCTTGACGTTTGACCTCAAATCTCTTTAAACTAAACTTCAAAAGCCATTTCTCATAATTTCATCAAGTTCTCAACTCCAAACTCACATGTGAGGCTCTAGTTTCACTAGTTCGTTTTTAGGGTCGTTACAAACCCCAAATCATTTATGACTTGCTAGGAGTGACAATTCGGACACCTAGTCGTTCGTCTGGTTATTGTGCGAGTTTTAGTATTTTTGAAGCTTATGAACCTTGAACGATCATTTTTTATCAAAAGTTCAAGAAGATGACATTGGAATACAATTCTAACTATTTCATCAGCTCTAGAAGGGTCATTTTAGGCTAATAGCATGGTCGGCATGACTTTCGAAGTTTTCAGTGTGAGTCGGTGCAATTAGGCATTTTAACTTTAAGTTTAAACCTAAGTTTGACTTTAGTCAACATTCTAAGTAAATGCACTCGAATGAGAATTTCGTCAGCGCGGTTAGCTCCGGAATGTCTAGTTTGGTCTAGATTGACCCTTCTTTTGTGTCACGAGATTTTTGATATTTTTCCGATCCCTTTTGTGGTTTTTTACTTAAAATGACGGTTGGGTGTGAGACTCACTTTTTGTCAAGATGACCTCGTATAGAAATTTTAACTATGTCATTGAGTTAGGAATATCGAATTTGGTATGGTTGCATATCTCGTTTGCGTGCACGGGGTTCCGAACGAGTTCGAAGCACCCCGTCGAATTTTTTAAGTTTTCGAAAAAACAAATGCAGAAAAATCTGCTATAAAATGCAGAAATATCAGCAACCCTTTTCCAAACTTAAAGATCTTATAACTCTCTCATCTCTCAACCGAATTAGGAGATTCGAAGTGCGGGAGCTTCGTATTTTCGGTGGTATTTTTCGAGCTTTAGTTTTTGGCATTCTTCTTATAGTCATATCTCACTCATTTTAGCTTGGCTTTGGGTGATTCGAAGTACCACGTGTTGGGAATTATCGTGGATACGTCATAGAGTGTTCAAGGAATGTTGGGCACCTTTCGATTCTCGTAAATTTTAAGTTTAGATTGTTGCATGTTTTCTTTTAAGTTGATTAAAATGTGATTTTCCTTGCATGTTGGGTTTTGTTGCGTTTTGAGCCTCGAATTGTGTTCCATTTTGGAACACAAGTTCGGGGTACTGTTTAGGGTCTCTTAACGGAGTGAAATTCGAATAGTTCGGTGCGCGTTCCACGATTCCCATTTTGACTCCAAAATTGACATGTCTATGTTTGTTGTGATTTTGGTGTCTACACAACCATACTAACGTTGTGATCCTATATTTAATAGAGTGATAATGTTCAAAGGTCGTTCGGGAAGGAAAAGCTCCGGCAAAGTGATTTGGAGCGCGAACGGTCGGCCTTAAGGTAGGCTATGGCTTCCTTTCTATTAGATTGAGCTTAATCGTGTAAAAACATGTCGATTGGAGTGAATTGGGGGTGGGTACCAATTTACTACTTTACTTTGATTAGATACCTTATGTTATGATCGATTGGCCATAATTCGGGTGCAGTACGATGTTAACCGGTTTAGTAGAGTTGCATGCTTATGTGTTAAATGCTATTGTATGTTTGTATGCTATGTGTTGTATGCTTTGTTCATCCTTAACCATAAGCATGATCTCCTTATTCTATGTTAGGCTAGCATTGTCTTAGACTTATGACTCGTGTGGGCTGGATAGCCTTGACTTTCTGTTGACGTCGTTCGGATGACTTAGCTCCTTGTAGACTGGAGTAGCAGACTTGAGTATGCTAGTTCGAGCTTTAGATTAGGTGCAATCGTTGCTTGCTGCACTTCTGTATCTTCTCTGTCTAGTTCTGCGGTTCCGACGCGTTCTCGAAGGTTCATTGCATCACTAAAGGTGTGAGATTGAGATAGTATAGGCTTGGAGCCTTTTCGGTGATTTCTTAGAGTGAACGGCATTCCACAATGGTTGTTGTTGGATTGGATCCTATTGGAGATACCATCACCCCGGAGCCGTTCTTTTTCGCTGGGCGGGGAGCGTATTGTTGGTTGGGTAGACTCAGTGATTTTGGCGATCGCCCCCGGGCCTCTCTTTCTATCTGGGCTGGGAGTGTGCTGCTGGCAGGTTGTCCTCGGGTCGCTCTTTCTAGCAGGGCTGGGAGCTGACTACATGGTAGGATGACTCGTGATATCTACCTCACTCACGAGTCCCTCTTTCTAGCTAGGCTGGGAATGGACTGTTTGGTTGGGTGCCCTCTAGGGTCACTCTTTCTAATTGGGCTGCGAGTGCACTGCTGGCTGGGTGGAGTCTGATGGATTATCTTGGTTACTTTGGGTTGGGAGCCCGATTTTCTTCTTTCTCAATAGACTTAGCTATTATGTGTACCTGTCGGGTTTATGGGGGTTCGTTCAAGTTTTATTTGAACTTGCGCACGAGAAATCGGGTCGTGACATTTGTACAGAGTTTAAGGTGTTTGCAATACTTCTTTGAGAAAAAGAAATGAGGAATTATTAATTGCACAAAGTATTATTATTCCAAGTGTTTCAATTTATATGGCTCACTCTTTTTCTAATCAATTCAATAAAAAATGACACAGTTTCTTATTTGACAAATATTTAATGGCATTATGAACATTTCACTCATATTGAGTCCCTCTCATTTGACAAAAAAGCTATATAAATATTTCGTTAAAGGTAACTAGTTTACGTACCTATGCGTTGCGTGGTTAGTTAATAAATGTAATCGTAAATACTGAATACTGACAATTTCAAAATTTAACTTATTATATGATAATATTGTAAAGTTTATTTGAGAGAATGTTAAATTTAACACTTTGATATGTTATAATAGAATATTTATGTAAATAAATTAATATATAAGCTTAGTTCATTGTCTAAATTTGACAATATTAATTTTTTAGCATGATTTAATTTATTTATTTTTAAAAAATTAGTCAAAATCATAAATACCCTCACCTTATCGATATTATCATCATGTTAGAATAATAAAGATGTAAGAAAATTTAATTGTTAGATTAAAATAGATTATAACAAAGAAAAGCCCTATGATATTAGTAAAACTAAGATAAAACTTAGTGTTTGTTTAGTGTGAGATACAAGGTATAATAATGTCACGACCCAGGGGTACCCTCTAGATATAACACGGCGTACTTGACCCCAAAGGGGTCTCATAGATGCCCTTAGCATATCATGACATAAGATAAATAGAAATTATGAGGAATTTAAAATTTTTACAATCGAAGTCTTTTCATAAAATCAAAGGAAGTCTAGACATTGTCTCAATAACCATCTAATACAATTGAGTATCAATAAGGGTCACAGCCCTTTACAACATAGTCGCAAAAGAGAATGTAAGAAACAAACTAGAAATGAACAACATTTGTCCTCGAACCATGAGGACTCACCGAAAGTGTGAAGAATAGTCAATCCAAGCTTGATCAAGAAGGAAGTACACCTCAACAATCGGGCCCTACACTTATAGAAAATGTAGAAAATATGGGTTAGCACAAAATTGCACTAAGTATGGAAACTATGCATAAAATCCTTAAAACATGCCAAAAGGGACAATTTAGTTAAAACAATGTTCTTTATCAACTTTAAGAATTATTATGCACAATAGTGTAAATACATAAGTCAAACCATTTCATAAGCAACCCTAAGGTATACGTGTGCAATGCATAGACAAGATCTCATAATCCTATCTAATACTAAGTACCATTTTTAGGCCACCGTAATTATCCATATCATACCTTGATCGTACCCATAACAAACACCCATAGACAAGGAAACAATCATGTCCATAGCTTGTAGCAAGTAAAATCACTCTTAGCAACAATCCATATCATACATGCATAAATTCGTATATCTTCATAGCATAAGGAAACCACACCATAACCCCTTTCAAAGTCTATTTGTGCAATGCATAAGTGAAGTCCCATACTGCAACTCACACTAAGTAAAGCTCTTTGAGAAGTCAAAAGTATAGTTCATGTTCATGTTCATATCATAGTTCATATTCTTGTCATGTAGGGAAATAACCTTAACCGACAAAGACCATGTGAGCTACATGGAATCCGGTGTCATGCCCTTACACCAAAAGAGGTGTCTTACTTGCCTAAGGTAGAACTATTTTGTTAGCTTAGGTGGATCAACTAGCTAAAAACCTATGTGGGCACATAGTTACGGGATAGGGAGATTGTTACTAGAAACCTAGACTTCTGGCGTAGAAGGTTTCCATCTCATGAGATAACTGTTTTGGGAACCCGAACTGCTGGCGTAAAAGGAATCCATTGGGAAGCCGGACTGCTGGTGCGCGTAAAAGCTTCCATCTCATATTCATATCCATTCGATGCTAAACATACTTCCCTTTAAGTTCATGTTAAGTCTTTACTTAAGTTCATGTTTATGAAAGAATGTCCTAGCACTCAAACCAACATGGTATCATGATAGCTTATAGATTCAATAGGTGAGAATATCATTTCAACCTTAGAATCATTAGTACGTGAGTAAACCTTTCACATCATGTTCATAGTGTTCATGAGAGTAGTCTTTCAATCAATACAACAACATTATCATAGTCATAGACATTTCATGCATAGTCATGTGTAAGGGTATGGGGAAAATGATCTTTCAACAATACCACAATTACACCATAGTCATAAGATCTTCACTCTCTAAGCGAATCAAAAGCTTATACACAATTCTCATAAACATGTACAAACCCTCATAATTTGCCCTTCAAGGACCATGAATCACATTCAACCCAAACATCTAGAATTTTTACAATATATATGGAGAGTATTATGATTCAATAAACTCAATCAATATAGGCATAATCTATTCACATGCTTCCATAATCAACCAACCCACATCATGGAATCACAATTTAGTAATATGGGGATTCATGAGTTCTTGGGGGGGGGGGGGGGGTTTGACACCCAATTGTGACCTTCCCCGATAAGAATTAATCATCGAGCTTCCTATTTAAAATATTTTTCAAGTAACTTTTAATTAATTTTACTATTTTTATAATTCTTAGACTATATATATATATATATATATATTTCATAATTATGTACATAATTAATACATTTTATGAATATTCGAAAATCGTCTCAAAAGATTTTAATGTTAATTAAATATTTGGTTAATTAGTTTAGTTATATAATAATCTACATTCTTGAAATAATTAGTTTATAATTAAGTTACTATTTTATTTCGTTAAGATTAAGAAGCTCGTTAATTAATCAATCTTAATTCATCGTGTTTAGATTCTAGCCGGATTCACCAAATCAACTCAATTCGGTTATGTTTTAAATTTTATATGCCATAATTGTAATCTATTTAGCCATTTTGTTCTACCCAATTTTGAACCCAATTCCTCCAATCCAAATTATCTAATTTTTAACAATAAGCAAACCCAACTCATTTCCCTTTATTCTCCTGCCCAAAACCACAATCCAACAATCCCAGCAACTAATACATACAGCATACCAAGAGCCCAATACCCATTACTCTAGCCCACTCTTATTCCAAAATCAGCCTATACCCGACCCATTAACTCATCAGCAAAGTGAAAGAGTCCAGCGCACACAATTTCAAGAAACAATAGCTCCAACATTCTGAAAATGTTAAACCCAGGCGGCGTCTTCAGATAGCTTTACACGACAATGGCAACGTAGTGTAACGACGTCGAAATAGACGGAAACCATACGACAACTCCACTACTTAGGCGCATACAGAGTACAATTTTGTTTTCTTCTTCCTGTCCCTCTCCGTCGTACCTTTTGGGCAGAGAAAAGCAGCATGCGTCTGTCCCCATTTCCTCTTTCGGAATGGGGACGAAACTTCAAAAAAGGGATGTTTGGCCGATTTGGTGAAAGGGATTAGGAGTTTGAATTTCAAAAATAGGCTCTATGACCCGTTTCCCCCCATTCCGAACCCTGTTCTCCCTTTATATATTTGCTTGTTGTTCACTGTTAACAGGGGGATGAAAAAAATAAAATAAAATTTGGAGTAAAAAAAAATACAAGATAGCTTGAGCGGAAATATTTCAAAGACATACTAAGAACACATTTTAAAAAGAGAGGAGATAATAGTTTCAGCATTTTGGGTTCGAGTTTCTGCCCAGACCTTAGTTTGGGTCGTTCGTGCTTGAGCTTTTGTGGTAGGGATATCGGCTTCTTGCTCGTTGTCTCGGTGCGCCGCCCCGAAAAAGGTAAATTCTCTCATAGCTTTGTTTAATTCCTAGCTCTTATATGTGTTTTGTTTGTGGATTATTAGCTCTGTATGTGTCCTGTTTATGCACTCTTAACTTTGTTTTAGTCTCTATGAGTTAAAATTTGGGTTGATGAATATTAGCTAATAATGTTTCTTTCGTTACTATTATAATAGTAAATCATATTAGCTTCTTCGGTCTTAAGGATTAATCGCACTAACATATGAATTAGTGTGTATCATGTATTAGTTCGTGTTCTCTGTTAAGAGCTAATGCTTTCAGTCCCTTTTTTTTAGTGTTTTTCTTTAGCACGGTGTTTATTTGTTCATGTTTTTTTCTCGTAGTCAGACATTTGTCGAGATTCTAATTTGCTAGTAATCTGTTTTGATATAGTTTCGAATCCATTTCGGCTACTGTTGCTTTAAAACGAGTTTTGAATCATTGAATCTTCTTAGTTTTAATTCAAAATATGCCTGTGTTCAGTTTAAAAATAATATTGTTCTCGAAATATGTCATACTGTTAAGCTTGATACTCTCTTGAACTCATGGGCTGCTTAAGTTTTTCTTCTTTCATATCCATTTAAGCTTTATCTTCTTGTTATATGTTTCGGTCAAGGAAATAAAAAATAAAAATAAAAGTTTCTTATCTAAGTTGGGTTACTGCTTCTTTCCATAAAGCATAAAGGAATTCGTTTTAGTTTAAATTTATTTCCAGCAATTGTTTAGATTCTTGTCATCTCTAGTTCTTAGTTACATAGTTGTCGGTGTTGTGTTGATGTCCCCAACATTTGTTGTTGTTTTTTTTTATAATGAGTACTGCTTTGGATCTTTAAAAAAAAAATTGAAATAGTTGTTGGTTCGCCTCTTCATCGATTTTAAGATGTTTTCCAGTAATCTTGCAACTCCGCATGCCATTGTTTTCTTTATGTTTCACTCGTTTGTTCCTTGATTAGATGTAAACTTTGCAGTTAGTTCTCCACTGTCCGACTTGCTGCTAGAGAATTAGAAATGGTTTCTATTTGTTCTTATATGTAGAAGCTTAAATTCATATCCTCGCCTCGCGTTTCGGTTCAACCTAGCTTCTTGTTCTACTTAATACTCTTATATTCACTGGTGTTGATTTCTTGTTATTAATATTAGTAGACTTAAAATTAATATTCAAACGTGTTTGACTCATGGTGTGATATTGCTTCTCTGGAATCCTTAGGATAAGTGTTCTATTTGAAAAATCTGCCTAGTTTTGACATATGTTGAGTTAATTATATTTGAAGAGTTTGGCAATGAGCATCTTCTTATTTTGTTGGAGTCGAGGCACTGCTATTAAATCTTTATTCGCTTATAATGCCTAATATGGTTTTTGATGTTGATTAAGTTGTAATATGAATAGATGCTTTAAATTCTACATTTTACAGTCACCGAGGCATATTAATTTATTAGCTTGGCTTAATGTTGTTTCATATTGATGTTAATCCTTATTTCCTCTTTCTTTTCCACATGAACACTCTCTTGCTCGAGTCCAATCGGACTCCACCATCTCTTGCATTCTCCTCTCTTTGAGTCGACCTCCTTTAAGTCGTGAAAAGGAAGCTGAACCCAAGCAAATGACAGCAACAGTAGCGGCCTCAAAAGGCTAAAAATGAGTGGTGAATATGGCCCTAAAGGCCTCCAAATTTCAACTTTGTATTTTTGTAATCATTTGGGCCAAAGGCCCCTTTATCTTTGGTATTATTTTGCTAGTTTTAGGACAGGTGGAAGATGGGCCTAAGGCCTAAAGGGATAAAATTCAATTTAGTCCAGGACAAGTACAAAGGCGACAAAAATTGGGTCAAAGGCCCAAAATGGAAATAGGCCCAAGTACTGGTCCAGGCGGACAAAAACCAAACTTGGGCCCGAGTCTCTTTCCCCTTTCTATTCTATTGTGTTTGTGTGCTTGTTGATATTTGCCGCTAATTTTATGGTCGAAAAATTCAAATCCCCGAAAGACGCCCATTTTGATTTAACTACTTAACTAAATAAGTCATCATTTAACAAAACTTAAAGAATAAATGTTGCAAATTATCTCACTTAGATAGTATTCCCGCATTCCCCCTTTTCCCTTTTAAGACGGTTCTAACTAAAAGTCGTTCAATTCAAATTAAATCATTTTAGCCAAATAATTAATCGTCGGATAACCGCATTAGCGGATGTTCTAGGTGCTTTCAAACCCTTCCTAGAACACTAATATGAACCCCCGAACCCCCTTATATTTTCAATTGATTCCCTGTTTTAATCTATTGAAAAAATAGTTTTCTTGATTTTTTCCTTAAAAATTAAGTGACGACTCATAAAATCAGTCAAAATATATTTTCCTAATAAAACAGGGGGGGGGGGGGATTTCATCATTAATCAACAATAAATGATCATTTCAATCATAATCCATTATAAACCAATCATTGAAAACGTTTTGAAAGAGAACCCATGACTTAGATTGAAACCCTAGATTTTAGGGAAATTGGAAGCTTTGAAATCAAGTTTTGAAGGGACTCTATGGGTGAAAGCTACCCATAGATGAAATCCCACCATACCTTGATTAAGAATCTTCAAAGAATTTGAGAAAGAAGCCTTGAAATCACCAAACCTTTGCTCCAATTCCACTCTTCTTCTTATTAGAGTTTTAGAAAGAGAAATATTATGAGGAAGATGAACTTTTAGTTTGATTTGGGTGTTTGAGAAAAATGACTTAGTTTAGGGAATTTTGACTAAAAAAAACAACTTATATAGTGACCCCAAAATTACCCAAAACGATCTCACTTTAAATGGACTAAAATAAGAAAAGACTTAATTGACCTTCATTAAGTCACTATGCCTAGGCACCATGAGGGGCCTTCACGAGTCATGGCGAAGACCACGATCTGTGGTCCCACTCGTGAAGTTGGGGCAGTAGCTAGGCAATTGGTGCCTTTAGCTTACATGCCCAAGGCATTCCCAAGAGGGGCTCCACGAGCCATGGTCAAGACCACGGGTCGTGGTCCCTCTCGTGGTCCTTGAGGCAGTAGCTATGCTACTTGGGGCCCTTAGCTCAAATGCCCAAGGCATCTTCACGAAGGGATCCACGAGCCATGGTCAAGACCACTGGATGTAGTCCCTCTCGTGGACCTTGAGGCAGTAGCTAGGCCACTTGGTGGCTACTCCTCTTTGGCCAAGGCAACTCCACGAGTCCTCCCACGAGCTGTGGTGATGGCCGTGAAGTTAGGGCAGTGTGCTCCAAGTTTGGGGCAGCCTTGGCCTTTGGCACAAACACATAAGAATAAGTAGAATTTGTATCAAACAACACATTAGCCATCTGGTCACAAACAATAATAGTACCTATGATCACTGCATCAGACCCTCAGCCTCGGTTTTGCCCGAAAAGGAATAAAACTAAGTCATGTCATCTTGACGGGCAACCTCCTTGATATACAATCAATCCATGAAATCGTAGTATAGATTCTAACCTCAATTGACATAACTTAATTTCATCATTCGCTAAACAACCCATACATGTTATGGCAACAATACTAAATGCATTTTCCCAAATAATGGTGTTCATTATCTAATCGTCCCTTGCCAAAACTTCTTGAATGTTGTCACCTATAAAATTGAATATGCAAATATGACCTTAATCCCTTCACAAGCGACGATAGTAGCTAGCGAGGCCCACAAAACTCTTAATTTCAATCACAGAACTAAGTCGGACCCAATTCCTGACTGCTTCAATCTTTTGAGCGATCTACCGTTACCCCTTCCTTTGAAACTACATGCCCCAAAAATGCAACCAAAGTCGACCAAAATTCACACTTAGAAAATTTAGCATACAACCTTTTGTGTTTGTAAGAACATGGATGCTAGTTTTTCTGCTGTTTTTTACAGCATTCAATTCATTACAAGGTTTCATAGTCTATCCTCGATTGCTGAACACTGGTTGGATTGCAGGGGTTAGTTCGGATTCAATTTGGGTTCTATAAGAAGGCTTGGGAAAAATAGAGGAGACAAGGCTAAGGTTTTGTCTCGCCCTATCCCGCTCTGGCTGCCTCGCGCTAGCAGAAAAATCCCGCCCCAACGGCTAGGACGAAAATAGTACCCAGGCAATAAATTTTTCTGGGGTTTTTCTCTTATCTAAATCTCCCAATGATTTTCAGCCTTACTGAGCAATTAAGGATAATCCTCTGAACTAGGATAATCATTGTCTACCCTAAGTCAATCCAACGACACACAATCCAATCATTTTCATTAATTTAACACCATAACCCACACCTATTGTGAAAATGATCATATCATCACATCCAAGCAAATACAACTTCCACATTCACAGTTAATTCAAGCAATAAGGAACACACATTCACAGTTTTCAAGTGACAACTCATAGACAATCCCGATTTCTAAATTAGTTTATTCTATAGATGACCATTACCGATCTACCAGTACAAGAGTAAAAAATGAAAACTGATGCACCTGTAACTGGTCAAAAGATCATTTATCCGAGGCAGTGGATACATGTTCCGAATGGAGACCCCATTCAACTGTCGATAGTCTATACACATCCTTTCTTGCTAATGATGATGTTACCACTTTGTTGCTCTAGTTCGGACCACAGAGTGAATGAGGAAAGATACCAATTTGGATCACCCAGATACCAATTGGATTCAAGTCATTTCACGAAGGAGTAGAAAGAAGTGAGTTTTTTCCTAAAGTCCTATAGCCTCTCGAAGAAAAGTACGGACGTCTTCGTACCATTCCGCAAGACTCTACTAGACTCATTTTGGTAAAATGTGATCAACGAACCTAGGGGTTGAATTTACGCATTAGTTTGGTTAGTTAATTGTTTAAACCTTTGGAGTTTATGTGGACTCCATTTTTATTGTCATTTAAACCTACTTCCATATCTTTAAATGCATAGTATTTGGTTAAGTTGTTAGATTTGGGTTGTAGTAATGGTTCTCCCACCGGATGGTTAGTGTGGGTACCAATCACGGCGGTCTGACAAAGATGTATCGAGATTTGAAGCGAATTTATTGGTGGCTGGGCATGAAGAAGGATATAGCGGAGTTTGTGCCTATGTGTCAAAATAGTCAACAAGTAAAGTATGAGCACCAAAGACCTGCAGATTTGCCTTAGAGAATGTCAATTCAGGAATGGAAGTGGGACATGATAGCCATGGATTTTGTGGTTGGTCTTCCCAACACTTTGGGGAAGTTTGATTCTATTTGGGTAATGGTTGACAGATTGACTAAGTCAGCCCATTTTATTCTGGTAAGAATAGATTATAATGCTTAACAATAGGCTAAAGTTTATGTGAAAGAGATAGTGAGGTTGCATGGGGTGCCCCTCTCTATCATCTCAGACCGTGCTACCCAATTAACATCCAAGTTTTGGAGGAAATTGCATGATGAATTGGACACACAACTCACTTTTAGTATAACCTTCCATCCACAAACGGACGGACAGTTAGACAAGACTATTCAAGTGTTAGAAGACATATTGAGGGTATGTTGATTGATTTTGGAGGACATTGTGATAAGTTTTTACCTTTGTGTGAGTTCTCCTATAACAATAGTTTACACTCCAGCATAGATATGGCACCATTTGAGGCACTTTATGGGAGGAGATGTAGATCACCCATAGGATGGTTTGAGGCTGGAGATGTGAAACCCTTGGGGGTTGATTTAGTGAAGGATGCTCAAGATAAGGTGGGAGATATTCAAGCTAAGCTTTTAGCAGCACAGAGTAGGCAGAAGAAGTATGCAGACCATAAGGTAAGAGACATGACATTGCAGACTGGTGAGAATGTTCTTTTAAGGTATCACCCATGAAAGGGGTGATGACATTTGGCAAAAAAGTCAAGCTAAGTCCGCGATACATTGGTCCTTTGAGGTTCTTGAATGTGTAGGGACAGTAGCTTATAGATTGGCTTTACCACCTAATCTATCTGGAGTTTATTCGGTATTTTATATGTCCATGTTGAAGAGATATCATGGTGACGGGGATCACATCATAAAGTGGGATTCAATTGTGTTAGACTAAGACCTCCAATATGATGAGAAACCGATTGCCACTCTTGATCCTGATGTACGTAAGGTGAGGACCAAGGAGATTAAGTCCGTGAAAGTTCAATGGAAGCATCGTCCAATTGAGGAAGCTACTTGGGAAACTGAGAAGGACATCCGAGACAAGTATTCCCAGTTGTTCATCGATTCAGGTACTACTTCATTCTTTCTGTAGCCTTTTTTCCTAAGTTAGTCACTCAGGGACGAATGATGGGTAAATTAGTATCTATTGTAACGACCTGTTTTCGTCATTATAGAAAAGCCAACGGGGAAAAATTTTGGGCCGAAAAACTTTTTCGTAGTAACTTAGAATTTCCCAACCTAGTCTAGATTTGGACGAAATCGGTGTCATTAAATTCTAAGGAAATCTGGTAACAATTGGACGATCTAATTATGAATTTGATCACATGACTAGAGAGATAAGACGTTAAGGAACCCGTACAACTTTATGGAATTGAATTCGGGCCAGTAGAACTCCCGGAATTGATCTTAACGTGAACGGATAATTTCTAAGTGTCGTTGGCTAAAGGTGTGTTGTGAAATGGGAGTTTGGAATTCTTAAATCGACTCACTAGTCCCGTGCAAGCCGCTAAGGAAGGATTATTACGGCCAGGGCGGGGCCACTGTAGCGGGGTGAGTACCGCTTTGACGGGACAATCGCGACTTAAAGTCAGAAATAAACTCCAAAATCATTTTATTCTGCTATTTTCGAACTTAAGAGCTAAGGAACGAACCCAGGGATTTGCTTGACAGTTTTCCACCATTCTTAAGGCTAAAGGTAAGATTTTCACTCTTTGAATCCATTTTTCGATCCATAGAACATAATCTAACAGATAATTTTCGATGGGAGAGGATTTTGATATGGAAATTATGGTGGAAAAATCTCGAATCTGTGTATGAGGATCATGGGTTTGATCTAGGTTTGATAGAATTATTGGTAATTTGGGTAATTAAACATTGTTTATTGATTCTCGTATTGTATTGATTGTTTGTAGACCAAGAACAAGCGAAACGAATCCGGAAAGGGAAGAATCAAGTTTCTTCAGGGATTCAAGCTTGTTTCGAGGTAGGTGATGATTGTGATTTCATGTTATATGATGTATGTTTGTTCTTGCTTCATTATAATACATGTATGTATGTGAATGTTGCATTATTGATCACACTAATTGTAAATGAAATAGATGAATGATGAATGCCATGAATCGTGACTTAATTGTATGATTATAAGAATGTACTTTGTGATTGTGATTGTGGATTGTTGAATGGATCGGGTGTTGCGTTCCGACACACTAACTTGGATCGGTTGCCACGTTCCGATATAATTATGGGATCGGTTGTCACGTTCATGCATAATCATTGGATCGGGTACCACGTTCCGGTATGCTAACAGTTTGGGTTTGGGTTCCATTAGAGGACCATTGACTTGACATAATTGTATAATTGAGAATTATGTGAAATGCTTTGTTGTTCTTAGTGTTGTTGATATAGTATATATTCGGTGTATGCATGTTATTATATTGTTGTAATGACTTATGTATGTTGCACTTATTGGGATAGCCGTGTGATCCTACTAGTACACTGTGGTTGTGTATGATACTGCACTTGCTCTTTCTTTGTTGAGTACATGGCATCTTCCGGCGGCTATTGACATACCTCACTTAGAAGATCAGTGATCGTTCGAATTCAAGGGTGAGCCAGTTCTTCCAGACTACCATGAGTTCTTTTTCAGTCTATGACCACATTTCAGACTTAGACTAGTTCTTTAGTTAGTCTTATGTTTAGTTTGGGGTTGTATCCCTCTTGTTTAGACTTATGGTTGAACTTTAGATGTTTTGGTACATTGACTTTCAGGTTCTAGGCGTATTTTCCGCATTTGTTTAGTTGTTAGACTTTTGTTTTGGAGTTTATGGGAACTCCCTATTTTTATTTCCTTAGCATTTAACTTCCTTCCGTAACTTAAATTCCTTAGTATTTGATTTAGTTGGTTAGCTAATTAGTATTAATGGCTCTCGCACTGGAGGGTTAGTGTGGGTGTCAATCACGATGGTCTGGTTTGTGCCAGAAATCTTCCCCATATCGGTACTCAATACTACTCCAAAATATCTAATTTAATGCTAAAGTAGCAATTCTCTCTCTAGGTTGTGATAAGTTCTTGAAAGGGCCTCTTAAAGAGGTAATTGCTCAAGTAAAAATACTCTCTCTAGATTTTTCGATGTGTAAAGTTTTGTGTGTATATTTCTTTTACATGTAGAAATTATTAATAAAAGAAACATGTTATGAAAGTAATATAAATTGTTTAACATATAGATATCTACAGATAAAAAGAAGAAGAGTCACTGAAAAAATTTAGTAACCTACACAAATAAATGACAAAAAAAAATGTAAAAGAGATATGGATGAGTTTCACTAAAGTGATTTCAAGTCGCAAACTTAGACATATGATATTATGAAAATGAAGTATATACAAAAATTGAAATTTATACTCTTTTGAATGGTTATTATGTATTATTTCATAATGCATCATATAATGTTCAAATATCAGATGGTTGGGTAATAAAAAAAGACACAAAATTTGTTGTATCATATTATGAATTTAAAATGAATTATAAAGTGCTCGAGAATATTCTAAAGTTGTTTATACAAGTTAAATTCCATTAGAATTTTCTATTACTATATTCTTTCACTTGTCATAAGTTACAAGTATATTTTACGAGTTTAGCAACGCTCTAGAACACACACAACTAACTTAAAATTTTAAATGGAGGTGCTTAAATTTTTTTATTTGTTACATATGAGTTAGACAGTAAGTATTTTCATATTGTTAATAATAGTGGAATGCCTTTATTAAGCATGACTTTATTAGGAAATATACATAATTGAACAAGAGCAAATTTAGAAAATATACCAACACAATAAAAAAAAAAAATTTACCTCAGAAATTATCATCAATTTAAATATTAACTTACTAAAACATATGTTACAAAAGAATGACACAATGATTTTTTTTTCAATAATCCAATAACATAAATATAACTAAAAAATATGTCGTTTGTAGTTACTATCTTTACACGTTGACTAACAATACAATGAACCAAAAAGAGAAATTTAATTAATATGAAATGATTTTTGTTCAAATCAACCAAATAAGGAAACATCATAAATATTTTTACTTTTTTGTCATTTGAGTTCATTTTCAACAGATACTATGATGATTTTATCACTATAAATACATCTTTAGAAGAGAAACACAACACCACATTTTCTTACATTCTCAAAATAGAAGCTTAGCCATGAGAAGACCTAATGGCCGAAGAAGAGTTGAAATGGCGAGGATGCCAAATCAAAGCAATTTACAAGTAACATTCTCAAAACGACGCGATGGAGTCTTTAAAAAGGCAACTGAGCTCTCCACTTTGTGTGGTGCTGATGTTGTCGTTGTAGTTTTTTCTCCTAGCAATAAACCATATTCATGTGGACACCCTTCCGTTGAGTCTACTATGAATAGATTTTTGGGGGAAAATCCTCCAACTGATACTGATGCTCCTAACCCCATCGTTATTGCTCATCAAAATGCAAATACTGATGAAATCAATAGGAAGCTAAACAGATTGGAGATTTCACTCGAAAGAGAAAAAAAATATGGAGAAGCACTTCAAGCATCGAGGAAAGAACCTCCAATTGAAAAACTCAGTTCCTTTGACCTTAAAAATCTGTGCAAGGCCTTGGAAGCTGCAGATGAAGAAATTGAAAGAGTAGCGAGCATAAAAAAGGAGCGTGGTTTTGAATTTCCATATCAAACCATTGGAAGTGCATTTGCTCCTCTAAGAGTTACAGAACATTCTTTGTTTAATTCCGATGAAGGGCCATCTGGATCCAATGAATAGAATTTTCTTGCTTTAATTAAAATTCAATCACTTAATTTGTTACTTATAGAGTTAAGTTTGTCATATTAATGATTATGTTTATTCTATCTTTGATTTAATTTATCTTTCAGTATGTTTGTCATGGAATGGAATGTGTTTTTATTTAGTATTTTCTTCGTTTCAATATCTTTTCTTGTTATTTTTTGTCCTTCTAAAAAGGAATGTCCTTTTTCCTTTTTGGTAACTCTTAGTTTTAATTTTCACTTTCCATGTTTAAGAAAATAAGAATAAAAGAGAACCTTGATGCATTTTACATATCTTCAATTTCAGATTACAAGATTCAAAAATCTTTTTTATTTTCATTAATTATGTGCCAAGAAAAAATTAGATGAATAAATTAAACTGAAGGGGGTATGTGATAATTTATAATTTATAAAATGTCACTACACATACGATCTAGTGTTATATATTTATAAAAAGTAAAAATCAATAAATATATCATAACACTTTAATTCAAACAAAGAATTAAAAGATCTGTAAATCTTCAAAAATCAATTATGAGTTCTCAATTGAAATAGTCTTAGTAGGCGTTTGGCCATGCGATATCATATCACGATATGGTGTCGTGAGATGAAATCAGCGTTTGGACATGCGATTTTACGCTGATTTCATCTCATGATTCCATATCATGAGAGGTGATATCATATTCTCCAAAAACCATGATATGGAATCACCATGTGATTTCATATCATGATTTGAGATATTTTAATACAATAATTGATCCATGAGTTTATATTTTGTTAAAACAACCCCACATTTATATCTACTAACCATTTGTTTCATATGTAAATAAAATTTATAATCACATCATTACTTTTTAAAATTTATTATTCTCACCAATATAAAATTTATTATCACTTTAAATTTGGTGAATATAAATGATAAAGTAGAAATTCATTTGGTGAATATAAATGAGAACAAAGGGAGTAATACTTTTTTGATTTTTCATAATAAAAAAAAACGTCTTAATCTTATGACTAAGCATAATATTGATAAAAGACAATTTTCATTGGCGGTGCCGCACTTTCTTAATCTTAATATTTGCAAAATGTTCGTTCACATAACTGAAGGATATCAAGTCCAATTGATTGAGGACTTAGGAAAATTTGATCAATTAGTTATTAATATTTAGTCAAGTGGACTAGTTATAATTTTTTTGATTAAATTTTATTAGAAGTGTTTTTGACTCAAACTTGTGGTAACTTTTTAAAATTTCATTATTCAATAATATTTAACTATTGATTTTTCTTGTAAATAGTTACTCCCTCCGTTTCACAAAGAATGACCTTCTTTCCTTTTTAGTCAGTTTAAAAAAGAATGACCTTTTTCCTTTTTTGGTAACATATTACTTTTTGCTTTCCACGTGGCATGTTTAAAACCACAAGATTAAAGGTAATTTTGTACATTTGACATAACTTTAATTTAGGACCACAAGATTCAAAAGTCTTCTTTATTTACTTAAACTCCGTGCCAAGTCAAACCAGGTCATTCTTTGTGAAACGGAGGGAGTAGAAGTTAGTGATGTTTGTTAATTTTTATCTTAGTGCATTTAACTTCTAAGTTAATATTTACTCACTAATGTATGTTTTTTTTCTACTTTATAGGTTATTTGTAAGAGTAGTTGAGAGATATGAACATATCAAGTACAATTTATGTTCAATTTTTTTTAATTAAATTAAAGTTAGATGAAACAATTATTTAACTGAAGAACAAATAACTTTGTAATAATTTATTATGCGATTTTATAATTTTTGTTTATTTGATAAGATTGAATAAACAATTGGGGCTATTTTAATAGTTTTACAACTTATGGGATTTTTATGTTTATGAGAAAATATACAACACAAAAATTCCATATCGCATGTCCAAACAAACCTTCAATTTCATCTCATGATTCCATATCATGATACCATATCATGATTTCATATCATGATACCATATCGCATGGCCAAACGGGCCCTTAATGTAAGAATCCTTTTTATTTGATTAGATTTCTTCCTTCTCATTGCTGCAAAATAAAGGGGATATATCAATTCATTGAATGTACGAGTATGTAATTGTAACGATCCGAACCGTCGTTATTTAGGGAAAGTAAAATTTGGGAAATTTCTGGGCCACTGTCCCGCTAAGGCGGCGGCTCCACGGCGGGGTAAGCTAGAGCCAGAGCGGGATAGTCGAGACAGAATGTAAATAACCCGAAATATTACTTTCTCCTTCTTCTAAAAATACCTAATTTATACGAAAACCACCCTAGAAACCCCCAAAAACCTGCTCTAATCTTGGTAAGGAAGGAGAAGGAAATTTCTAGCGTAAGGAGCGCGGTGGATGGCTGACTTCCGTTCAAGATCACCATCACGAAGTCCGGAAACAAGAATTGAAGCCAAAAACTCTGTGCAGTTGCTTGGCTCCCAGGTAGGCTAGGTTTTATTAATTGAGTAATTATAAATCTGTGTCCACTGTGTAGTATAATGATAATCAATGGTAGGATTCATGCGTAGGCTTTCGTGCACCGTACAATAGATGATTAAATCATAGGAAGAAGCCCTAGATAATGAACTAGGGTTGAGTATGTTCGAATTATTGTTAGGTGATGTATGTAAGTGTATACTTGTAGGAGATGGTTGTGATTCTATGATTGTGTGATGTATGTTTATGCTTGCTTCACTATGATACATGTAAGTATGCTAGTGTTGCATTATTGATCACATTTGTTGTAAATGAAGATAGATGAATGATGAATTCCATGAATCATGACTTGATTGTATGATTATGAGAATGTACTTTGTGATTGTGGCTTGTTGAATGGATCAGGTGTTGTGTTCCGACACACTAACATGGATCGGTTGCCACGTTTCGGTATTGATGATATGTTGTAATGAGATATTATACATGATTAGGTTGATTTCAGGCCAAAAATAGAAAGGAAAGACCCATATGATGGATTGAAACACAAAGCAAAGTAATTCAGACTAAAATAAAAGAAAAATAGCTCCAGAAAGGACAATGAGATGAGCCTCGTACCTCACCTATATGTGAACTACACCTCAAACACTCAACAAAAGAAGGCCTAATGCGAGATGACCCCGTTCGTAAGGTCGTGCCACTCGCACCGCAACCTCTTTGTTTGTTAGAGTGGGTTTGACCCAGTCAATGCATAATGTAATTGAAATTAGAATTTCACCCCTTTTATTATATGTATGTCTATTCATGGTGTTTAATAGGGAATAAAATTTAGAATGACTATTAGGACTTTAATTATAGAATGAAATTTATTATTCTCAGTTTCTAGGGTTTACTTTATTGTCTTAGACGATTATTGTGGAACAAACAAGATTCACTTGCAAGTGCTGCTTTAATCAAAAGTTTCTCTTATTCTCTTTTACATTCATTTATTTTCAGTAGTTTAATTTATTATAATTACTGTCATACACTAGTTATGAGCAGCGAAATTAATAACTAGAGTTAGGGAACTTAGGTTAGGGATGATAATCCTGAATCTTCTATGATAAAATATTCATTTATAAAGGGGTGATTATTGTGTATTAAATTCCTTTCATACTTAACTCTTTCTTTAAAGATGCTTGACAACCATCCACAAAGAAAATCGTCCATATATTCTGACTTGCTTGACCATAGAGGTACAAACTAGGAAAAAAAAGTTCATTGACATGAATTTTGTGCTACCAACCACCATCTAATAACTTGAGACGAGAGGAGATAGCTAACTTGAGGATTTTAACGGATAAAAAAATTAATTTGATACCTAAATGCCTGAGAAGAACTTAGGGTGATAACCTCCTAATCAAGTTGAAAGGCTTTAGGAAAATAGATTTATCATATTTGCACGGTGAACACCTAATTGAATGAATAGTAAAGTATTTGTTGGAGTTCCTATATCTAAGAGCAGTAACCATATTTCGTCTTCTTTGTTGATAAAACTAAGTCGTTAGTAGATCATAGTTATAAACCTTAATTCCTCCATAATAGTTACTTTCTTCTGTCTCAATAGCACATGATAAGCAATCTCTAGTACACTCTCTTTGGATTCTACCTCAATCTAGTTGGGTTACTATAGTTTAGATAAACCATTTTAACCCCTTAAAAATGGTACAGTTTGAGCGACATCAACCTACACCTAAAAATATGTGTTGCTTGTATATCACATGTGTATGTGTGATAATTTGTTCTTGAACTCTTATTTTATGCTCATGTCCACTTTTCCAAGAAGAGGAAAAAATCCTTTGAAGATGTTGTCTCTATTGAAAGAGTGTTCACTTCTAGAGTTTTAGATATATAGATACATATATCTACTATAATAAAATATTATATTGTTATATTATTATTTTTTTAATTTTTTTGACTAAAGTGTGGAATAAGGACGAAATCTCTACATACGATAATTTTCTTTTGATTTTAAATCAATAATGGTATGATTACTACTTATGTAATTAAATCAAAGTTCAATCCTAGTGATTTTGGAATTGAGCTAACTTGGTTTGTTATACTTTAAGGTCATTCATACCTTTGTCAATAGTATATGAATTGTATCATGTTTACTTTTGACTCTACTAAATCGTGATGGCTCCACTGGATGTTTCAAGTGTGGCAAGAATGGTCATTTTAGGCGAGAGTGTCCAAAGAACAAGCAAGGTTATGGTAATGGGGGCAATTGAGCCCATTCTTCTTCAGTTGCCCCACCAGACAGAGTTGTATCTAGAGGAGCTACTTCAGGGGCAGGCGGAGGATCAAACTGTCTTTATGCCATCGCTAGTCGCCAAGAGCAAGAGGATTCGCCAGATGTTGTCACTGGTATGATCCAAGTCTTTGACTCCATATATTGCTATGAATTTTGATGTTATTCCTGAGTAACTTAGTGAACCATTCAGTGTTTCTACACCTGTTGGTAAGTCTATTCTAGCAGAGAGAGTCTATCGTGATTGTCCCATTTTCATCAATCACCAGAGTACCATGGTTGATCTAATTGAGTTAGACATGGTATATTTTGATTTCATTCTTGGTATGGACTGGCTTCATGCCTGTTATGCCTCAGTTGATTGTAGAACTCGAGTTTTCAAGTTTCAGTTTCTAAATGAGCCAGTCTTAGAATAGAAAAGTAGTTCAGCAGTGCCTCAGGGTCATTTCATTTCGTACCTTAAGACAAGGAAGTTAGATTCCAAGGGGTGTGTCTATCACTTAGTCCGATTTAATGACACAAGTGTTGAGGTACCTCCTATTCAGTCAGTTCCAGTAGTAAAAGAGTTTCCAGAAGTCTTTCCTGATGATCTTCCCGGAGTCCCTCCTGAGAGAGATAGACTTCGGTATAGATCTTCTTCTAGATACTCATCCTATATCTATTCCGTCATATAGAATGGCACCAGTAGATTTGAAAGAGCTTAAAGAGCAGTTAAAGGATCTATTAGATAAGGGGTTTATTGGACCAAGTGTCTCACCTTATGGGCGCTCCGGTCTTGTTTGTGAGAAAGAAAGATGGTTCCCTTAGGATGTGTATAGATTACCGTCAATGAACAAAGTTACCATCAAGAACAAGTATCCTCTTCCAAGGATTGATGATCTTTTCAATCAGCTTCAGGGTGCTTCTTATTTTTCAAAAATCGACCTCAGATCAGGTTACCATAAGTTAAGAGTAAGGGAATGCGATATTCCAATGACAGCTTTCAGGACCCGTTATGGTCATTATGAGTTCTTGGTCATGTCGTTTGGTTTAACCAATGCACCTACAGCGTTCAAGGACCTTATGAATAGAGTGTTCAAACCTTATTTAGATATGTTTGTTATCGTCTTCATTGATGACATACTAATCTATTCAAGGAATGAAGAAGATCATGCTAGTCATCTCAGAATAGTTCTTCAGACTTTGAAAGATAAGGAGTTATAT
This sequence comes from Solanum verrucosum, assembly GCF_900185275.1. Taxonomy (NCBI): domain Eukaryota; kingdom Viridiplantae; phylum Streptophyta; class Magnoliopsida; order Solanales; family Solanaceae; genus Solanum; species Solanum verrucosum. The sequence goes on from NW_026019984.1 coordinate 5,045,894, forward strand.
GCTAAGTTCTCTAAATGTGAGTTTTGGCTTGAGTTTGTGGCATTCTTAGGCCATATTGTGTCTGGAGAGGGAATTAAAGTTTGATACTCAGAAAATTGAGGCAATACAAAATTGGCCTAGACCCACATCTCCAACTGATATTAGGAGTTTCTTGGGTTTGGCTGGCTATTATAGAAGGTTTGTAGAGGGGTTCTTGTCCATTTCATCCCCTTTGACCAAGTTAACTCAGAAGACAGTTAAATTTCAATGGTCTGAAGCTTGTGAGAAAAGCTTTCAGGAATTGAAAAAGAGGTTGGTTGTTGCCCCAGTTTTGACCTTACCAGAAGGTACTCAAGGTTTTGTGGTGTATTGTGAAGCATCTAGAATTGGTTTGGGTTGTGTGTTAATGAAGAATGACAAAGTTATAGCTTATGCCTCCAGACAGTTGAAAGTTCATGAGAAGAACTATCCAACCCATGACTTAGAGTTGGCTACCGTAGTATTTGCTTTGAAGATATGGCGTCACTATTTGTATGGTGTTCATGTTGATGTATTCACTGATCACAAGAGCCTTCAATATGTGTTCACTCAGAAAGAGCTTAATCTCAGACAAATGAGGTGGTAAGAATTACTCAAGTATTATGACATGAGTATTCTTTATCACCCAAGTAAGGCTAATTTGTTGTTGATGCTTTAAGTAGGTTGTCTATGGGTAGTACCGCCCATGTTGAGGAAGAAAAGAGAGAGTTAGCGAAAGATGTGCATAGACTTGCACGATTAGGAGTCCGGCTAATGGATTCCACAAAAGGAAGAGTAGTGGTAATGAATGGGGCTGAATCAGCATTAGTATCAGTAGTGAAAGAAAAGCAAGACCAAGATCCCATTTTGCTTGAGTTAAAGGAAAATTTTCATAAGCAAAAAGTATTAGCTTTGGAACAAGTGGGAGATGGTGTATTGAGATATCAAGGTAGATTGTGTGTACCAATGGTGGATGGACATCAAGAGAGGATCATGGAGGAAGCTCATAGCTCCAGATATTCCATTCATCCGGGTTCCACAAAGATGTATCGTGACTTGAGAGAGGTGTATTAGTGGAATAGTATGAAGAAAGGCATTGCAGAATTTGTTGCTAAGTGTCCAAATTGCCAACAACTTAAAGTAGAGCATCAAAGGCCCGGTGGTTTGGCTCAGAATATAGAACTTCCGGAATGGAAGTGGGAGATGATTAATATGGACTTCATCACAAGTTTACCAAGGTCTTGCAGGTAGCATGATTCTATTTGGGTGATTGTGGATCGAATGACCAAATCAGCCCACTTTTTGCCGGTGAAGACTACCCATTCAGCAGAGGATTATGCCAGGTTATATATTTAGGAGGTGGTAAGACTTCATGGAGTCCCTGTTTCGATTATATCAGATAAGGGTGCACAATTTACTGCATAGTTTTGGAAGTCATTCCAAAAAGGCTTGGGTTCAAAGGTGAACTTAAGTACTGCATTTCATCCTCAGAAATATGGGCAAGCAGAGTGCATTATTCAGACCTTAGAGGATATGTTGAGGGCCTATGTGATTGATTTCAAAGGTAATTGGGAGGATCACCTACCTCTTATCGAGTTTGCTTACAACAATAGTTACCACTCGAGCATCCAAATGGCTCCTTATGAAGCTCTTTATGGAAAAAGATGTAGATAACTATTGGATGGTTTGAAGTTGGGTTGATAGGACCAGATTTAGTTCATCAAGCTATGGAGAATGTGAAGTGATTCAAGAGAGCTTGAAAATGGCACAGAGTCGTCAGAAATCCTACACCGATGTTAGGAGAAGGGAGTTAGAGTTCGAAGTGGATGATTAGGTCTACTTGAAAGTTTCACCCATGAAGGGTGTTATGAGATTTGGTAAGAAGGGAAAGCTTACTCCCCGATATATTGTCCCTTATAGAATATCCAAGAGGGTTGGCAAAGTAGCTTATGAGTTAGAGCTACCACAAGAGTTAGCAGCAATTTATCTGATATTTCACGTTTCCATGTTGAAGAAGTCCATGGGCGATCCTTCATTGATCATACCAACTGAAAATATTGGGATCAAAGATAACTTATCTTATGAGGAGATTCCTGTTCAGATTCTAGATCGCCAAGTTCGCAAGTTAAGAACAAAAGAGGTAGCATCAGTTAAAGTACTTTGGAGGAACCAATTTATTGAGGAAGCTACTTGGAAAGCTGAGGAGGATATGAAGAAGAGATATCCACATCTCTTCGATCCGAAGAAAGTGCATACCAAGGTACTAATTTTCTTCTTAGTACTCTATAAATTTTGAGTGAGCATGTTAATTGTTTGCATTTGCTTGTTGGGTATTTGAACTTGATGTTACCACCCTTAGCCTAGTAAGAGTAATCTCATTCGAGGACGAATGTTCCCAAGGGGGAGATATTGTAATATCTCGCAATTTGAAGTAACTAGGAAGAAACTAATAATTGGAAATAGTCATTTTTGGAAAGAATGGAAGTCTGGAAATTTGTTTAAGTTAAGAAAAGTTGAGTTTTGGTCAACTTCAAACGGCCATAACTCCTAGCTCAAAATGATATAGGTGTACTTCCAGATATGGTTGGAAATCTCTTGGAATGATCTTTCCAACGCCGCCAAGTTTGCACGATTCCGAGTTCATATGAGTAAGTTATGGCATTCGGAGATTGGGTAGTTCGAATAAGGAAAGTCCAATCCGGATTTTGGAAGGGTAGTTTGGTCTTTTCCTTACCCAACTTAATTAATTCATTTTTAGGAGTTTAATTGGGGTAAAGTCAGATTTTAGTCAGTTTTAGAAAAGTGAATTTCATGCTAGGTCTTGGAGAAAGGAGAAAAGAGGAGAACGTTCAAGATTCGTCGAGATTAGCTTGTGGATTTCGTTGAGGGTGATCCCTACAAGGTATGTGAGATTACATAGCGTTGGTTCCATTCAACCACGCTCCAATCATGTTTAATTCAGTGATTTTCGTCCTAAAAGACTTAGAATTTGATGTTCTTGAGTTGTGTTCTTGAATTGTTTTCATTCTTGAACTTGCATGTGATTGATGGGTTTTCTTGAGACGTTTTAGCAATGTTAAGAGTTGTTTAGAGTTAGATTCTAGTGTACATGTATTGGGTATCTGAATCTAAGAAAGTATTGAGAAAAGGAATCGATTTAAAACGATTTAGGATCACAAAACGAGTTGAAAAACTCATCAGACGCACCTGGGGAGGACCAGGAGCGTCGCGCCCCTATAGTGCCAGGAGGCTAGGGCGGCACGGATGCAGTGAGCCCCAGAAAGTTGGGGCCTGGCGCGGTGCTCCCCGAATGCGCTCGAATCATCATTTTTCATCCAGTTTTTGTCATTCAGTCTGTTTAAGCCTTTCTAAAGTGTATTAACATTTCCTATTGATTCTAACTACTCTAAATGACTTCTAAACATCTAGAAATCATCTTGAAACATGATTTACAACCTTGATTCAATAACTTCAAATTCAAGGAAAGTTAAGAGCCAAGTCTAGAAAGTTCTTAGAGTCTTTTCAAGAAGTCTTTTGCAAATGCTTTTAACTTTGTTTTAAGACTTAAAGTTCAAGTTGAGTAAAGAGTAAAGAGTAAAGCTTGAAGTTCATTTCTTCAAAAGTATATGGGGACTATGTATTTCCAAAGGGTTTAAAATGTTTTCACATTTAAACAAGAAAGGAAACCTCGATTTCCAAAGAGCCTTCGGGCTAGTTTTCAGAAAAGAGTAATCGCTTTCTAAATGAAGCAAGATGAGAAACTTTGATTTCCAAGATAGCCTTTGAGCTAAGTTTTTTAGCACTAATATCAAATCACAGAAGAAGTATGTTTTTAAACACAAGATCTAATATTATATTTTTGGGAGTAGTATTGAGCACCGATATGGGGGAGAGTTCAGAAAACTCACAGCCCCATAAACCATATAGCCACCATGGGTAGAAAAGGGTCATACTTTTTTTAGATGATTCCGTTAGTGGTTTTTAGCATAGACTAGTGGATCCACTTAGTAGTTCAGGTTCTATACTCATGGCAAGGTATAGGACGGCCCTCGCAACGTGAGGCAAAACGATGTATCATCACAATAGCTCTTATGTGATGGTTGTCGGTTAGAGAAACTCCCACATAAGTTATTATATTATTATATACATAGTTATTTGTTTTTTTACATACATTTCAGAGTTATGTTGTATCCTTGCATACACACAGAGTTGACGTCATGTTTTTAAATAGCTTTTCTTTATATTGCACTTGTTTTAAACTGCTTTATATTGAAATGAGTTCAGTTATGTTGAGCCAGGTAAGTTCTTCAAATTCTTTTCAAGCATATGTTGTGTTTAGCATTACAACTCGCATACTCATACATTCAATGTACTGATGCTAGTTGGCCTGCATTGTCTTATGATGCAGATACAGGTAACTAGGATCGACATCCAGCGCACCGTTGATCCAGTTGAGCACCCCAAAGTCAGTTGTTGAGCCTCCTTGCATTCCGGATGACTCCTTTTTATTGCTTTTAGTTTTATTATCAATTCATTAGGATGTTGTGGGTTTGTTCGAACATCCATCTCAGTTGTTTTAGAGTCTTTATAGATAGTTAGACAGTTAGTAATGAGTCTTTTAGCTTTGGATTTCAGATGTTTTGCTATGAGACTTGAGTAGCCATTTTTGCTAGTTTGAATGCTTTCTTTAAAGACATTCTAAGATTTTTCATAAGTTCTTTATTTGAGGTTATTTCTGAAATTTTAGTCTTCCGCTGAGTAAGTAAGTCAGACCAAGGGTTCGCTTCGGACCAACAATGGTTCTTGAGTGCCAACCACGTCCGGGGTGTAGGCTCGAAGAGTGAAATTTACTTTATAGTCTTAGACGATTACTGTGGAACAAATAAGATTCACTTGCAAGTACTGCTTTAATCAAAAGTTTCTCTTATTCTCTTTTACATTCATTTATTTTCAGTAGTTTAATTTACTATAATTAGTGTCATACACTAGTTATGAGCAGGGAAATTAATAACTAGGGTTAGGGAACTTAGGTTAGGGATGATGATCCTGAATCCTCTATGATAAAATATCCATTTATAAAGGGGTGATCATTGTGTACTAAATTCCTTTCATACTTAACTCTTTCTTTAAAGATGATTGACAATCATCCACAAAGAAAATCGTCCATATATTCTGACCTGCTTGACCATAAAGGTACAAACAAGGAAAAAAAGTTCATTAACATGAATTTGGTGCTACCAACCACCATCTAATAACTTGAGACGAGAGGAGATAGCTAACTTGAGGATTTTAACGGATAAAAAAATTAAATCGATACCTATATGCTTGAGAAGAACTTAGGGTGATAACCTCTTAATCGGGTTGAAAGGTTTTAGGAAAATAGATTTATCAAATTTGCACGGTGAACACCTAATTGAATGAATAGTAAAGTATTTGTTGGAGTTCCTATATCTAAGAACAGTAACCTAGTTCGTCTTCTTTTGTTTATAAAAACTAAATCGTTAGTAGCTAGATCATAGTTACAAATCTCAATTCTTCCATAATAGTTACTTTCTTGTGTCTCAATAGCACAGGATAAGCAATCTCTAGTACATTCTCTTTGGATTCTACCTCAACCTAGTTGGGTTACTATATTTTGGATAAACCATTTTAACCCCTTAAAAAGGGTACAATTTGAGCGACATCAACCTAACACCTAAAAATATGTGTTGCTTGCATATCACATGTGTATGTGTGATAATTTGTTCTTGAACTCTTATTTTATGCTCATGTCCACTTTTTCAAGAAGAAAGGAAAAAATCTTTTGAAGATGATGTCTCTATTGAAAGAGTGTTCACTTCTAGAGTTTTAGATATACATATACATCTATCTACTATAATAAAATATTATATTGTTATATTATAATTTTTTTTACTTTTTTTTACTAAAGTGTGGAATAAGGTAGACGAAACCTCTACATACGATAATTTTCTTTTGATTTTAAATCAATAATGGTATGATTACTACTTATGTAATTAAATCAAAGTTCAATCCTAGTGATTTTGGGCTTGAGCTAACTTGGTTTGTTATACTCTAAGGTCATTCGTACCTTTGTCAGTAGTATATAAATTGTATCATGTTTACTTTTGACTCTACTAAATCTTAATTATGTATATCTAAGGATAATTATTTAGGCCTTAGTAAAAGAGTAAATTTGGACTTTTTCCCTAATTAAGGAGACAAATGGAATTCACTAGAGTTTTATTAGCCAAGGCAAATACAAGAGTTTTATTAGCCAAGGCTAATACAAGACAATGTGCTAAAAGAATAAGTATGACCATATGAATAACCGAAAAGTATAATGGTTTATAAAATTGAGGCTCTTATCTTATTACGAACACTTTCTAGTTAGGTAATTTATGATAAAAATGTAATTTTATTGCTAATTATTAATCATCAAAGTGATTCTCCTGAAAAAAAAAAAACTCTATATATAATGATTTTTTAAAATTTAATCCATGCTAAATTGGTAATATTTTGAAATTGCATACCTCAATTTTTTCTATTTTTGCTTGTATATTTATAATTAATTATATTTTATTAAAAGTATACTTATTTAGATTTATTAATTTTTTTGGTCAAATTTTGTAGTTCAAATTCTATCTGAATATTTTGTCATTTGTAGTTTTTTCCTATATAGATGAAGTTCACATTAAGACAGTTCACATTGTGCTAATTATTTATAGACCTCTTCTTAAGTCCTAATTTGTTACTTCCATCACAAAAAAAAAAAATTATGGAGTTTAAATCAAAAAAATATCAATGTTACAAGCAAATGCAAAGCACAAGAACAACTCAACAATGTAAGATTCCTTTTTCTTTAATTCAAAGTTCAAAATTTCTTGTGTTATATAATTCAAAAATGATTCAAAATACATAATCTAAAGAAAATTCAAATGAATTCCTTTATTGAAATTTATGAACTTGTGTTCTATTAGATCATTAAATAAATGATATGAAGCACGAAAGTTTAATCAGAAAAACGTCAAAAGAAAATTAAATAATCACTTAACGGAAAAAAGTTCTTTCAGCTCGCATCACTCTTTATACATACATTATAACATAACTAATTTGATTGATTTATCTTGTTATTAATTTTTTCAATCCTAACTCTATTTAGAATTTTATTTTTTTATTTTTTTTAGGTGTTTGGAGGCCAGCAATAATTCCTTCTTGGGAGAAGGAATTTTGCTTAAAGAATAGTTCATTCAAATCATGGAAAAATTTCTTGCGTTACAAGGAAAATACTCGTTTTTATTATGAAATACTAAATTGGGATGATTCAGCTGGTGAAAAAGCATTTTATGATGCTAAAAATAAATTTTATGCTGAGTTTCGTAATTTGCCTTTTGATAATTTGGAGCTGTCAAATCCTGATCTCTACATCGATGAAATCGATTGGAATCCAAAAATCGATTCAAATTTACTTGAAGAGCTAGAATTCGCGTTACTGATGAAAAAGAAAGGAACTGATTTGGTTCAAGTCAAGACGCTAATTGAGGAAATCGTTCCTTCTGGTTGGGATGTTGATGATGATGTTTATAAAAATGGTTTAACTGGTCTCATTGTGGGTGATCATAGCAAGTCTGGAGAAGGTGTTAAAGTTTCACCCCATGACAGACAGAGACGGAGCTAAGTGGAGGTTTATGGGATTGGATGAATTCAGTAGTTTTTTTTTTAAATCCGTATTAGAAAATTAAATAAATATATAGATATAATAATTTTTGAAGTCCTTAACAAAATTGAATGATGGTTTAATGATAAGGAATGGGTCGTGGAAATGGCTTTCCGCACTAGTGTTGTGAGTTCGTTAGAATGTAATTTATGGCTTTAAACGTGAATTGTGAAATGATCAAGTTTGTGTTCTTTTTTATTTCTACTTTATGCAAATATGATTATTTTTTTCAAATTATATTAAGAAGTAACATGATTTAATTTTAAATAAATTATAGTAACATAGATCTAGTTCAAAAGTATGCTATTTTTCTCTTAAAATTCGATTAGGTCTCAATCTAATCCATCTCTACATTGTATTTTACTTTTTCCTATTTTATCATCAAATGTCAAACCTTGGAATGATTTTAATTTTTTTTTCTATAAAAAGAAGTAAAATGAATCATACTAACAAAAGTTGTTTCACATAAATCCATATGTTTATTGTTTCCCAAATGTTCGAAAGGGTCTTTGAAAGTTAAAATGTTGCAAACAAATGATTACTTAATAGATATTTTTATAATATTTTGAAAATTTCTTGCAAAACTTTGTTCCTCAATTCAAGAGAACTCTATGAAGTATTGAATCAATTTGGTGGTGACGCTTCCTTTTTTGTGTTTCATATTGACTTGTTTAAATTTCAATCTTGTGAAGTGCTAATAATATAGAGAATAGTGTCGGGAAATAAGAATGTGTCTTTCACGGGCACCACTCATTTAGTATATATATATAGATTCGGGGATGTATGTTGCTTGTGTATTCAAGGCTAATCATTTAATGAATCTTTATTATTAGGGTTTGTTTTGCAATCACAAACTTATTTTGGGAAATTTTGTTTTTAGAAGTCACTTGAGTTGTATTTTAGTTTTGTGTTGCAGGCAATAAATTTCAGTCTTGATTGTAAAATAAGTGTGAAAATTTTAATATCACACTTGAAAAGAAGGTAGATTTTGGATTGAATTGTTATGACTTTTGATGAAAGGGTATTATTAGGATTTGTTTTGCAATCACAAACTTGTTTTGGAAAATTTTATTTTTAGAAGGCACTTGAGTTGTATTCTAGTGTTTTGAAACCATTATTTTGTGTTGTAGGCTATAAATTTCAGTCTTGATTTTAAAATAATAAGACTCCTAAATGAACTGAACTAAAATAATCTAAATAAATAATAATTGCTGAACTAGTAATGTAGTCCTAATACGACTAAACTAGTGATGGATGTCCTAACGCCAGATGTTCTAATATTTATTACCTTTCTTGGTCAAATTTTTTTAGTCCAAATTCTATCTGAATATTTTGTCATTTGTAGTTATTTTCCTATATAGATAAAGTTCACATTAAGACAGTTCACATTGTGCTAATTATTTATAGACCTCTTATTAAGTCCTAATTTGTTACTTCAAAACACAAAAATAAAGAAATTATGGAGTTTAAATCAAAAAAATATCAATGTTACAAGCAAAGGCAAAGCACAAGAACGACTCAAAAATGTAAGATTCCTATTTCTTTAATTCAAAAATCAAAATTTCTTGAATTATATAATTCAAAAATGATTCAAAATACATAATCTAAAGAAAATTCAAATGAATTCCTTTATTGAAATTTATGAACTCGTGTTCTATTAAATACATTAAATAAATTATATGAAGCACGAAAGTTTAATCAGAAAAACGTCAAAAGAAAATTAAATAATCACTTAACGGAAAAAAGTTCTTTCAGCTTGCATCACTCTTTATACATACATTATAACATAACTAATTTGATTGATTTATCTTGTTATTAATTTTTTCAATCCTAACTCTATTTAGAATTTATTTTTATTTTTTTAGGTGTTTGGAGGCCAGCAATAATTCCTTCTTGGGAGAAGGAATTTTGCTTAAAGAATAGTTCATTCAAATCATGGAAAAATTTCTTGCGTTACAAGGAAAATATTCGTTTTTATTATGAAATACTAAATTGGGATGATTCAGCTGGTGAAAAAGCATTTTATGATGCTAAAAATAAATTTTATGCTGAGTTTCGTAATTTGCCTTTTGATAATTTGGAGCAGTCAAATCCTGATCTCTACATTGATGAAATCGATTGGAATCCAAAAATCGATTCAAATTTACTTGAAGAGCTAGAATTCGCGTTACTGATGAAAAAGAAAGGAACTGATTTGGTTCAAGTCAGGACGCTAATTGAGGAAATCGTTCCTTCTGGTTGGGATGTTGATGATGATGTTTATAAAAATGGTTTAACTGGTCTCATTGTTGGTGATCATACCAATTCTGGAGAAGGTTCTAAAGTTTCACACCCATGACCGACAGAAACAAAGCTAAGTGGGGGTTTATGGATTTGGATGAACTCAGTAGTTTTTCATAGATCTTATATTTGTATTAGAAAATTTGATATATATATATATATATTAGCTTGTAAACCCCTAAGGGGTCGTTTGGTAGAAAGATGCATAACGCAGGATTAGTAACGGATGGATTAATAATGCAGGCTTTAGTAGTGAAGGGATTAGTTTTTATCAAGTGTTTGTTTCATAGTTTTCCATCTAATCTTGTGTTTGGTTTAAAACTCTACAAAGCTTATTTCATATTATATACTCTTGAGTTATTATGGGATTTTCTATTTCATTTAATTAGTCATGTTAAATACTAAAATTTAAAAAAATTATTATTTAATTTCGAGGAGTGATGTACCACTACGGAAATCCTTGATAGCATGGTGTATTTCTAATTTTTTGATGGTCAAATATACCTTAAGCTTAACATAGATTTAAGGTTGCTTAAATTGTTAGTCTAAATACACGAAGCTTATTTAAAAAAAGAAAAGAAATAGTTCAAGTGGTCAATCGACGAATTACATAAAAGAAAAAGCGAAAAAAATCAACCCAATATAACAAATCAAACATTGAAAAAAATATATTAGTTTGTGAAATCATCAAATTACATTGAACGGATTTGGAGAATTAAAAAGAACATTTATAACTATTCCAATATATTGGGGATAGTTTAGTCATTTAGGGGTCTTATCCAAGGGTTGTTAAACCATAGATTATTTATCCTTCCTTTTTCTATGGATAAAATAAAATCTTGTATGAGGTATATAACTAATCCATGAATTAAGTTAAATAAAGTAACAAAAAATGTTTTTATTCGATTAAATTTTAGTCTAAGGACTATTTTTTCTACTTTATGCAAATATGATTATTTTTTTCAAATTATATTAACAAGTAACATGAGTTAATTTTCTATAACAAGTATGTCATTTTTCTCAAATTCGCTTAGGTCTTAATCTAATCCATCTCAACATTGTATTTTACTTTTTCCTATTTTATCATCAAATGTCAACCCTTGGAATGATCTTAATTTTTTTTTCTATATAACGAGGTAAAATGAATCATACTAACAAAAGTTGTTTCTCATAAATCCAAATGTTTATTGATTTTTGTATTTCCCTTTTAATAGAAAGAGAAAATGGTTGAGTAATTATTATTTTTTTACTATTTTTTGCCCATGAAACACGATTTTTCACAAAGACTTAGCTCACCAAATATACACTAAAGATTTCCTACAAGAGCTTATGTAAAATATGATTGTCATTGTGCTTATGATTGTCTAATTTCACCTTATCTATGTTCATTGATAATTATGATTTTGAATACTAGACAAGTTGTATCCTCCTAACCCCTAGCTTGAGTAAATATGATAATATATCAAGATTTTGGATTAAACATCTCTTAGTTCTTTTAAATGAATATAGGATAATCTAATTAAAATTTATTTTATTATTTGAAGTATTAGAAATTTGATTATATGTATTGATTGATCAATGATGCAAAGTTATGACTCATTTGTTTACATTTAATGGAGGTTTAAATCTGAATGATTTAATGGGTCATTAAGTGCGTTTGATTTCTTTTTTTTTTAAAATCACTTAATGAGTCTGAAAGCATCTGATTCGTTCAGATTTATGAGAAAGTCTTATTTCTATTCAGACTCTTTTATAACACTAATTTATTTCGCCATAAAGCTCAAACATCTTTTTGTTCTCAATATACGCCCCTCTCTCTAATATCAGCATATGTCGTTGTTTTTCTCTCTATATGTGTCCCCTTCTCTCTCCATTATTAGTGTCTTCCTTCTCTCTTTCAAACAAGTGTTGAATTTTTTTTTTCCTTTTGAATAGGTAAGTTTTCAAAAAATATTATAAGTATTTTGTTTATTAACTTAATTTGTAAATTCAAAATATTCATGGTATTACTGCTTGCAATTTGCTTTTCAAGAACTTTGAAACTTTGCTTGCAATTTTAGATTTTGTTTATAAAATTAGTAGTCTCGTGTGTACTTATTCAATAATACAAAGTATGTGCTAGTTTTATGGAATAAGATTACAGGAATAATTTTTTCTTTCAATTTCTTTATTTCCTTGGCACGTGATGGTTGATGGCATGTTGGGATATGGTACACCCTAAAAACAAAATTAAAAGGCTACCCTTTGATTATTCCTAAACTATATTCTCAAAGAAAAGGCTACCCACTCAGATTAATGTGTTAGCATCTTAGAGAGACATGTCCTACTTCTATTTTGTTTTTCCACTCTTGCCCTATTTATTCACATTCTTTTTTTCTAGATTAGGCTCATCTATAGCTCTAGAAAAGTTTAGGTATTATGTTTTTCTTCTTTTTTCTAAAAGAAAATGTCTTGAATTTGTGTCATAAACGTCTTAATAAAATTAGTAGCCTAACACCAAATTATAACAAGATGTCTTAAATATTTACACATATGCACAAAATATTATTAATTTAGAATTTGTCTTTTTTATTCTTAAACACTACTTGTTTTTAGTGTATATTCTTTAAAGGCACTAATCGTTTAACTTCACGTAGCAACAAGATGAATCAATTTTTTTTTACGATTTTCATGGAATGTGGATGGTATATACAATACTACCAGAAAGGTATAATTAAAGTTCTACCAATTGTGATTTTACAACTTTTACACCCATAATAATCTATCACCAAATTAAAGAGACATTTCTTATTTGTTCTGGTTCCAAACTGTTTGACCTCATCTTCCCATGATTACTTAATATATGTTTTATAATATTTTGAAAATGTCACGACCCAATTCACCGGGCTGTGCGGGCACCTACATACTATCACCTAAATAGGAGAACCCTCTTATTGTTGGGTTTTGAAGGGTGATTAGGGCGTCATGCGTAAGCTTACAATTGCAATCAAGACGGTGATAAATTAGATGACAAATAAAGCGATACTAAAACATAATATTATTAATATGAAAACTAATTTAAAAGAAAAATATTATAACTGTTGGGAGAATAAATCTCCCCATAAACTAAACTCTTTAAATGTCTACATTGTGGATATTATTGTGTTTGTGTTAGAAGAAACAAACTTATATTTATAGAGTCCTAAAATCTTTTCTTACTAGAAAAAGAGTCCTAAAAGGAGAGAATAAACCAAATATGAAAGAATATTATATTTTCCTTTCAAGAAAAGTAAAAACATATATGGTAATGTTTTGTCTTTTCTTTAGGGAAAAATAAATCTTAAATTATGGTAAGAAAATCAGGGCAAAACCCTAACACTTATCCCAACAATTTAAAACATGCGGAAATTTGAATAACTGGAGATAAATATAATAACAGAATTCTTGATTAAAAACCTCTAAAACAATTTTGAGTTAAGACTTGTAAAGTAATTAACACTCCCAAGGATCTAGTCTAAACAAGTACAAGAGCTACTAAGAGTACAATTGGACAAGATAAATAAAGACACAGCCCACCATGCGGAAGGAAGAATAAAAGCTGCTGGAGAATTTCTTCGTCTTCACCTAATGAAACATCACCAACCTGCATCTAGACTATGTCAAAAGACATAGCAAGAGTAGTATCAGTACAAACACACGTACTGATAGGCATCATCGGTCAACCCGATGCCCACCACATAACATAAGAAACCGACTAGTAAGATCATGAAATAAGTCACCCGCTTCTCCACCTTCTCAAACCACTTACTTACCATGTTCTTGATCATAGCCTAACCGTTCTACCACATTAACGAACCCCCTAATTACACCCACAAGCACTCCAACTAACCGCTCACTTCGTACTCTTACTTCCTCGTCACATTACTCAACCATGATCACAAAGTACACTACATCAAACTTCCTTACCACTATACTCAATCTCTTCTCCCCAAGGTGAAAACCATCTAAGCAAGTTTTATCACATCCACTACCTCTATTTCTCGCCAATATGACATACGAACAACCCTCGCCATCCCTTACTCGCCCCTTGAACACTTTACCCTTCCACTATACCCACCAAGTTCGCTTAACACAAGAACAATCAAGTATAAGTCATTCCAACCTATACCCACTAAGTGTGGCATACACAAACAAGTCAATACCACATTATAAACATGCAAAATATTGAACATATACAATATCGATTATCACATGCTCACTTAAATATACATCATTATGCAAATCATTGGTCCTCTCATGGAACCCAAACCCAAACAGTTAGCATATCGGAACGTGGTACCCAATCCAATAATTATGTCGGAACGTGCCAACCAATCTCATAGTTATGCCGAAATGTGGCAATCGATCCAAGTTAGTTATGCCGGAACGTGGCAACCGATCCCTTCAACACACCACAATCACAGTCACAAGTAACATTCTCAAGATCATACATTTAAGTCGTGATTCATGGCATCCCTCATTCCTCTATCTCATATTTAACAAGTGTGATCAATAATGCAATATTCATATACATGCAAGTATCATAATGAAGCAAGAACAACATACATCACACAATCCTAGAATTACCACCATCACCTACAATGGATGTAATCATCATGCAAACCTTAATTCGACCATACTCTGCCCTAATTCATCGTCTAAGGCTTCTCTCTTGGGTTTGAATCATAGATCATTCGGTGCACGAAGGCCTACGCATAAATCCTACCATCGATTTACAAATATTACGCAGGGAGAACAGATTTAAACTACTCAATTCATAAAACCTATCCTACCTGGGCGCCAAGCAGATGCACGGAGTTTTGGTCTTTGATTCTTGTTTCCAGAATTCGTGACGGTGATCTTGACCGAAAATTCGCAATCCAGCGACATCTTCACGCTAGAAATCTCATTCTCCTTCCTTCCCAAGCTTAGAGCAGTTTTTTGAGGGTTTCTGGGGTGTTTTACGACCATTTTAGATATTTTAGGAAGAAGGAGAAAATAGGATTTCGCGTTATTTGCATTCTGTCTCGCCTATCCCGTTCTGGTGCCAACTTACCCCGCTCTGGCACCGCCGCCCTAGCGGGATAGTGGCCCAGAATTTCCCAAATTTTTGTTTCTCCTAAATAACGACGGTTCGGGTCGTTACAGAAAATCTCTTTCAAAACATTTAGTATATCTATATATACTAGTTTTGGGTACGCACGTTGCACGTGTATTCTATGCTAGTTAATGAATCGTTATTATTAGGGTTTGTTTTGCAATCACAAACTTATTTTGGGAAATTTTGTTTTTAGAAGTCATATGAGTTGTATTCTAGTGTTTTGAAATCATTGTTTTGTGTTGTAGGCTATAAATTTCAGTCTTGATAGTAAAATAAGTGTGAAAAATTTAATCTCACACTTCATAAGAAGGTAAATTTTGGATTGAATTGTTATGACTTTTGATTAAAGGGTTTGAGTGATATTTTGTTAATTTTATTTAAATGGGGTATTAGGCTTTGCATTGAATGGATGTATCTTTTAATTAATGGGTGTAAACGACCATAGGTTTTTTTTATTTTATATAAATTGTGTATTTAAATAAACAGAAAGGGTATTTAGGTAATTTATCTTTTAAATTAAGGGGTGATGTTTTTAGCTAGGGTTTTATATATATATATATATATTGTGAGGTATAAATTAGAAATTAAAACATATAAAAGGTAAACATAATTAAGAGCTTGTTTGGATTGACTTAAAAGTACCAACTTTTAAGTCATTTTTAGCTTTTGAAAGTGTTTGACAAGGTTAAAAATAACTTAAAATAAATTTAAAATAACTTTTAAAAAGTTAAAAATCAAAAGTAGGTCTCCTCCTATTTTTTAATTTTTTGACTTAAAAAATCATTTAAGTTTGATTTTTTTTATTTTTTAACTTAAAGCTACTTTTTTTAAGTCAATCCAAATGAGCTCTAAGTATCCTCAATACGTAAATTAGCAATTAAAATACATAAAAGATGAGCATAATTATATATCTTTAATACCTCTTAATGAATAAAGTTAAAAGTCATATCATGTTATAGTTCAATGTACATTCTTTATTTATGTGTAACTATATTAATTTTATCCAATCAAGGTTATAAAAACAAAACAACAACATTTCTACATAGTAATAATTAAATCAACAACCAAGATGAAACAATCCTCCTCATTTATTGACAAAAGTTTCACAACCTAATGTAGTCTTCAATCAGAGGCGAATTCAGGATTTTAAAAAAACGGGTGCACCATTGTCAGGAAGATTCTACCCTGTAAGAAAAAGGCAATTATTTTAGGCTCACAAATTTGAGGGCCTCATTTAATTTAGCAATAATAGATTATAGGTTTTTCATAAGAAAACTATTAAATACGATTTTTGGGGAAAATAATATTAAAGGAAAAAATTATTAGTAGTTTGATAAATCTCGAGTATTATGTCACAAGAAAAATAAAATGCATTTTTTATATGAATTATTGATTGAAAAAGAATTATTAAAAGAAACCAATTATGAAAAAAAATATATGCAATTTCGCATCTCAAGAAATTTAAAAAGTACACTTTATAAAAAGAAAATGAAATTTTTTCAAAGAAATAACAAACAATGGTGCTTTTTAATTGATTTTAAAAAGAGGTCCTCTCTTGGAATCGAACCCTCAACCTCACAATCAAAAACCAACCCTTGAACCAGTGAGCCATCCAATCATTTGTGATCATGGGTTCCTTTATTTAATATTTACTATATTTTAAAAATTATATAAATAATATATCGAATTTTGTCGAATGACCACGGGTTCAAGTGACCCATTTTTTACCCTTAAATTCGCCTCCGTCTTCAATTGACTATTGGAAGAATTCAGTTAAGAACACAAAAAGGCATAAAAAATATGAGATGCACAATTACAATGCATTGTATATGATGTATTAATAAATTCATGAGCACGGAAAGAGACTCAATTTATTATGAAATATTTTTATATTTTTAATTTGTAGTTAATATGGAAGGAACAATTTATTTCTGGAGGTTCAGTATTTAATATTTAATTAAGGGAAAAGGGTCAAAAATACCCATTAACTTTATTTTATTGGTTGACTATGCTCTTATCGTTAAAACGAAGTTAGTTTTACCCATGCCATCTACAAACTTATCATATGTACCCTTCAAACTAACGATTTGCCCCAAATCAATCTCAAATTCCCAATTTCGACCCGAATTACCCATTTAGAATGAAATTCTTTTCTAATCCCACCCATATAAAACCCATCACCATTATAAATAAAATTGAATTTAATTTTCAATTTTCTCAATCTTGTTGAGTCCATCAAAACTAAAAAGAATGGATTTCTCCCTTGTCATTGAATTTGTTGCAGTTGTTACTCATTCTGTAAATATCTTCAAAGCCATTGTTAAAAGCTTCTAAGGGTATTAGTTTTTGAATTGGAGCCTGAAACTTGAAGAACCAACCATGGAAACTTCATAGCCATTAATGGAGCTTGGAGCTTAAGTTTGAATTTCGGATTTTTACAAGTGAGTTCCAACTTCAAAAAATCAATAATTTCAACTTCTTCCCCAAAATACCCAAATCGAAAACAACACACCCATTTCTTCACAACTGAAATCACAGATCTGAATTTGTGTAATTAGATAACTCCCACCCAAAATTGCAGCAGCATGAACTTTTTAGTTTCTTTCTTCTTGTTGTTTTCTGGTGGAATTTGACCGCCTCGTACTGCCTTTTTGCCGTCTTGTGCGGCGGATTTGAAGAACTAGTGAATACATCTATACAAGTGATTTTTGGGGATATGTCCGAAATTTCAGAGACACACTTATACTATATTAAGGTTCTGTTACCTTCCGAACTTATTTTATAAATAACTTTCTACCCATTTTCGGCTTACGTGACACAATCCTTGAAAAAATTGTCAACACGCGCTGGGGCCAAAAGATAGTGCCACGTAGACCGAAAATGGGTAAAAAATTATTTATAAAATAAGTTTGGGACTAATAGGACTTTAGCCTAGTATAAGTGTGTCTCTAAGATTTCGGACATAGGTTGGGATACTTGTGCATTTTCCCTTTCTTATTTTTGTGTATGAACATAAGGCTGTCATGTCTTCTTCCTCTGCTTTTGCTCCTAACATTGCTTCTTAAAAACTCATTAATGGCTGGAAATTTATTTGTTCATTAGGAATTGAAATGAGTTTTGGTGAATTTATTACTTTTTTTAATACATTTGGTATGTAAGATCAGATTAAATGGGTTATCGGTTGGATTTAATTGATAATTTGTTTTAAATGGATAATTCGAGTCGACATTGAAAATTTGAGATTGATTTGGGGAAATCGTTAGTTTGGAGGGTACAAATAATAAGTTTGTAGACGGCAGGGTAAAACTAACTTCATTTTAACGGTAAGGATATAGTCAACCAATAAAACAAAGTCGAGGGGTATTTTTGACCCTTTTCCCTTTAATTAATTACATGAGTTATAATATTTTGATTAAATGTAGAGATAAAATAATAATTTGCACTTTATTATTCATATCATTCAATGGCCAAAATACACTAAACCCCAAAAAGAGTGTGTCCCGAATCTATCAGCTTCACTCTCAGTGTCCCTTTAATACCATATAAACTTGTTAGGGGTGATTTTCAACTCCATTTCGAGTGATAGTTCATTCAAAGAATGGAAAGTTGGAGCAACATTCCACAAATAAAATCAAAAAGAACTTAGTTACCCTTACAGCGTGGGTTGTTCAAACTTTCCTCCTCTTAAGTCGAAGTTTAAAATATTTACTCAAAAATCAGATCCATAAAATTGTTTATCATAAGACATTACATCAAAACATGCTTATTTGCGCGTCATTGTGATAAATCACTTGTTTGCATGTTTTCAATAAGCTAATGAACAAGGATCATGTTGATTAATCATTAAAATATAATGGTTCAAACAATGGTGTACGTCATAATCAAATGAGTCTTTTAAAACAAAATTTTAATAAGAGGTATTAAATACTTATAAACACATTAAAAATAATAATTTAGAGTTGCATTTTTTATTTTTACATATATTTTTTTAACATAGTGTTCTTAGCAGATATAAAACATTTAGCTAACCTCACATAGTAATATAAAACTAAGGATTAATTCTAGTTAATTAATAGATGTTAGTCATGTCTTTGCAACATATTACCTCGGATATTATCGTATAATGTTTATTTATTAGTATGAAGATTTGGGTTATTTAATACAAAGTTTTAAAATAGTTTTGGCAAAAGCTAATAGTTTTCTTTCTTTCTTTTTTCTTTCTTTTCTCAATATAAATTTTGAACTTCTTTTTTTTTTTTTAGAATTTTCCATATTGTTTTAAGTGAAAATAAAATCATCCAAAAAAAAAATAGCAAATGCTTTACTTTTGGAATGACCCGGTAGGTCAATTTTAGAAATTTTCGTAAAATTATCATTTTACCTTTCCCAATGTTGACCCCGAGTCATTTTTGAATGAGTTTAAAAATTGGTTTCGAGTTTTGAGTTAAAGTGCGAATTATGGAAATTTGAAAGGCTTAAGTTGTTAGAAAGTGGTTTTCAATGTCTTATGGAGTTTTGAGTGTCGGAATGAAATTTCGTCTATTTCATCAGCTCCGGAAGGTGAGATTTGGTCTAGGAGTGTTGTCTGTTTTAGATTCAGAGTCTTTTTTGAGAATTTGAGGTCCTGAGTTGGAAATTTGAAATTTTAGCATTTGGGTTGACTTTGGTCAACATTCGGGATTTGAATGCCCGGATCAAAATTCTGAGAGTTCCATCAGATTCGGAGGATGCTTTAGTCCTCGGTGAGTTCTTGGTTGAATTTTTAGAAGTCCCAAGCTTGATTTGGCCTTTTTAGGCGTTATGTTCCATTATTGTGACTTACAAGGGACTCAGGTCAAGGAGACCTCATATTCATGTTCCAATGGTTTCATTGTGTCTGGAACGTCGAGCATAGACAATTTTCATATATGATTTGTATTTTACGGGGTTTCGAACAAATTCGAAAAGTCCATTCGATAATTTGAAAGTTGGCTGCTATTTTTTGGTGTTTGTGTGCTTCACTTTAGCGAGGGATGGCTCGCTTTAGCGAGCATCGCTTGAATGAAATCATCGTGTTCACGAGAGGTCTATTCGCGAAAGCAAAGGCTGACTTTTATCCAGGGGTCACTTTTAAGACATCAGAGACCCTTTTGGCCTGCCATTTAGGGTATACCCAATTTTTTCCCCATCTTGAGTTACGGGAAATCCTTGGAGGTGGTTTTAAGAGATTTTTCGTGGATAATCAATTGGGTAAGTCTTTGTAACCCTTAAACTTCAATTCCCTTTGATTATTTATGGATTTTAACATCAAAATTTGAGATTTTTATTGGCAAATGACAGGATTTTTTAAGAATTTGAGTTCTAAAGTAAAATGGTGATTGTAAACTAATTTTAATTCATTTTTTGAAATGGTTTTCACCATTGTGTTCCTAATGTCTTGGGTAACATTTTCAAGAAAGGATTTTCGGATTCAAACCTCATTTTCGAAATTGGATTTATGAATTGATTTGACCCATTTTTCAAAGTAAATGATTTGGGTGTTGTTATTTTCAGAATCTTATCATGATTACTTGATTGAATTAGATTGTGTGGCTTTAGACATTGTTCGGAAAGAGAAGGCTCAAGTCTTGAATTGACTTTTGATTGAACAAACGTCAAATGATCTCAAGTTTTATGCTATTACTATATATAAGTACCGTAATGGTGAAATATTGATTAATATGCATTTGTTGTGATTATTTACACAATTAGCTAATGTATTATAATTAGTTGCTACTGCTAATTTTAAGTTCCACTAAATATGTATTGTATGTAGTTCTTCAGATCTATTGGATAATCAATGTCCTTAATGCAAGTCCGTAGTAAGATAAATTATCTATATTATATTCTATAAAATTCTAAAAAAAAATCGAATTTAGAATTTGAGATATTAAAATATAATGAATAGTTGAATTTAAGTATTTTAATTCAAATTTTGATATCTTTAAATATTTTTTAATAAATAAATAAATTTATATGACAATATTGAAATGGCCTAACCAAAAAAAGGAATAGACTCGATTGACAAAATTTAAACTTAGCATTATAATTTGAATTATGACATCTTAATTCTTAGATATTCATTATCTTTTATTATACATTCTTCTTTAGAAAAAAAACGAAATGACTTTCATTGTTTCAATTCATGTGATAGTGTTTAATTGCTCAAGAAATGATTAAAGATATTTTCAGCTTGTGGTAGTATTAAAATGTCGTAACATTTTTAATACTATAGAAGCACGTCCATTACTGGAAAAATAAAAAAATTACAGAGAATTATTTTCAAATATATATAAAAAACAAAAAACAAAAAACAAAAAAAAAATCTTTTTCATAAATGTCACTATAAATGTATCAAGAAAACTCCCAACAGCTAATTAATTGGATGCAAAGACTTTGTTGATAACAGTTATTATAAGGTATAATACATAAACGTATTTTTAAATTTAACCTCAATTGATATCTATATCCTCCAATTTTATATGTGTACAAGTAAATATTTAAATTAAACTTATATAAAATTGAATAAGTAGACACATATTTTATGAGACATAATACACATCATACGCTATATAAGTTATAAATTGTCATGTAGGACGATGCATTTATTTACCTATTCAAATTTATATAAATTTTAAATTTTAAATTTAATATCTCGTATGGTAAGCAATTTTTAGTGACTTTACGAATGAATTAATTGAATTAGTTTCTAGTCGTGATGATAACTCATGCTAATTCAAATTTAAAATTTAATAACGATGCATGCATTAATTGGTTGCACTATTCATCTCAGTTTATGTGGCCTTGTTTAAATTTTGAAAATTGAATTTATTAAATTAAAAAAAAAATTATATATTTAAAAATTATATAAAAGAAATTCTACTCATGAGTCATGTTTTGGCTTTACTCGTTTTATTTTTCTTTCAGATAATTAAATTCAATGATTTTGGCCAATATTTTAAGATGAATTTTTTATATCATGTTAATATGAGAAAAATTAAAACATATTGTATTTTTCAACTAATTTTCGAAGATATAATTTTAAAATTTAAATATTAAATTAATTTAGTTCAATTCAATTTAGCTACAAAGATAAGTCAAATTAAATTTGATGATAACTGATAAGTAACTTTGAATGCAGTGAGCATAAGTTTTGATAATAAAATATATAAAACTCATTTCTACTCGTTCACTATTTCAAAACATGTTTCATTTTTACTTGTCACTTTTCGCATATTAAGAAAAAGACAATATATTTTTTCATGTTTTACCCTTGAGATTAATTACTTATTTCTCAAATTATTCTCCAAGACCTAGTACTCCCTCTGTCCCTTTTTACTTGTCAAATTTTGACACACGAATAATGATTGGTATAGTGAGTTTACCATTTTATCACTTTTAATTGATAGAGTCTTAAATATATTTCCTCACTACATTTTTCAAAGACATTAACTCAATGTTAATAAATTGAGGGTATAATAGAAAGAAAAAAACTATTCTTTCTTGATTTTGTCAAAAATGACAAGTAAAAGGGGAAATTAAATTAGGAAATATTTGACAAGTAAATAGAAATGGGGGAGTACTAAAATCAATTAATAAGGGTAGTGTGGTAAAATAGACATGACAATTATTGTTTTCTTAATGGATATGTCTAGTCCAAATGTGATAAGTAAGAGTGGACGGAGGGAATACATATTATATTAAAAAAATTATAGTCAAAGAAATATTTATTTCTCTCAAAAATTTGAACAGTATCATGTAAATTAAATTGATACGGGAGAAGTATATAAACAATTAGAGTAGACCTTTTCTAGAAAAAACAACGTGATGACTAACTCTCTATACATAAGGAGCGGTGTTAATAAAGAGATTACTATAGTAATTTGTAAGAATTATTTATTGGGCAAACCACATAATTAATTAAGATTACTACTTATTGGATACATATGTTTCAAGGGTTATATCAAAGTAATATTAGTACTATCAAATTCATGTCACGGTAACTAAAGAAAGCCTTAGAAGAACACCAGCAAACAAAAACTCTCTACAATATTCCCTTTGATCCTTTTGCGTTGTGGCATAACATAATAATCAAAACTAAGAACCATTTCTTTCGGAGACAAACAATCAAAACCCACTCTGAATTAAAGTTTTCTCTGTAGCAGTTACTTTGATTTGATCTAGTTATAAATGAACAATACAGAATAATATTTGGATTCAGGAGAATTTGTCGGCCATGGTGATGATATCTTGAGAAGAAGAGAATAGATTAGCTATTGTTGGAATGAAATTGTACGATGAAATTCTTGAATCATAAAGGAGGAGACATAATTGAGTGATAAATATGGGAGGGGAGAATTAAAAGATAGTGGTTGATTTGGAGTGAAAGAGTTAATTAAGCAGATAATTAATCAGTCATAGTTTTAAGGTATGTAGGTATCTAATAATCTAATTGTATCTTCAAATAATATATTAATATATGGTATAAAATATTAAAAGTGATAATATATGTAATTATTTGAAAGTAAAGATAATATTAATATATATAATAGTGATGTATGTCTAAAAAGGTAGTTTATCCTTATTTATATACGTCAACTACGATAATATAAAATGTCAGGTGACAATCACATTGTTTTTAATAAGAGTACTAAGTCTTTTGTTTTGTTTTAATAAACACTAAACAAGGAATTAACGAGAGACAAATTTATCGTGAATAACTCCTTGCTCAAAGGAATAAAAAATCACGACCTATAACGTGTTTTCAACCATCAATCTCAACTAACTTCTCAAGAGTAGTGTTTTAAATTGCAACTCAGCAATCTAATCGGACTAACTTTAGTACATCAACTCAATAGTTCACTCAAAACTGTTCTAACTACTCTCCAAGAAATTACACTTGTTTCTTATTGCAAATCCTACCCACCCAACTACTCTATTCAATCTAGAAATTATTACAACTCAATAATAACCTTATAACAATCAACTACAATCTCAATATTGAATAGGAGCTATTACAACAATTAATACTTATATTACAAGAACTAATTTTGACATCAAACTAGCACGACATAATAGGTTGAGTTACGATCTTCGATCTTCACCTTCTTACTCCTTAAATTTTTGTGCAAACTTTAAAAGAATCTTTTTTATTTTTTTAAAGAATCATTCTATGAAGCGAATGTCATTCAAATAATATGGACCTCCACGTGATAATTAGGGACATAAAAATACATTTCTTAGGAAGTACTGCCTTCGTTTCCTATTGTTTGATCTCGATATGAAAAAAAAATGTTTCATTTTATTTGTTCAATTTAAAAATAAAGAAAAAAACCATTTACCTAAGCTTCGTCATTATTAGTACAAATTATGAGAAAACAAGGACAATAGATATTACAATTTACAACACACATACCAATATGGTTCAACTAAATGTTAGATTTTCTTTTAATAAAAAATGTACTTCACTTGTTCATTATTTTGTACTTAGAATTTTCTTTTTGAAAATTTTCGCACTTTGTTAGAATGTAATATATCTCTTAAAACAAGAATTGTGAAATTGTTAAGTTTGCAATATTTTATCTTAATTTTTTCTATTTTTTGCAAATATGATCTCTTTTTTCCAAATTATATTATCAAGTGCCATAATTTAACTCCTATAAGTTTTTTTTTTTGTTTCAACAATTTTCTATGAGTTAGTACAATGAATCATACTAAAAAAATCATTTCACTTAATTACAAACGTTTATCAATTTTGTATGTCACTTTCAATAAAAGGAGAAAATGTTTTAATTATATTGTTTTTTTTTTGTTTCTTTAGACTGATGATACCTCAAATTACATTAGGAATTAATCTAATTATATCCAGATATTGATTAGCTGTCATATAGTATTATATCTAAAATGGAAATTTAAAGAAAATATAGTTTTTCTTATTTTTAAAATTAGAAACTAATTAATTTTTTAACCACAAAAAAGAATTCAATTAAATTAATAATAATTTCAGTCTCAAACTAAAAACATTAAGAATCTACTCAAAGAATCTACATTTAACTTGTACTATCTCTCTTAACCTATTTATCGCTTCTTTTTTTTTCTTGTGCATGTTTTTTCATGTATATCAATCTTCTTCTTTTTATTACTTTTTCATGTCTTTACATTATATATTTAAGTTTCATATTATAATTCTTCTAATTCTATATCAACAAAATTAACAAGAAGATAGATATAAACATGTAAACACGAACATATCAATTAATATCATAAAGTAAAACAAGCCGACAAAAAGACAAATGGTCAACTTCTCCTTAAAGAATCCCTCTACTTTATAAGCTTTATGGAAAAGCTTGCATGTCAAATGCCTCCTTTCCATTAATGTTTATACTTGGTCCAACTTAATATATAACTTTTTTCAAAAGCAAACATTTTTTTCGATTCAAATTGTAAGTGAGCATAAGAGATCATTGAACAGATGAAAGCATAAATTAATACAAGTGGAAAAGAAATAGTTGTGTTTAAGACATAAAATAAATGAATAAATAATTAAATGAGAACATTTCAAAAGATCATGTATTTACATACACAAAATAAAGAATTGGGGTAAACACTTCATGAAATAAACAATACCATTAATTTTCTTCAACTTGCAATGGGCCAATATCATTCTAAGACAGCAATGGGGATATCCTAGACTATATATAATATATCATATTTTGACATATATGACACATATACACAACCTCCCTTTTACATTTTGATGGATTGAGATATTTTTCTACAATTTACAAAGCTGTGTATAGATATATATATGTATATATATATATATATATATTAGTATTTGCTTCTATTCACTGCAGCTGTACTGTATCCGCCGCTGCCTCAGGGGGTGAATTTGCAGCAGCAACAAGAGCTGCTCCAGTGCCTGATCCATCTTCCATGACCCTGAGAACGACGTAAGGGGAAACTTCTTCCCCTAAAATTTCCGCCATTGCTTCATTCAGGTATTCTCTGAATGTGGTGTAACTTGTGTATAAACCACCCTCGATAGCCACAACTGTTCTTCTCATCCGACTTGGCCTATTACTCCTGAACTTTCCACTGGCTATGCCCCCACTCCCATCTCGACCAATCTTCTTCAAGATTCCTACGATACCAGCAGCTGCTAGTCTAGCAGCCCTTCGAGTAATGACATCACATACCTTCACTACAAGCTTCCGGACTTTCACTGGCACATCGGGTAACTGAAAGTCGAGGGGCCCAAGAACCAGAAGTAAGAAAGCAAGCAACACGGCAAGTAGTATTTAACAAGAAGTGGACAAATATCATATGCCACAATCATTTAAGTGTAGGATAGGAAGATAAAAAGGGTATACCTCCAGAACTTCCTCTAGGATTTTGGCTACTTCACTCAAGTCAGGTGAATCATCCTCATGCATAGCAGCCATCAACGGTGTTCTGTCATTATTTCCAGTTAAACTAATAAGTACTAAATTCCATACATCACATAGAAATATTCATCGAAAAAGTGAGAAGAAAACATGTTGCACCTCAAGACGAAAGGAATTGCTAATTTTGAAGATGAAGGTCCAAAATCATCTGATTGCTTAGACATTCTAAGGAGCACTCTCCGGACAATGTCTCCCAAATACATTCCTGATATCATTTTCTCAAAGCCCTGCAGCATAATCCTCAAATATGATGCTTGAAGTGCGTCAAGTCATATAAAATACACCGGGGTTTGCAAGAAATAAAAACTTTACCTGATCATTTGGGTTTGGGCTAGCAACATCCAAGTCGATATCATATGAGGTTCTTGGTAAATGAGATGACCAAAAGTTTCCCCATTCCATATTGACCACCTAATTTACAGAAAGTAGGAAGACATGTAAGCAAACTTTTATAAAAAGAACTAAGCCTAAAAAAATGTGAACATATGCAAGTAAATATTACCATGCTTCCAGATGTTGTTAGAAGACCTTGACACTTAATAATTGCATCTGCCCGCTCCAAATAGCATGCATTAGTGCCAGTCCCAATTATAACCGCAGCAACTGTGTCTTCATCATTATAATGTCCAAGAGCTAGAGTTCCCACAGTATCATTTATCTGGGGCATAATGCAACAACAATAAGCTCTAATACCCATTGCACAAGAGCTAATAATAATCAAGTCTCGATTAAAATTTGAAGGAAAATACTATGTAAGACGAAGGAGAAAAATATTAACCACAGTAATTCTCCAACTTATACACAAGGGAAGACATTTATAAACTAGTGATAAAATAATGATTTCCTGGACTGAACATTCAAAGAAGGCAAGATACGATAGTAGAAACAAAATCATTTCTATATATGCCCATTTTCTTTGTTTTAATGTTCTACAGAAATCAAGAAAGAAGTGTTAGGACATCTATTGTACAGCTTCACTGAAATAAGGTCTACAAATAACTATCCTATTATGTGGAGAAATACATGGCCTAAAGGTTAAAATATCATATCATACAGCTCTGAGCAACACCTAAAGTAAAAACAGAGGGGACTTAAACCATGTAACATGAGCCTAGTGGAAGATAGCAAGAATCCAAAAGTAAGTCTCACAGACATGAGCAAGGATATATATCTAAGCAGAAGTTGGGCAGAAGCAAGAATCTGGAAGAGGGAAGTGCTCACCAGTGCTGCAACCCGCACATCTAGACCTTTCCTGGAGAGTGCTAGTTGCAGACATTCAGAAACGTCTCTCCCAATCTACAAATAAAGAAACATGAGAACAGAAAAAAAGTTATATTGTAAATTGACAATCCAAAGGTATATTGTAAATTGACAATTCCGTAGCAATGACCTTAAAAACAAGGGCATGTATATGAGGTTCATAAATCCGTACCACATTCACATCACTGATAACTATTTCCCACTTGTAATATAAAGGAAATACTGAGACGACTCGAAAGAAATAGACAGATTCTTCAAGCTGTTAGCTTTGCATGGTCATATAATACAGTTCAAGTAACACAAGCAGTACTAAATTTCCTACCGAAATATCGACATGCATGCACGGAAAAGGTAAGTGTCACACCCCGCAAGACCGATAATTACGACCTTATTCATAAAAGGTAAGTCATAGACATTTACAAACTTTGAACTACATAGAATATAAGAGCAAAGCCTCTCGTTAACTAACCATATCTTCAATTGCAAATCCTTTTGTCCATTTCATCAAAATGCCAGATGAGACGGAAGATTGCTTCACAGGAAATGAAAATGTGAAACCAAGTTCTCTCCTCCTAGGTGAAGTCTGTTCTAAGTCATTACCCTCTTTTTCAATGAAGTCCTTTAGCGATGAAGCAATGAAATCAAAGAGATCCTACACATAACAAAAAAGGGTAAAGACTGTTGATCTCTAACAAATCAAATAAAAAAATTGTTGTTTGCAGGAAGATAATAAAAAAATTAGAAGCACAAACTCAGTTACCTCGCTTGTGCTTGTCATTAGGTGTTGCGGAATGGGTTGGCGTTCAATATCTTGTCCAAGAATAGCAGACCTTTGGTCTCCTAAGTGGACTCTCAAAACTCTAAAGTTTGTACCACCAAGGTCCAGAGCATAATATGTTCCCTCCTCACTCCTAAAATCATAAGCCCAAAATTAGTTATCAAATAACAAAAATATGATCATTAGAGAAAACTAACAAAGTAGCCACCTGTCAGCCAGCATTAAAACTGCAACACAGAGCGAGGAATTCTCCTGTGTTTCATTAACTCAAGAGACATTCAACCAGAAAAGCCAGCATTAAAATTGCATTGTTCCCCGTACTTCACGACCCTAAACACAATACATCCCAAAAAAAAAAAAAAAAAAGCCAAACACAAACACCCCTAATCAATCATAAAGACAAAAGATCTACCACCACATAACACAAAAGCACAATCTTTCACACAAACCCTCTCTCCTTTCAAGGAAAAGAACTTGTAACCTCCCACTCCCACCCCCTCCCCCCCAAAAAAACAACCTACCAATGCTTTGCTTCTATCACCCCTAGCAATACACAATGAGCAAACGCATGAACAAACGAATTAGCAAAAGAAAACAAAACATCATAAAGAAAAAAAAACAGGAACATGGTATTCTATATTCATCTGATAAACAAGTGAGATAAGCATCCATATATATACCTACATAAACATTCACATGAATTTTCAAAAACGTAACAGATAAGCAATCAAGCTCAAATGAGGCAAGAGAAAAAGAAAAACATGACATGGAACTAAAAGTTGCTAGTATTAGTAATAACTTAAATGCAAGAGTGTGATTGCATACATACCCATTTGGGAGTTTATCAACATATGTAAGCAACATCTTGAGTTTACTCCCTCCTTCAGAAGCAAGTCCAGCATGCATTTCAACAGCCATAGCATCAACTACTTGCTTTAATCTAAAAACAGTAGTATCACATGACTCTTCCAGTTCTTCCAAAACTTTCACCATTTTCAACCATTTCCTCCTCTTGCTTACCCTCTTACCCACCATAGCTGCTGCTACAATACACGCCGCCATAGCACAACCCACCGCTAACCCAACTCCTAACCTCCCCATACGACACCGTTCCCTTCCTCTGCTTTTCTTCTTTCTCCCGTTTCGAGAATGAATCAGTCAAACCATTTTTCTTAAAAACGACACCGTTTTTAAACAAAATCCCGTTTTAAAACTCCCTCCTTTTAATAAACCTTCGCTGATTATATCACTAAAACAACGTCATTTAATGTTCCCTGAGTCATTAAACGTCGCCGTTTCCTTTTCCCGATAAGCTCACTGTTCTAAAAAAAAGAAAAAACTAAAAACACGGCGTACTTTCCGGTAATCAACCACCGTGAATGATGCCGTATTAAATTAGTTGAAACTAGAACTGGAAATGAAACTTACTTCCTCCTCCTTCTCCTCCGGCGTTGCTCCACTGCCGCCGGTAACAGTATGACGTCGGTCTATTGAAATATGGAAGTTTGATAAAAGTGAAATTGTAAGAGAGATTGTTTCCCGGTGAGAGTTATCGCCGGCGAATTCGACGGATATTTTCTCCGGCGACGACCGGTAATATTTTAGAGAGAGAAAGGGCGGTGGTGTTGCGCTTTTTTGTACTAAGAGAGTGTGTTATTTGTGAAAGCGAAGGTCTGATATTTATAGTAGAAATGAAAAAGACTATTTTGCCCTTGATGTATTAATTTCTTTTTATTGTTTTTGAAAAATGAGAAAAAACATTTAACAGATTTTGGAATTTTGTGAGAAAATAGGACATTAAATTGATGAATATTTACGGTTATTGCCATTTAAGTTTGACTGTTTTTAATAATACAGTTAATTGGGATTAACCTTAATTTATAAAAAGTAATTTTGGTTCATTAAAAAATTTGACTAGTTTGATAGAGACTTGTTTTTTCTTTTGCTTAATAGTGGACTACTATTTTGACTTGTTTGATTCGGACTTTAATTTAATTAAATTTAAACTTCTGAAATAATTAATAGTATGTTTGCATTTATGTTTAGGATTTTATAATAATAATTACTTTATACTACTTTTTTTTTGAATTTTTAAGTTGTTTTTTTATATGTTGTATAGATCTTTTAAAGTTTTTATGATTTTTTTAAAATATAATTTTGAGGAATTTACTTATATTTTTTGTTTTTATTTTGAGGAATTTACTTGAGAGATTTATGAATTTAAGAAATACATATACATTTATAATTCTGTTTTATATGTGGAATAAGTCTTTGATTAGTTTTTTCATTTAAACCTTATTTGACTATTTTATTTATGATTTTGTATTTATTTAAGCGTAAATAAAGATGAGTATTTTCGTAATGAATTAATTAAATCCATAAAAAAGCTATAATTTAATATATTTAATCATGATTTACGTATAGCATTACGTCACTTACTTTAGATATGTATGAATGTAAGAAGCACATATATTTACAATTTTATTTTATTAATATGTGAAATTAATCTTTGATTATTTTTCTCATTGAACTCTTACTTGACCATTTTACTTTAGATTTTTATTCATAGTGTAAATAAAGATGAGTTTTTTTTGTAATGAATTCATTAAAAAAAATTATTACTTGATATATTTAATCATGATTTACGTATAGCATCACGTCACTTATATGAATTTAAGAAACCATATACATTTATAATCCTATTTTATTAATATGTGAAATAATTCTTTGCTTAGTTTTCTCACTCAATTCTTATTTGACCATTTTACTTTAGATTTTTTATCCATTTATGTTAAATAAAAATGATATTTTTTGTAATAAATTAATGGAGTTCATTTTAAAATTTATTACTTAATATATTTAATCATTATTTACTCATAGCATTACATCACTTACTTGAGATATTAATGAATTTAAGAAACACATATATATTTATAATTTAATTTTATTATTAATATATATGAAACAGGTCGTGATTACTTTTCTCATTTAAACCTTATTTGACCATTTTACTATGTTTTATTCATTTAATTAATTAATACATACCTCATTATAATGAATGTATTCCCTTGTAGGTGATCTAACAAATCCAAATAAATAAGGTAGACCAAAATTAAAATAATTCAAATAAACATAAATGCATCGGCTAATAATTCCAAAATTTATGAAAAGGATTTTATAATTTATGATCTTTTATTTTTGAGTAGGTTGCATTTATAACAAAAAATGTTCTATAATTAATAAGAAAAGGGTATTTTAGTAAATTTACTTGGGATACCCTTCTAACCCCACAAGTTTTTATGTAGAGAACCAACAAAGTGAGATTCCACTTTGATGAAATTCATATGAAATATTAAAAGAGAGGACAAAAATGTCATTTTAAAAAAAAGCTTTGGACAAAATGGTCATTCAGAAGTTATTGGGGTGGGGGGTGGCGAAGGGGGTAGGTAGAGAAGACAGCAAATTCCAGAAGAAATGTTTTTTAAAAAATAATTTAAAAAATAGAAAAAAAAAAGAGAAATAATTATTATGTGGAAAAACGGCGACGTAGAAGGTGCGGTTACGCTGCGGACCGTACCATAATGACAGCTGTGTTTCGTTAATTCCAGCTAAGCATTAAAAAGGTTTAAATATTTTTTCTTCCGTTTATTTTACTTTATCATATTTTTTTGATAACCAAGAAATTCGTGACCCGTCCTTGGACCAATCACAGTCTTCTAAACTCGATGGATAATGGGTCTGCCCCTCTACCTTTCTCCACTTAAATACCAAACTTCGTTTTGCATAGTGTGGGGCTTGAACTTGCGACCTAAGCCACAAATTCTCCACTTTTACTTATCATATTTAGACTTGACACACTCATTAAAATAAAATTAAAAAAAAAAATATATGGCTATTTTGCTACATTGTTCATATTAATTGTTGTTTAGTATTACAACAACAATAATAATAGACCCAGAGAAATTCCTTCATTACCTCAGTCAGGTAGAAAGACTGTTTTCGAAATTGATGTTTAGTATTAGAACTATGTTTACTGTATTACAACAATAACAATAACATATCCAGCAAAATTCTACTCTATAAGGTATGAAAATAATAAGGTGTACGCAGATTTTACTACAACCTTATGGAGGTAGATAAGTTGTTTTCGAAATTGATGTTTAGTGTTAAATCTTAAAAAAAGATTTTAAAAATAAGTAATTAATGATCAGCTCTGGAACTATTCTTTCTTGATATGTGAAAAGCAACGAGAAAAAATGAACAAAAAAATATTTTTTAGAGGAGTGCAATCGTCTCAGTTTATATGACCCACTTTTATTTTTAGTCGATTTTCAAAAAGATGACACGTTTATATATTTGCAAATAATTTAATTTTAAAATATTCATTTTATCTTTAATGGAATGATTTACAATTATACAATAACATATTTTCAACTACAAAATTTTAATTTATTTTATATCGAATAAAACTATCTCATATAAATTGAAAACGAAAAAAAAGGTCATTACATTTTTCTTAGTAGACAGTACAAAAGACAATAGATTGCAACCCATAGCTGTACTATTCTCTTTCTTATGTCTTCCACACTCTCCTCCACCATATACATGAACCACCAAACAAAATTCCAAGAAAAAGAAATGAACAAAAATGTGAAATTTATAAAGTTTTTTTTTAAAAAAAAAATGGTAAAAGTTATAAGGAAAAAAGAGGAAAAAAATAATTCTTAACAATTTAAAATAAAATAAATTTATCCATTGATTTGAATTTTATTTCAAATATGAGGTAATTATGATTATCCAATTACAATTTATTTTGCAAAAACATGATTTAGCCAACAAAAGTTTTTTTTTGTTTTACTTTCTTAACCCTAACTTTCGCAAGTTATTCATTCATTTGATTGTAAAAAAACAAGTTCAATGATTTAACAACTCACAAAAGATTGAATTAATCGTTATTTTCATTTGGTTAATATGTAAAACAATGAAACTAATTTTATTGTACTTTATTGTAATGTAGACATGACTGTAATTTACGTGATAACTTTTGGATAATGTATTAACTAGTTCACTATAAATTGATAATATTGTATCAAAATTATGATATTTTTGATAGTTTTAAAACTTATGAATATAAATTTCATATTATTATTTTAAAAAAGGTAAAATGTGTTCCGAAAAATTATGGGCAAACACATATTGAAACTACAATCTAAACTTTATTCAAATCTAATTTTATTTATCATTCTATGAGAAATATATTTGATTTTCTAGATTTTGTGTTTGATTTTAATTTTTGGGGGTGGGGGTGAACATGATAGGCAATTGGATATAATTGAGCTATTTTAATCATTTTAGGTAGGTGTAATCTTTTTGATTAAAAATTATTGGTACTCGAAATCTCAATGATAAAATATACTTTATATAGATAAAAATATATTATTGAAATTCTATAAATTTTGAGGAGCAAATTTGTTATATTTTCTACAATTGAGGAGAAAAATTGAGTTAGTTCACTATCAATAATGACAAATTCGAAATCAAATTCAAACAATTAGCAAATTTGTTATATTTCCCATAGTGACATTATTTGTAACTTTCATAGTTCAAAAATTTATATAAAATGTTATAACTACTCTTAGAAATAATAGGCATCATGTAAGCATGATATCATAGCTAAGCTTTAATCTAGTTAATTTATGAGTTTATTTGGATTAGTTGATATGTTTTAAGTGGTGAAATTAAGTTTATAAATAAGTAGTACGCGTTTGAATAAAAATATTGAAATTGATAATAAATAATTGACGTATTTGGTAAAAAGAAGTGTTGATAAGCTAAGTGTTATTTAAAATAATAACTAAAATACATTTTGAAAATACAAATTTAATTAGTATCCTTTTAAAGAAACTGAGAAACAACTTACATAGAAGGAATATGAAGTTAGAGCAAAGGCCGCAGAGGCGTATTCAAGATTTTGAGATAATGGGTGCACTGTTATAAAAAGATTGATCTATGATATAAATTTGATCAGTTCGACATTTAGGATTTTACTACTAAAAATCGTTAAAGTTTTAAAATTATAGATCTAAAATTAAATATAAAATTCAAATTTCTAACCTCGCGGAGAGAGGTGCACCCAGTCATAATCACATTATGTGATACTTCAAGTGTGGGTTCACACATCTATATTTCAATATTTTTTTTAAAAATATAACACTACTATGTATGATCTCGGGAGGGGACCATGGGTTCACGTGAACCCGGTGACCCCCCATTAGATACGTCTTTGAGTTAGAGGTTTTATTTTTAAAAGATATTTTGAGAATCAAAAAATATTATGGATAAATTCGTAAAAGTTTTGATCAAATTAAAAGTGTTTATAAGTTAGAGTAGACCGATTTTGAGAGTTTATCAAATACGTAGATAAGTGAAAAAGTATTTATGAGCCAATTTTGCTTGTAAGTTTTAACAAACATCCTCTCTCTCTCTCTCTCTCTCTCTCTCTCTCTCTCTATATATATATATATATATATATATATATATATATATATATCATATTTTATTTTGAATTCAATAATGTGATAAGTTATTAGGCAGTAACAAATACTACAACAAATTTAATTATTAGGGACAAATTATTTCGTCATCTATAAATCATATTTCGTCACTAAAAATTTTGTGTGACGAAAAAAATTTCGTCAATTAGTCATCACTAAACGTGTGTCACTAAAAGTATACAAAGACGATTTAGTGCTTCGTCGCTAAAACTAATATATTAACTACAAAAAGAAAAATCGTACCCAAATGCATAAACATTTGTGACGAATTTATTTGTCGTAAAAAGTCTAACTTTTTTTGTAGTTAATAGTACTTTTGTCACTAAAAAGGTTATAACTACCGACAAAACTATATCGTCAATAATTATTTAGTTCAATCAATGACGACATCAATTGTCTCAAAAGTTATATGTATTTCGTAGTTGAAAAAATATATATCGTCACTAATGACTATTTTTTAAATACAAAAAATTATTTTGTCCTTAAATGTATAAATTAGGGACAAATTTATTATTATAAAAAAGGTTAATAATTTTGTGATTCAATCTATCATTTTGTCACTACAAGTGTTGCTTTTACCGACGACATTTGTCACTAAATATTATCATAAGTAGTGACAATTACAATTGTCACAAAATAAAAAAAAATTATTCATATTCAACAAAAAGAGTACTACGACAATACATTTTTGTCACTGAAAATAATCAAGATGTGATGAATTAATTATTTAATGACAAAAATATTTGTCTCAAAATTAACCCATGATCATATAATAAAAATAACTAAAATTATACTAAAGAATAATGTCTCATTACAAATTCCTTAAATAAAAGTAAAATGTGTGCAATGACAAGAAAATCTAACCAAAATATACCAAATACTACTCCTAAACAAAGACATATAAGTAAAAATTCCTTCCAAAGTATCAATAATGTGGTGACGCATAGCTTCCAATCAATCATGCTTCAATTCTCACCTTTTATACCTGTAAAAAGAGAGGGAAAATAAAATAAAGATTTAAATTGAGATGTTCATATTAGATTCAAAAGTAAAAATATGTAACACGATTTGTCTTTCATATGTTGTAATGCCCAGTTTTATAAGTAATTTTACAATATAAATTTTATCATTAAAAATTTAACATAAGTGAGTTTATGGAGTATATCATCACAAACTACTCTATATGGCAACATAAACTCCACCATTCATGAAACTACTAACTATTAAAACATAATGTAAAAACTAAAACCAGTAAAATTATAAGTGCAAAATGAACAAAAGAACAGAAAAATCCCACATAAAACCATAAAAACAGTACCAAGTTCACATCTTTAACAATTGGTCTCCTAAATAAAGAAAAAAAAAGACTCAGTTGTGATTAGGCCTTATATGGTATAATCTCCGATCAATTACTGAACCACAGAGTGTGAAAAATGATAATAAAACATAGCCAATAAACGTTAGATCTACATATTCACTAAAGATCAACCAGTAATTATGTGAATATAGGGTTAAAGAATATGAAATACAGAGAAAAGACCTTTTTTGTTGATTTATTTTCAATTTTTGTTTTCCTTTCTCTCTATATATATTTGTTTTAAAGTTGAACGTGGGAGATGAGAAAGGAAAGGAAGATGAAGAAGACAAAGAAGAAAAAAAGGAAGATTTTTTTATGTTTCCTATTTTGAGTTTTTTTAACTTTTTTTCCTTTTTAAAATTAATTAATTGTCTTGGAAGATAAAAAAAAAAAAAAAAAACCATCAAAATCGAAGGCTGAAAACCAGTAGTGCAAATTGTCATGGGGTCCACCTTATAAAATACTAGAAAAAAAAATATAAAAACAATTACACTTTCACTATTTATTAATAATTGATACTCTAATGTTAAAGTTAAATTAAGCAAGTGTAAAACCTATAATGTAGCAATACTTTTCATTTCAAATTGATAGTCTTACTTTTAAAAAAACATTTCTCACTTTTTAGCAATCCTTTAACTTTTTAAAGTCACAAAAATTAAAGATTTATCTATATATCTTATCGAAATAAGAATCAGATATACGTGATTTATGAAGCTTCAAATATAAAATAAGCGTGTCTTTTTTGATGTTTTTCATATAAAGAAAAATATTTTCAAAAATTTCAAGTTAGGGCAAACTTTCTAACTCTTAGGCATATTTGCTAGAAATACAGTTTAAAGAATATAGAATCTAAATCATCCAAGAATGTGTGTAACTTTCTTTTAAAATTGAAACTGTTATGAGATTTTGAATTATAAATGATTTTTTATTTATTTATTTCTTGATATTCTATTAATATGAAAATAAGATACTGGGGATATTGGCTTGGGTGGGGGAGGGTTTGGGCAAGGGTGTGCGTGGTTTTCTCCCCTTTTTTTTCTTTCTCTTCTTCTTTTATTCGTTTTATTTTTTAACAAAATTAATGTAATGAAAAAATTATGTTTTGATTAATAAGAACACAAAATAAAAATAAATTAAAATAATATGCCTTCTCATACAAATTTTACACATGTTACATTAGTATAAACATGTAGGAATTATGGACACCTAAAATCTTTTTTTTTTAATTTTATTTTAGTCATTAAAATGAAAAGAAAAACTTATTAATTCAAATTAATATCTTACATAATAAATATTTGTTATTAATTATTCTCATCATTTCAGTTTGTTAAGCCATAAATACATGTATCATCGTAAGAGAATCCAAATATAAAAGCAAGAATAAACATAGACAATAGTTTTACTTAAACATGAAATAAACCATGGGTTGTTTAAACCTGAAATAAACTAAGGTTTGTTATAATAATTTCGCACTAAGTTTAATGATATAAAAGATCTAAACATAAAAGTTGATATGAAAGATTTGAATTTATATACTTCATATCATAACATCAACTAATATTAATGGTTTAAACACATACAAAATTTAACAATTTCAATATATTGCAACCAATATTTGTATAATCATGACATTAAACTATATAAAAAGGATTAAGTGTTACCTCTTGTGAAAATTAATTCACAAAGAAAAGACCACAACCAAAACCACAAATTAAAAACCACGAATAAAATCCCGAACTCAACTTTTCTTTTGTTTTCTTTTGTCGCTGAACAAATTTTTATTTATTTTTTGTTAGTATTGCTAGAAGGAAAGAGTGTTTGGTGTATGTTTTGGAATTTGGGTGCGTGAGTTTCTGTATGTGTTTTTGATTGTTTTTTTTTTTTTAATCTTTCTATCAATGTGTTTTGTGTATGTGTCGTGTGTTTTTGATTGTTTTTTTTTTTTTTAATCTTTCTATCAATGTGTTTTGTGTAGTGTGAGGGGTAATGGGAGAAGTGGGGGTGAGATGTGGGTGAGTGGGGTAGTGTAGGATAGTATTAGCTTCTTTATATATATATATATATATATTATTAAGTATTTAATAATAAATTATAATTAAGAAATGCTATCTCATTTATTAAAACTTAAATAAAAAGAAACAAGTATATTTTTTTATAAATTTCTTTTCTTTAAAATAAATTTACATTAAAATGTGACTCTATTTTTTTTGTCATTTTCAAATATTTTTAAATAAATTTACTAAAATAAGATACATCCAAACATATTTAATTTGAATTTTAAAAAATATTTAAGTACTAAGAATGATATAAAACTTTAAATTCAGTCAAAATTTACGTGTCTACATCTGTGACGAAAGATAAATGTAATATTAGTATAAATCACTATAAAAATAAATCAATAACCTATAATAATAATAATAAAGTTAAATCAATCAAGAATATATAAATACCTTGACGATTTGGTAAAACTCCTTCATATATTGTGATTTTACATCGTACTTGTTTATTTCTCAAATTTTTATTTCGCATTTGTGAAATTATTTGTATACATCATCTCTATAAAAGTGAAGATTCATTATTTACATATGAAACAAAAATTAAATATAAAATTAATTGTAAATAGCAAATAATAATAACAAAACAATATTGTGGTGCAT
This sequence comes from Solanum verrucosum, assembly GCF_900185275.1. NCBI lineage: Eukaryota > Viridiplantae > Streptophyta > Magnoliopsida > Solanales > Solanaceae > Solanum > Solanum verrucosum. The sequence continues at coordinate 5,085,075 of NW_026019984.1, forward strand.
CCATCTAGAACAGCCCTCAAAACGATCCAAAACAAGAATGATTACGTTCAAGCAGAGATCTCACCAGCGGTAGAGGCGGGGAAGACCTCAGTACATATGGCGCAAGACGATTCCACATATCGAGGTCGGAATGGGATCGGGCGGGAAGCAGGCCGGACCCTACGGGCAGGCATCTCCCGCAACACAAGCACCATTGTTCGACACCACCCGAGAAGCAAAAGATTTGTCAGTTCAGGCTGAAAATACATGCATAGATAGTGGTTTAATGCCAATAATAACAAATAATAATAATAAAAAGTAATAATAACAAATAATTATAACAAATAATAATAACTAAAAATAATATAAATAATAATAACAAACAATAATAACAAATAATAACAATAATAATGTCAATAATAACAATAATGATAACAACAACAACAATAATAATAATAAAACAAATAATACTAACAAATAATAACAACAACAATAATAACAATAATAACAATATAAATAATACTAATACTAATAACAATAATAATAATAATAATAATAATAATAATAATAATAATAATAATAACAACAAATAATAATAGCAATAATAATAAGAATAATAATAGCAATAACAACAACAACAACAACAACAACAACAACAACAACAATAATAATAATAATAAATAAATAAATAATAACACGAATAATAATAAAAATAATATTAACAGCAGCAACAACAATAACAATAATAATAAGAAATAATAATAATAATAACAACAATAATAATAATAATAACAACAATAATAATAATAATAACAACAACAACAACAACAAATAATAATAAGAATAATAAAAATAATAACAACAATAACAACAACAACAACAATAATATTAATAATAGTAATAATAAAAAAAAAACTAGAAATAGTTGAACCAAATAATAATAAAATAAAAAACTAGAAATAGTCGAACCAAATCAATATCAAATGACATCATATTCATCACGAAAAAGTAAAACATCAAGATTTTCAAAGTTCTTAATATGCTTGGTAGAACCTTGCTAAAGCTTTTATTTTGTTTCAAAACATTTGATTTTATGAGAAGACATCTAAAAATAATTTATTAAGAACAATTTATTTTCTACTTTTAAAACTAAAACAATGTATATTTGAAAAGATAGGATTTCAATATCATATTATTTAGTACAATTAAAAAATTAAAAAATTAAAAAATTATTCAGTACAATTATAAATTTATATAAAATTAAACTTTCGATTTTACTAGAAGAAATCCAATACTTAGTTCAATTCGATGAGTTAATCAATTTTTTAAAAATACATTGACACTCACAACTATAGTACTTTATCATAATATATTCAAATTCTTAGTTGGTCAATTTCTTTCATTTGTGCTTTCATTTTTTTTAGTTTATTTCAATTTTCACACGGATGAATAGAATCCATGAAATATTTCACATCTTTGCAAAGTCTAAATTTGTAAGTCGATATTATCTCTACAGTAGCAGAGCTAGAATTTTTAATAAGGGTTCAAAATTTAAAAAAGTAACCATACGAACTAATCGAAGGGGGTTCGACATCTACTGTATATACATAAAAGATAATTTTAACCATGTATAAATAGTAATATTTTCCTCCGAAGGGGGTTCATACTACTGGCTCCGCCCCTGTATCTCTATATAGTTGCTCTACGTACGTGGAATCACTACTAATTATGTATGTATTTTTAGACAGAAGCAAATCAATCGACTTAGTCTGTACAGTTTACGCACCACAAAATCGATAGGCACACACAAAAATAAGCATCAAGGTTTGAGAAATTATTTTTTCTATAATCTTTATCGATGAAAGTGTATAAAATAAAAAATGAAATGTCTTAAGCCAACAAATATTTGTGATGTAGTGGTAGAATAGTACTCACTCACAGTACTTATAATGTAGATTGTATTTTTCAAATGATACATTTTATAATTGCGTAATTTAACAAAATTGATGAATTGATTTTTTTTTATTTTTACAAAATCGACCGATAAATGTATTGTTAAGGGACTATTTTCGACTTACTTCAATAGTTCAGGGACCATTTATGAAATTCTCTAATTATGAACAATCTTAGCCAAAGAAAATTTTGTATATAGCTATGAATTTTTCGTAGCAAATAGTTGAATTATTCAACTACAAATTCTAAGTCGTCGCTATTTAACTCCTTACATATTTTGTGACATTTTTTTGTTGTCACTAAATCATAGGTTAATTAGAGATAATAAAATTATTGTCACCAATTGTTCATATTATTAGTGACGAAAATAAATGTCACAATTAAATCTAAATTTTTATAGCTAAAACTTATAATATTTAACTACACACTCTTATTTGTCGCTATTGTAACAATATATTTTTTGAGACGAAATTATTTTGTGTCCAAAAATAAATTAATTTTAAGACAAAAATAATTTGTCACGAATTAAATATCATTTGTGATGAAATAATGTGTCAGTGGTAACTTTAAATTCGTGACTGACAATACTTAATAAATGACGCCAATTCATTTTTTGGTGGGAAATTTTAGTGGACAAAACTTTGCCACAAACTTTTATGTCTCGTCACTAAAAGTATATGTCTCATATATTTAAGCACAAAAATTAATTTTTGTCACAAAAGGTAAATAATTAATGACGAATTTTATGTTGTAGCTATATATCATATTTGTTGTAGTGAAAACATGTGATATAGCACTTGCATATTCAATTAACAATATTAAAGTTGAGCACTTCTTTTAATATTATTCTCTTAAACAATATAAAGTAATCTTACCAAAAAGTAAATCCATTCTTTTAAAAAAAAAATACAATTAATCCATCTATTGGCATGGGGAATAACATACATTACCAAAAGTATACATAAGATTTCTAATTCGAAATTATTGGCATTTCATGAATAATTGAAGTTATCCTCACAACAATACTAACTAAATTTAAAGTAGGTTAGTTTTTGGGTAGGCATTTTGGATGTGTAACTTGAATTATTAATAAGTATATATATTTTTTATTATTATGTAATTTACATAAATTTTTGAAAATGGTGAATGTTGTTTTATCTCACTAGCTCAATAAAGAAAGAAATTATGTCCAACAAAGTCCCCAAATATCTTATTGTGATTTTTGACTTCTGCGGAAATGTCTTATGAAAATTATTATGTTTTTTTATGATCCAATACTAAAAACAAGAAAGTAAAACAACAAAATTTATTTCATCCATGCATGAATCATGTTGATAAACAGTCTCTTACTTATATTCTTAAATATTTTCTTTGTTACTTGTTTTAATTATCGAGTGTAGTTTTACAAATATTATTAACGAACTCAATGAATAAAATATTATTGTTTGAGTAAGAGAGTAGTTTTAAATATTTGGACACCATATGCCCACTAAAAGTTCATTTTAAAAAGTATTACATTCTATACCTATTTTATATACCCAACATGTCATATCTTTAGATATACAATTCACATGGTGTATAATATATACTACAATATGATTCAATTATTGTTAAATGTGAATCATATACCTTTGTATACTTGACATTATATAATGTACATAACTGTTGTAGATACCACATGTGGGTAAATATTTCATACCATCTCCAATTATATGAAAACTATCTTCCTCTTCTTATGTAAAAAAGAAATAGGAAAAAGAAAACACTGGGAGAAAGTGACACACACATATATAAAATATAAATATATATTTAAACAGTAATTAGATTTGGAACAACTACACGACAAAAGTACCTTAGATAGCTTAGTCATACTTTAAATTATTTAGTTAAAAATTAAGGCATAATACAAAAGGTTATAGTAAAATCTCCAATAATTAAATAGTAGAAGACTAGTAGTATAAGTTTTATTAGATAAAGTTAAACCTAATAACATTGTTAATTTGTTTGATTTTTTTTAGTTATTGCGACAAAATGTTATTCTTGAAAATATATAATTCAACTTAACATAAAAATCAATTAAATATCATTTTTTTTATTTTGAAAATAAAAAATTACTTATTCAAACTTCACAATGAAATATGATCAAACTACTTATTATAAATATGATTGTTATAAGAATGTATGACTGTATTAAGATTCGAATTAGAACGAACTCAATACTATTAATATTATTTGTATATATCAAAATGTTCTAATTGAGAAAAAAAAAAGGCAAAACAAAAGTAAGGGGAGAAAAATAGAGGAAGAGACAATAATTAATCCACTTTGTTTTATATGTTGAAATTTGTGTATTAATTATTTCGTGGCCCTCAATATATAGTTTGGCAATTCGAATATTCGTGTCCTCACTCATTTTTTAATATTTATTATTATTATAGTAAATTTATTTTTTAAAATAATAAGGGGAGTTGTGGGGATGAGGAGGGTGGGGGTGACATTGTGTGTGGGCCATGGGGTGGTCCCTTTCATCTTCAAATATTTTAGCTATAGATACATATACACACTTTTGACTTTGTGTTGACCAATGAAAACTTCCATCTTAATGTTCTTATTAATCATTTGTTTTTTTGACAAGTACAACATTAAGTTTAAAAAATCTTTTTACATCTCTAGAAGACATAATACATAAACATGACTCTTAACTTGACTTCAACGGATAATTATGTCCTCCAACTTTGAGTGTGCACAAATAGACACTTAAACTTGTATAAAATTAAACAATTAGACACACGTGTCCTACATGACATAATATATGTAGGACGCCACGTAGGACACAAAATTTTCATGTTAGGGTGTCATATATGATAAATGTGTCTATTTGTTCAATTTTATACAATTTTAAGTGCATACTTATGCACACCCAACGTTAAAGGTCATAGTTGTCAGTTGACGCCAAGTTAAGGGTCATATTTATATATTATGCCTCTCCGAAATATTTAGATTATGGTCAAAGAAAATTCATTCGTAAAAAAACTCGACGATTAATAACATAAATTTTAATTCCTACAAATACGCTTCTACCAAGATTTTTTTAGTTACTCTCCTAATTAGTTTAGTTATTTAAATACTGCATCTTCAAATCCTGAAAAATCTATATCATCAAAAAAAAAAAAAACAAAGAATTGACTTTCATTATTAACATATTAATTTAAGACTTATCAATAAAAATATAAGCATATAGCGGTGAAGAAAAGATAAATGAATCAAAATGATATTTAATGATAGTGGATCAACATTAGTTATGGTGCATTGGTGAAACTGCTCTACATTTAATTATTAGTCTTGAGTTCGAGTCCTTGATACGGAGAAAATCATGTTGAAAGCGCCACTTCAAAATGAGCCTTATAGTGCGCGATCTAAATTTAGTCTAGACTCTAATACGAATTCGGAACACTGAATGAACAACCAACAATAAAAAAAAAGATCAATGATTAAAAAAATTGTTATATAATATTAGAAAATTTTGGCTTGTTATTGTAGTTAGTTAAATAGTGGGAAATAAAGAAAAGAAAAAGACTTAAGTCATTCACGACTCCTTAAAGGTATCCGCATAATTTATTTAGACACCTCAACTAGGATTCTTACCTATTAGACACTTTAATATTAACGAATATTTATCTATTGAACATAAAATGACAACTAGCTTTACAAATATTGTGCAGGTAATTCACACACATTTTCTTTAAAAAATCACGAATAGAATTACGACACGTGGCACATGGGTCCAAATTTTTAATTTTAAAAAATGAAAAATATTTTCAGCCTTTAATAATCTAGAAAAATTAAATTGAAAAAAGAATAAAAAAGAAAATTTCTCCCCCTACTTAACCCATTGCCCTTTCTTCTTTCTCTTCTTCCCTGGTCACTACACCATGATTCCTTAACAATAACAAAAAAGAAAATATCTCCCACCCAGCCCTAATACACCCACCTAATCTTTTGCCTTTTTTTTCTTTCCCTGTCACTCATTGTATTCTATTCTTCCTGTGATTATTGGAATTTTTGTGAAAATAATAGATGTTGATAAATTATTTCAAAATTGACGATGAAGAGAAATCAAAAGAATATCAGTTTTTTTATACCATTTTTAATAAGTTTAATGAATGGTGATGATTGCTTGATCGGAGTTATTGAAAATAGAGATGCATGAATGTCGGCTAACTTTTTAACTCCAATGGTCCGATTATTTTCCTTCTTCTTGAAAATTCAATTAGTTTGTTTATAACAAAAAATGAAAAAAAAGAAAAAAGAAGAACAAAACAAAAGGCAGAGAATTTGAAGTCTTTCAAATGGTGGGTTGAAGAAGAAGAAGAAGAAGAAGAGGACTTGTACATGGGTGTGGGGTTAGTTTCTTTTATAAATAAAGAGATAAATGTTTAATTAAATGAGTTGTTAGTTATTTAATTAATACATGTCAAGTGTCAAGAAAATAAGCACTAATTTATTTTTAAAGGTTTAAAAAAAAAGTCCATTCACGCACTCAACAACAGTGAGTTACACTTATTTCGCCATATCAATATTTTGTATTTAATAGGTATATATTTTGAACAATTTAGGTGTTCAATAGATACGAATTCTAGTTAAGATATCTAAGTGAATTGTGCGGACAACTTTAAAGAATGTACATGACTTAAGCCAAAGAAAAAAACCATGTCATACATCACAATCATAATCAAACATGTCAAGGCTTAGCATGCTAAAGTATAGTGGTGGGCTTGACCTTACCAATTAGGTATTACTATTTCTACAAAGTCTATTGGAAATATATTACTTAATTAATAGATTAATAATAATAATAATTATTATTATTATTTATTTATTCAGTTGTCATAATCAAAACAAGTCATTATCGTAGGATTCTAAGAATAGATTTTGAAAATAATAATAAATTGAAAGCTTTTCCAAAAGTTTATGATAGGGATATTAGTAGGGCGGTTAATGCCATGCCCCACTTTCCCCTCCAAAAATATTCTACTACTATCTACCTCATTTTTTAAGAATTAATTTCAAACTCATCTTATTTCCCTAGCTACCAACTCTAGGGCTAATACATAAATTAATTATGAAAGAAATTTATGTATTATTTTATGTAGAAATTAGTTACGTAAGATTTAGTTATTTATGTATCACGTATTCATGTATTGTCCATCTTATATCCTGCATATATTATACATAAATTTCCTCAAAAGTTATACATGTATTATTTATACATCTTTCTAAATTGCAAATCAGTTATTGTATTAATTTTATACATAAATCCTAACCAACTACCAAACATGGTATTACTTATGCAAGATCTAATACCATATATGATATTGCTCTATCATATATGTCCTTTATGGCCCTAATATAAACCATTGGGGATTCCCTTTAGCCTCCAAATACCTCTAGAGGACATTCCTCGGTACTTTGTCATATGCCCTTTTCAAGATCAATAAACATCATACGTAGGTTCATCTTCCTCTTCATATACCTCTCCACCAGTCTTCGTACGAGATGGATGACATCAGTAGTCGATCACCACGACATGAATTCAAATTGATTCTCGGAAATGGACACCATTCTCATATATGTCACTCACTCTCGAACTTTCATAGTGTAGCTTAGCAATCTAATATCCCTATAATTGTTACAGTTTTAAATATCATCCTTATTCTTATATAATGGGACCATCGTATTGCATCTCCATTCGTCGGGCCTTTATATCGTCCTAAAGATAACATCAAACAACCCAGTCAACCACTTCATACATGTCTTGTATGTGTTCTTCTCTTGTTCATCCAACTAGTAGCATGAGCAACCTCCTCAACCCTAAAACACCTTCAGTACCCAAAGTTCTGAAGTCTTTCAGAGTGTGCCAAGTCACTCAACACAATGTCTCAGTCCCCTTCTTCGTTTAAGAGTTTGTGAAAATATGCATGTCATTTGTGCTTAATAGTGGACTCTTCCATAAACACCTTGTCTTCCTCATCGTTGATGCACTTTACTTGATCCAAGTCGCAAGATTTTATCTCTCTCGCTTTTGTGAGCCTATACAATTTTTTATCCTCGTCTTTGCCCCTATCTCGACATACAAGTGTTCGAAAGATGTCGTCTTAGCAGTCGTAATCGCTAACTTAGCTTTTGTCTTCGTTTTCTTATAGACTTCCTTAAGCATCTGCTTCTGTTTCTCGTCTACACACTCTACTAACTTTATACATGCACCATTTTTTGCTCTCACTTTGCTTTGGATCTCTCCATTCCACCACCAATCCTTAATGACCACCCAAGATACCCCTATCTCCTCTGTAGCTGCTTCCCTAATGCAACTAGATACCCTATACCACATGGTGTTCACATCTTCGCTTCTACACTAGGCCCCTATACTAATCAACTTCTCTCATATCTCCCGAGAAAGGCAGGAGTCAAGCCACCCCACTTAATCCTTGGTTGGTCATGAACGGTCGTCTTTCTTCTGTCCCTATTAATCTTCAATTTTTTCACCAAAATCTTGTGTTGGGTAGTAAGATTTTCACTCGGGATAACCTTACAATATTTACAAAGGCCTCATCACTAATCTATTTTAGTCTTAGCTATAGTTCTACGAAAGGTAACCAAGTGTTTCTCCCTCTTCCGAAAACATGAGTTAGCAATTACCAAATCAAAAGCTTTGGCGAAATTCAGAAGCAAAGCTCCCCCTCCATCCTCTCCCCAAAACCAAAGCCAACATGTATATCATTAAAGCCTCTAGAAGTTTCCCCAATATAACCATTAAAATCTCCAACAATGGAAATTTTATTGGTGTTAGATATACCTCTCTCAACCTTATTCAAATCCTCCCAAAAGAGCTTTTTGACCTCCTCATATAGGTCCACATGAAATACATATATACTAATAACGTTCAAATTAAACCCGCCAACGAATAGCTTAATCGTCATCATCCATTGATGCTCATAACCTCCACCACTCGCTCCCTATGGTAATCATTTACTAAAATACCGACTCCACTCCTATCCCTCGAGCCTTCTAAGTATCATAACTTAAATCTGTCCACATCTTGTGCCTACCTACCATCTGGTCTCTTGGATACAAGTTATATTTATCTTATTCTTTTTGAGAATCTTTGATCACTAGCTCTATGGACTTCCCCAACAACAATCCTATGTTCAACAATCCTACTCTTAGCTTAGGAGAACCTGTGACCCATTTCCCACTTCTACCTCTTACCACTGACATCAATCGAAGACATGACCCTAGTCAACCATCATCCCCTAAAGCCATTATGGAGATGTAAACTAGACACGATATACACAAAACAAGAAACTACTAAAACTATTAATACTAAAATCGAAGGGAAGCAAACAATATCTAATGACGCTATGGATCAAGAAACAAACAACTAGGCCTAAAATACATATATGAATACAACCAAACAAGCATTTTCAAGGCTATAATTATTGGGTTTTAAAGGTGTGAATATGAAGTGAAGGTTTGTGACTCTTCTGAAGGGTTGCGACTTTTATGAAGGGTTGTGACCTTTACGAAATGCTGTGTCTTTTCTAAAGGGTTGTGACCATTCGAAAGGTTGTGCCTTTAATTTTCCAAAGGGTTGCGACCTTTCTGAAAGGTTGTCTCTTTTCCAAAGAGTTGTGATATTTCCGATAAGGCACAATTAACACATTTTCATACTATCCTTTGTTGGCTATAAATATAGAGTCTTTCTCTCATTTTTTTGAATCGAATTCTTCCCTTCTTCTACATACATTTCTTACAAACAAAATCGACCGATTGTGTTTGTGAGTGATCTCGTTGCTATCTTTTGGAGTTCGTTGAAATTATCGAAGTTTGAGGTACCGCTACTTCTTTAATGGCATAATCCATTTTATCTTGGGAGGAATTAATCTACAACATCTGGTACTTAAGGGGATTAATAAATTTCTTAAAGATACACAGTGGGTTCTGTCGATTCGAATAGTTCTTTTTATTTTTCTTTTCATCTTTTATTATTTCTGATTTGTTAATTTGAATATAGAGATAACAATAATAACTATAGTATATCGAAACAACTGCAAAATACACCTAGGACAACAAGAGTCTAAACTTTGTTATAAAAATCTAGAAAAAAATAATAATCAAGAATCAACAAGATCAACTCTAGAATCTACAAGGCCACTACTAAGCTTCGACATGAGTTGTGGTGCACTGGTGGGACTACTTCACCCTTAATCAAAGGTCTCGGTTAGATCATGGACAGAATCACGTTTGAAGCGTCACCCCCAAATGAGCCCTGTAATGCGCAATCTAAATTTAATGGGAGCTTTAATACATGCTCTGAACACCGAATATAAAACCAAAGAAAAAAGAATAATTAAAAATTATGCTTCTAATCAAATGTTATTCAGTAAAATAAATTAATACTTAGTACTATACGACTCGACATTCACATACATCGAAAAATAAACAACGCATGGTCCAAATTTATAAAATAAAGAAAAATATGGATGTGACATTAAACTTTAGAATCTGTTTGGCTGCTTATCTTCCTTACTGTCGGCATGAAAATAAAATAAAATAAAATAATATGAGAACTTTTAACTTGCAATAATACCATATAAAATATTTTTTCCGTTTTAATTTGTTTCATATATTTAATGTGATATAAAGTTTAAAAAATAATTTTTTAAATTTTATTATATTAAATTAAAAATATAGCAGAGATATTAAAATACCTTTTAATTTTATGATCCGTAGAAAAAAGTACGTCAAAGAGTAAGCATGAGAATTAACTCAAATCATCAATCATAATTATAATTTAAATACAATTTCTTTTACTTTTTTATTTATCGATATTTTGTGTTATACTTTACTTAGATAAGAGAATATGGAGTTAGATGATTAGAATAAAAGATTAGTAAATAGTTGAATGTTATAATAATTTTTTATTTTTTTTTATCAATATCATCAATTGTCAAATTAATTGTTGTCACTATTATTTTCTCTTTTGATTTTTTTATTTACTTAATTCGAGGGTCCATAAATAACAATATTTCTATCTGTAGCAGATAAAAGTAACATTATGTACACATTATTTTTCTCAGACCCCACTTCTATTCTCTTCTACGCATAAGCGCAGTAATTCATATAAGCAAAGTCTAGTGAAGATATATTAAGGACTCATTTGGTTTGGAATAAGTTATTCCAGGATTAGTTATTTCAATTTCATCTTCAGTGTAGATAAAAATAACACTACAATTTTAAGATAAATTATTCCGCAATTTTAATTTTACCTCTCCCTAGGAGCTTCCACCCACAATTTTAATAACACTACAATTTTAAGATAAATTATTGCACGATTTTAATTTTACCTCTCCCTAGAAGCTCCCACCCATTTCGCTCTCTTGGTAACTCAAAATCATAACCTTTAGATTGAAAGTAATTGTATTTATCATCCGAGCAACTCCCAAATATGAAATAAATTATTTAAACCATTTTATAACCTTCTCAAACGATTGACACGTGTCATATTTCTTGTATTGACAGCTCATAGCCAATTCATTTTTTACTATTTTCCCATTTTGCCCCTTCAGTGGGGGCCCATAGTAGCATTTGTTTCACGTGGCAGAATTATCATCAAGTTGCATCTGAATGGTCACGTGATGATCCACGTCATCATTACGTCAACGGAAAGTGGGACCCACGGGATCACTTTGCCGAAAGCGTTACATGATTATTTTTTTTTAAAAAAAAATTATTTTATTTTTTTTTTGGCTTTTTTTGGACCAATAAGAGAAAAGCATAAAGGTTTGGGTTTTTTTAACATGTCATCTTGCTTATGATATATAGAATCTTAATAGGTCACTATAAAAAAGTTATATTCCCCTACGAAAATAATGTTACGGAAAATGAGCTAAATTTGGATGGGTAAAAATGGAATATATTTATTTGAAATAGCGATAGTATAAAAATTAATAATGTGATGAGGTGCGAGAGGCTGGTTGTGGAGGGCTTGAGGAGGAGTAGAGGTAGACCTAATAAGTATTGGAGTATGGTGATTAGGCAGGACGCGACACTAATTCAGCTCACCGATATTATGATTCATGATAAGAGAGTGTGGAGGTTGAAGATTAGAATATAATGAGGGTAGATAGTCGAATATTAGTTTTGTATTTTTGTACTCTTAGATTCTTATTCCTAATTTTATTTGTTGCTCCTTTAGCCTTGGTTATTGTATTTTCGTGTTGTTCTTCACTTTTTCATTTGTTGTTATATGTTGTTTTCTTTGATTTGGTTAATGTATTATATGATGTTATTACTATTCCCTTCTCCTTCATTTATAGCAATACTTCTATACTTCTATATTTCCTTCTCATACTTGTTTTGATTATGTTTTACTTGAGCTGAGGGTCTATCGAAACATTTTTTCTATTTTAAAGACACATCAAGGCTGCGTACATGTCACCCTCCTAAATCCCGCTTATGAAATTATATTTTGATATGTTGTTGTTGTTGTTGTGGGGGTAATTTAGAGTTTTTTTAAAGATATCTGGGAATACATATAGTTAGTCAGATATATTGGATACACACAAATACACTACATTTTTTCTATTATTATGCGCGTGGATACAATGTATTTCGCTATAAATATTATGTATAAATACAATATATTTCACTATTATTATATGTGCGGATAATGTGCTCGATAGATGTTGAAACCAAAATGTTGCTATATTTCATAATAAAGAAAAATCTCGTTACTTTTGGTGAATTTGGGCACAAATAGCTCTATTTTCTTTAATATAAATAATCTTCCCAAATGTTATTTAGACTCAAATGAATATATATATATATATATATATATATATATATATATATCACAAAGCAAAATAAAAGTTTTCCTAAGAGATACTTTGATAAGAAATTTCATGAATCAATTTTAGCGAGTTAAAATAGATTGAGCTAAATCACAAATAAAATCATTTTGTAGGTTTTGTTAATACATTAGGATAAAGGTTAGCACTGGGATTTTGAAGCTCACAAGGATATACTATATAATAATTTCTCTTAATTGAAAAAATTATTTCAACAATTGGACCTTTCTTTAGTATATATATATACTCTATTCCTAATTGTTGTCTTTTGAGAAAGACTATTCACAATAACTTTCTTTGTTAAAACCTTATTTGTGCAATGTTGTGGTCCTATATATTAGTTTTTGTCAAATGATTCAACATGACCTTTTACAAGTTGAATAAAAACATAGCTTACAATAATTTTTTCATTGTTTTGTTTTCAAAATTTTAACATTTAAAAATGAAGATCTCTCGAAAAAATTGACAAAAAACTCAGTGTAGATTGAGAAAAACTAGCCTTTCTATTATCAAACTAACCAAGAGCAATTTGCACCCGGAGCTTACCATGATTCGTTGACAAGTAATAGAGTCGATATGCAAAAATATGTCATGCATTTATTGATTTGGTGTAAACATCGGGTAAGTTTTTTCTCCATAAACTTACTCCCACTGTACACAATGAATTAGCATAATTAGTATGACATTAACCACACTGCAACTAACACAAGACAATCTTCTTTACTTCTCAATCTCATTGTTTCCAATGATCAACATAAAATCAATAAATTTTTCGGGGTTTTTCCAGCTTAATTCACCTCAAGAACATAGAATACAATCTGTAAAAACTGGGTGAAAAAAATGGGGTGCTCGGGGGAGGGGGAATTTCGAACTCTACTACCTCTACCTCTTTTCAAACATCTACTGAAAACACAAAATTACTCTTCTGAGTTGTGACTGATTTAAACAAGGTTCTCCTCTACATCTTTTGCTCCTATATTTGAATCTTTTATCTATCAACTTTCTTATACATGTACAAGAACATATTCCCTAATCTCTTTTTCGTTGTTGGCCAATCACTGCAACTTGAAATTGCCATACAAGTTACAACTGTTTGTAGAAGAGAACGTAAGCTTGATCATGCAGCACCTTGCTTGTGGGGATGGCTGTGACGGACACATCATCGTAACGCAGCCACTTGCCACTTGGATGGCGGGCATCAGCAGTATAATGACCCTTTGAAGGGTCCCTTCCATGATGAGTGATCGTTGCAACTAGTTCATACTTCCTACCCTGTAGCAATTAAATGAAAGTATATGCATTAATATCATCTTTAAGGACAAGGATTAGATTGATACTATTTACAACAACAATGCCTTAATCCCAAGGAAGTTGGGGTCAAGCTGATCATAGCGCTCCATTTTAAGCTAATCTCAGACAAATATTATAAAGTTATCTACAGAACAGATTTTCAATTGCAGGTAAATTCACATAGCAAGGTTTATACAATCCTAAACATGTTTGGACACTACAGGTGTTCATAGAAGACTAAAGAGGAGGAGCCTGAATGCTTAACTTTCAACCTCAATGGGCCTCATGACATTTCACCATCAACTGTAACCAAGTAATACAGAATGTTCCAATCTTACACAGTTTCCCGTGCAAAAAGAAGGAACAAGCCCAAACTACTATTCATAGCATGAGTGAAATGACCATCTTTAGAAGCTTAATGGCCCTTTAGAAGCATTCGAGCATACCTTTCAATGGTGAAGGTGAACTTACTAGTGAATAAAACCAAGTAATTTATCAAAATCAATTTAACTGGAATGTAGCTAAATCAAATCCAATGTGATCAGAATGTAAGATTAACATAACAATCTCAGTGCATAACCGGATTTTCAGGACAGCATGCAACCATGGGAACTAGCAGGGACACATTTGTAAGAAGAGAGATAATCTCACCTCAGTAGGAGAGTCAAGCAATTCACGACCAAACACAAGCTCCAAAGGAAAGTGCACGGGTTTGTGCAACTTGGTACTCCCTTCACTTTCGTAGCTAAAGCGCATCAAATGCAACACCATTATATCAGAAAGCTCCAGAATCTTAACAGACTTGCTGGCACTGACTACCTCAGCCTGAGATATGATTAATTGAGAGAATCGTGAGGCATGCTCTAAAATATTCAAAAGATTTCCCATCCAAAAGCATAATTATTTTTTATCAGCTATGTTGCTCGGACTCCCCAAAAGTGTTGTTGTACTGGTGTCGGATCCTCCAAAAATACACTACTTTTGGAGGATCCGACATGTACCCCTCGACATTTTTGTAAAGTCCGAGCAGTGTAGCTTATCAATAATGTGAAATTGGCCGAGAAGTCTCATAAGCATAATTATTTTCTTGTTGACTTCTTCCAGAAATAGTACGCACTACCGTGTTTTCTTAGTTGAAAGAAAATACATTAATTTTCTTCTTAATTACTCTTTTGGGGTGAAAAAAAAGTATATCCCAGACCCAGAGTATGACAATCTTGTGTACAAAAACGGGTGTATCCCACAGAATGACTACATACTTGTGTACTTAATGATCTACCGGTCCAAAAGTTCACATAACATAATAGAGTACCTTTCCAGCTGCAGACGTTCGATATCCTTCAAGTGCCTCTGGTGCAGAAAACATCCGAAGTGCATCTTCTATGGAGCAAATAGGCTCTGGATAAATGTTAAGGTGGAGCAGAAGAAATGGTTGTACTGTTGCTGAGGCTTTGTTACCTAGTTAAACCAATGAATAAGAGCTATTAGACAAATGGATAAGAGAGTCCTAACAGGAAACAACCTATACGAACAAAAGAGAATAAGGAACATAGAAGCTCAATACAACAGCCATTTCATTCCGACCAACTGATGAAGCCCTTTACAAATTCAAATTCTTAGCAGGTTCAAGTTTTGCCTAGTCCTTTTAAGTTATCTATTAGCTAGCTTAGTGAGAACAAAGAAATATAAGCCAAATAAGTGGATATAACCGCATGAAGGATCTCAGCTTCAGCTGACACAACTCTTCCAATTTATGTCAGATAGTCTCAGTGTAGTCTTCATAACACCTAATATATATTGTGATTCCTAAGCGCCTGATTTATGAAGGTGTCAATACATCAGCGGAAGAAAAGAAACAAATACTTGCAAAAGAAGGCCCAATGGTAGATTCCAAAACACAGCAAGAGTCAACTGAAAACATTTGTCTTGTTGAAGAATTGGATGAGCACCTACAAACCTTCCACAAGTTCTGATCAAACATAGTTTGCAAGAGTGAAACATTCCGAACTCCCTTTTCTTTAAATCATTTCATCTTCCCTCTTATAATGATCAAAATCTAGGACCTTAGCTTTTACTCTTCAGATGTGTTCGGTATGGAGGAAAATGTTTTCTTCCATACCAAACACACCCTTCATTTTTCTTTCTTATCCTGCCTTTTATACTACGGCCCGGATATGC
The DNA here is from genome assembly GCF_900185275.1 of Solanum verrucosum. Taxonomy (NCBI): domain Eukaryota; kingdom Viridiplantae; phylum Streptophyta; class Magnoliopsida; order Solanales; family Solanaceae; genus Solanum; species Solanum verrucosum. Next base: position 5,101,382 of record NW_026019984.1, read on the forward strand.
CCTAGTTAGTACAGACATACAAGGTTGTGACAGATCAAGATAGATCCAAACAATATTCTGATATAACTAAGCAAATATAAATAGATTCAAACAATATCCTGATATAACTAAGCAAATATAAAGGCATTCAGTTTACCTTTAGCCTTCACTACACTCTTCAATTGACCTCCAAAAATTTCACTTAATTTTGATGGAACAAAGCTCTGTGTTCTAGTAACTGCAGTCCTATTCCTTGGGCCAACAGTCTCCCAATCATCATCCTCTTCCTCATCATCTGTTGATGAAACCAGAGAGGAGTTTCTCCCAATACCATTTGGTACTTGACCCTCTAATTTTAGCAATTCATCATGCATCTGATGCATCAGAAAACTGAGGAACTCCTGAACATCTTCCTGCCTGCAAGTAGCAAATCCACCATAACACTAACAAAAATGAGAAACAGGATTTACAGACACAGACACACAAATAAAACCAAACATAAAGAGAGAATTATACAGGGGCAGCACTTCCATCAAATTTGTGTTGATCAAATTTCTCTGCAAATGGTAGTTGCTAGGTGCGAATTACTATAAGAAACTCATTTGAACATCTACATTTTCAATTTTTTGCAACAGACAAAGCAGTCCCAGTTTAGAGGGGAAGAAAATAATTCTAGCAATCATCTTCAGTTCATAAAAAGAGAAAAAGAATGAAACGAAAACTAAAAGACTACAAAAGTGATATGCAACTTAACCAAAAAAAATTGAACTTGATGTTAGGAGGACCAAAGAAAGGTAACTATAGCACTTACAGAAGTTTCAGTTGACAGACAGAAGAAAGACAAGTTCGCTTTGAAAAGGAAGCAGAATGGGATATTAAAGTGGTAAAGGGATCTAGGAGGAAATCTAAAATGTATGACACTAAGAGCAAAAAGCAATGGGGACGTGCATAGATAAGTTCTTTAAAGACGGAGAATGATTGAAAAGATAAGAATGTATACAGCCAAGAAAGTCATTCCACAGCTAGCTAAATAGGTAAGAACTAGACTAGAATTAAGTATCTGGTCATTTAGGGGGTAAGATCTTTAATCTTATCAGTTTTCTTAGTGCACTCTGCACAAAAGTAAAGTTTTTAAAAGAAAGCACACATGAGAATGTGACAAGAAGATAAATTATCTTTACCTGCCAAACTCACTTTAATTGGAGCCAGGATTTTTAGTTTATGGGTTCTGAATCATAATTCATTTTGTTTACTGGGTTCTGGTATAATTACTTATACATAATATCAAATGATTTTTTAAGCACAAATGCAGAGTTTGAGCTAAGTTATTGGGTTCTACCGAAACTGTATCTACCAACCATGCTGGCTCCGCCGTTGATTTAGGTGCATCTTTTTCATTACAGACTTCAAAGATGATTTTAGTAGTTTCTCACCATCTTATACAACTCATTTCCAAAAAAAGATGAGCAAAATAAAAGGTGGGAACTTTCACATGTACGGTGCCCTCCTTTAGATTGATTCATTTGTTAGTGTTCACTTGTGATTCTACGGCTGGTTTAAGGAGATATCAGACAATTACTTCAGCTTAGCCTTTTATTTTCTCCTTTCTGCCAATTTTTTCCCTATAATTACTGGTTACCCAAAGCAAAACACCTGCTTTTCCATTCACTGAGAGATCCAACTGGCAAAATCAATAAAAAAGGACACCATGGACCAAGATCCAACATATGATTGTTCCACATTCATCTCTTCCCCAAAATGGAAAATAAGGGGGAAAATGAATGTTGTTTGTTTTTTAGACTGCTAATACTGAATCAAAAAATAATTTTTGAGTGATAAATGAGAGAAAGTAAAAAAAAAGTAAAGCCAGTATGAAACAAGATTATAATAGATGCAGCAAATTTAGGACTCCCATAGCTTATGTCTGCATGCTATGTTGTGACGGCATGTATAGCTACAAAAGTTGGTGATTGACAATGACGGGAATCTGTCAAAATGATGCATTTCAAAAAATATTAACCGTGACACCTAAGAACCTATGATACTAGTGCATTGCAAAATATAATGCATATTGCTATAGCAAGAAAAGACGAGATCCAGTTGACAAAAAAGGGGAAGTCTTTGACATTGCCCAGAGCACCAAGGAATAGTCAGGTGATAAACAAGATTTAGCGTATATGCTGTCAGTAACATACCTAGGTCTGCCTGTCAAGCTATTTGCAACATCCGGAGTGAAGTTCTTCAGGACAGATTCAAACATTAAAGGTCGAAAAGGCAGCCCAATTTCTGGAACAATTGTTTCCTTTTTCTTCATGCTCGGATCAATGTATATGCCGAAGTCAGAGATGAACTGAACAAAGGCATGTAAAGTTGGATACCCAGCCTGTAATAAGCAAAACCAAAATTTGAAATTTAAGGTTGTTAAAGGTTAGCAAAAAAAATAATTAATAAGTAGGTTATCACCATACCTCTGTTATATCACGTGTTTTTAGTTCTTGCAGGAGATGAACAAAAGGAGAGCAAGAGAGAAGAGCCTGAAGAGTTGCATTAAGAAAGCATAAGTTCCCCAAGTTGACCAACCCTCGAGGTAAAAAACTTCTGAAAACCACAGCAGACCCATTTGATGATGCATTCAGAGATGTGTGTCTACCATTCACCAAGTTATAGTTTTTAAGCTGATTAGTTAAATGAACATTGTGCACACTGCTAGACAATTCAGACACATTATCAGCTGCAGACTGCAACAAGCTTGACTTTTCGGACGAATCATAAGCACTTCCAGTATTCACTGTTGGATGTAACACACTCCCATTGTAAGCAGGATTTGTAAAACTAGAACTACCATATTCTTTTACAGTATTGCCAAGCGACTTTTTGGTTTTCCCTGTATTGCTATGACCCTCAGTGACATTCGCTCTATGAACAAGCTCTGATGGCTGAAGTTTCTTAGAATGATCAAACTCTGTCAATTTTGTGTCAAAAATGCCCACAGATTTTAAAGTTGCAGAATCCAAAGAACCAAATGTGATCCCTACATCAGTTGTCGGCTGACTTTGCAAAGTTTTGATCTCATCTTCTGTAAATGACCCAAAGATCAACACCTGATGACAAAAAGTGTTAAATTTTTTTTTAGGTAAAACCAAATACACAGAACCACAGAACAGATGCAAGAAGCAATGTAACCAGAACACAAATTCTGCTAGTTTACAGGAGATGTACTAATAGCATCTGAGGAATTCATTTCAAGTCAGTATCTAATAAACAAACTAGTGGATCCCAAAAAGAAAAAAAGGCAGAAGCCAGTAAACTACTAACACAATCTACTCACACAAGTATGGTTTCAAAAGAACTTTAAGTTGGTAACATTGTCGAAATAGGGAAGTTGCTGATTTCGAGAGAGATGTTGCATTGGTTGTTGAGGAATTTTCAAAACAGAAATTAATTGTCACCTAATCTACCAACAATTTGAAAGACATGAAAAGGGAAAGGAGAATAGAGGGATATAGAATGGACAAAACAATTTTGCAATCCAGGCTTAATAGTTTACATCAAAAACGAGAAATGCCTTTTTACACTGTTCACATCCTAATTCCTCCAGAAAACACAAAAAGTAAATAACAATAAAAACAAATGTTCATTCTAGAATGGACATTACCCTGCTACCCAATTTTCAACGTTTTTAAACAAGCCTAATTGTCCAAATATACAATGAACTAATAAAGTATTCACCAAATTGTAGAAGATTTGGTCAGAGTTATTTATCCAATACAATAATAGCTTTTGTCACCTAAAATAATCATAAACCTAATTAATAATAAAAAAGAAAATCTCCATCTTACAGAAAAACAGAACAGCCATTAAGTTAATCTAAAATATAATACAATTGGTTGGTTATGTCCATTGTGTATTGCACAGCAGCAAACCAGCTCATTATCATCTATCTTACCAATGCAAGAGCCTGTGTTCATTTTGCATTGAGAACTTTGCTCTTTATTGAGACATAAGCTAATAAGTAATGAGTTCTTGCAATGTAACTTCACCGAAAAAAGTGCACACATGTTCTCCTCTCCTCTAATTAGCAGAAGCCTTGTTCTTTGATATTACACAGCTCTGGACGGTTTAAGCCTTGTTCTTTGATATTACACAGCTCTGGACGGTTTTCTTTGTCCCAGCTTGGCTAATCATATTCCTGCATAGAATTCTTTATCTGTGCACCCTTACTGTTCTCAAGGATTTGATTGAATTGTCTGCCCCACCCCCAAGAGTGCTTATGTCATGGGGGAACTCATGGCCTTTTCTTTAATAAGGTAAAAGTTAATTGATAAGGTACCAAGACAGTACAAAACTCATACAGAGACCAAACAAGTAGCCTACTACGCTTTACTTCCTAATGAATCCAAAAAATCCATGTACAGATTCAATAGGGAACTCATGACTAGGAAAATGGCATTAATGTTAAAAAAAAAAAGACTAGGAAAATGGCCTTTTTGGGCTATTTTGAAGTACCAGTGCAGAGAAGTCTAAGTTGGTCGGTGAGCCTAGTCACAAGATACAAAAACCAGGGAGAACCATGAATAAAGAGAGAAAAGAAGCTTTCCAATGAACTTATGTCATAGGGGAACTCATGACCTTTTTTTTAAATAAAGTAAAAGTTAATTGTTAAGGTACCAAGACAGTACAAAATGGTAAAAAACTCATACAGAGACCAAACAAGCAGCCTACTAAACTTTCCTTCCTAACGAATCCAACAACTCCATTTACTGATTCAATAGGGAACTCAAGACTAGGAAAATGGCCTTTTTTGGGCTATTCAGAAGGGATAATAAAAAGAATTCCAAGTTGGTTGGTGAGCCTAGTGATAGAGATTAGAGACAGCAACTGCGGAGAACCATGAATAAAGGGAGAAAAGAAGCTTTCCAATGAACTTACGTCTTTTGCATTCCTTTTCCCTTTATACTTTTGGATGGAGGTTGGCATCACTTCCTTGCCAGAATGTATCACATATTAACACATCTCTGTTCCCTGGTCCAAGTTGAAACTTTTTTTCTCTTTTTGCTTTTATTTTTTGTTTTCCCCCTTTTTTTTTTTTTTATGACAATGGTGTCCAAACCAACTTGGTGCACATCAACTAATCCACTGGGCAGCCTGCTATAGCACACAAGCAGATGAGTAGTCTAAACCAGTTCACCCTAGATTTTTAAAATTTCCACCATTTCTCTATCACCGTGAAGCTATCATACAGAAACCCAGGTCACACAAACAAGACTCTTCCATTAAATCCTCCGCACCTCATTTTTGTTTTTAATTTTTTCTATATTTTGAAGAGGGTTGTCCTAATCAGATTGCACACCCCTAATCAATCCATTAGACAGCCTGCTACAGCTGGGAATTCAAAGCAGGGATATCCATTTCTTTCCTTTTAAGTGAAGTGTTAGCATCATTTTCTAGCTACTCAAGATCTCCAACTCAATAATTGTCTTTTTCTATCTCAAACCCAAAAGAAAATCAGGAAAAAATTGTCTTTTTCTATCTTTCTTCTATGAGTTAACATCATTCTCCTAGCTACTCAAACGCCACAAAACTACAGCACAGAACCCATCAAACAGAAGTTAAGGTTTATAATCATTGTACTAAAAAAACATAAATTTCCCAATTCCAGAAAAACCCTGCAAATGGGTTGGAAAATCACACGGCAAAAATGTAGGGTTTTGAGTACCTTTTGATCATTCATCTTGGAAGACTGGACAACTCCTTCAAAGTAAACCCATAGTTGATGCAATCAGAGATGCAAGTAATCCGTATCGAGGATTGAATCTGGTGAAGCAGAGACATGCAAAATGAGTAGAACTGAGCAAAACAACAATTTCAGACATGAAAATACAGAGAAAACAGAAATGAAGCTCACACAGAGAGAGGGGGTGGGAGTGGGGGGTTTAATGGGGGTGGCGGGAGCTTTTAGGGTTTGGCCCTCCCAGAAAGACAGTGGAGGGGGTAGAGTGAGGGGGTGGGGGTGGGGGTGGGGGGTGAGGGGTTGTAAGAGATGCAAATTTTTGCAAAGGTTTTTGAGGAAAAAGGGGAAAATGACAGAAGGGAGAGAAGAGGTATATAGATTGGGGTTAAAAGAATCCATTTTTGGTAAGTTAGAATAAGAATATACCTTAGGTGAAAAAAAATATCACCGAATACAAGTTATCTCCCGCCAGCAATATGAATTAGTAAGTTGGAATAAGAACATGTTAGAAATTAAAAAATATTTATACCTGTAGCGATGTGTATGTATCACCGTGACTACTTGAAATTGAATCTTGCTTCTATTTTAACACAAGAAATGCACGAAAGTACAGAAAAAATGAATTTGAAAGGGTGCTTGTGTCTTGAATAAATAAAATTGATAGATAGAGGAAGTTGATTGTTGAAGTATTGAAAGAGGAATGAAAGTTTAATGGAGTAGTTTCAAACAATCAAGATTTTGAATAAATAGAGTTGCGTGCACCAGTAATGATTTGACAGTGTGTAACTATCTGTCAGCAACTTATAAGGAATGTGAGTGTGAGCGACTTACCAAGAATGTGACTATGAGCGACTTACCAAGAATGTGACTATGAGCGACTTACCAAGAACGTGACTCTGAGCAACTTACCAAGAACGTGACTTTCAACAACTTGTCGCTTCACTAGGCCACTTTCACGTGAATTCAAATTCAAAAGTCGTGAAATTTTTTTCCAATAAAATTTGTTAGTTGTTTCACGTGATAACAAGATTAATTATTTTTAAAAAATTGTCTATAGTGACTTGGAGGACTATCAGCGACTTACAAAGACCGTAGCTATCAGGAACTTACAAAGAGCATGACTGCTAAAGACTTATCACTTCACTAAGCAACTTTCACGTGAATTCATATTCAGAAGTTGTGAGCTTGTTCCTAATAAAATTTGTTAGTTTTCCACATGAAAACCTAGATTCATTAAAAAAAATACTAATGATTAGTAAAATATTTTCATGTGCAATCCATTTAAGAAGTTGTGAGTGTTGCTCCCCAATATACACGCAAGTGTACGTGGTCGCTAAGTAATATAGTTTCTTTTAGAAACGAGTTTTCTTTCTCAAGGGACTTATGATCAACTTATATTTAACAACTTAATTCCACAATCAAACAAAAGTAACAGTTTAAAAGAGTTGGATGACTATTAGCTACTAGCTACTACTACGAGTTATGCAATAAATAAAAGTAACTAATGAACAACTTTAAAATGATGTTTCAAGCAAGTAAAAGACAATTTCAGGGCTGCAGTATGCAATGGATTTCATGTATCCTATCTTAGGCAATGAACTAATTTTGGTTATCAAGTTACTGGTTTGTAGGGTTAATTGTATGAGTCGGGTCTCTCGACCTCTAGTCGCCTACTCCAGTTAGCTGTCTAACTACATCGTTGAACGGGGATAGCAGGCCTAACTGGCGAGCATTTATATTTCATCCTGCTTCGTAACTAAGCAAGTTGTTCGTCCGGGTGTCACTCTTGAACACACATCAACTCACAATGGATGATCGAGCTTTCTATATTCTCTAGTCTATCTACCCTCTCCTCTCTCGATTTTAAGAATATACAATAGATTTATCTTATGGTGCGCAAGCATAAAATACTAAAATAAGAATATAGAAGTAACGTATAATGACAACCAATAATTAATTCAAAAACCTTAAATAATCAACATTCAATATGTAGCTACAGCCGTAGAACTAGGGCGTTTAGCCACTCATAATATTAGAAAACCACAAAATACAATTGTTCATGCGATTTTCTGAAATAAGAAGAGTTAGAAAAGTGAAACCTATTACAAACGATACACCATAATAATGTTGAACTCCCTACAATATTGCCCTAAGGGTCTATTTATAGAAGTTGGGAAAATTAGAACCAAATTCTACTTCAACTAGGAGTCCTATTTAATACATTTTTTGTTGAAAAAGTCAGAATCTTCGTGGGGCTTCGCGCCTCCCATCGCGCCAAGAAAACAGTTCTGTAGTAACACCATTGGCGCTCCGCGCCAAGCAGTGCGCCTGACAAATGTGTCTGAAGTTGGAACCTTGGCGCGTCGCGCCCATCAGTATGCCAACAATTGGCTTTTGAAGTTCTACCAGTGGCGCGCCGCGCCAACTAGTGCGCCAACCACTAGTGATTTCTGCCTTAGCCATTTTTCCCTCTTCTTTGCTTCTTCTTCTCCGAATCAACTCTAACTTCCTTGAAAGTTCCTGAAACAACTAGTCACATGTGTTAGTGCACAATCGTCGCAAGTTACATGAAATCAAGCTAATAGACTCGAGATTATTCTTCAATTCAATCACGTCATGGGAAAATATTGACAACTTTGGCGTATAAATACGCCTAAGATCACCATCCCACACTTAAGACTTTGTTTGTCCTCAAACAATCTTTAGCCTATCAACTTTTTTTTTTTTTTCCATAACCCTTGGACTTATCAACCCACCTTAAAATCAACCAAACACATTTAATCATGATCTTGTAGTTAACATTGGATGCCATATTTCAACAATTTCACTATATCATTATGATGCACCAAGTTACAACACACATGCTCAAAGAATGGCTCTTTCATTATTTTCCTGAGCTAACGCAAACTCATGTAACACACCAAGTAGACAATCAAAACATGTGCCATGAATGCCCTCGCTCATTTTTCTTTAGTATAGCCTTTCACTCTAGCAATCATATTATAAACAAGGCCTATTTTTCAAAACTTTGTACTCACTCTCACAAATGAAGTTCTTACTTCTCTTAACATGCCATAAGCTTGCCCATAGTGTATTTTCACTTTCACATTATATTTCTCAAGGAATCAAAAGGACTTCTATTTGGTTGTAATGTCGGCTTAGGGTAAGGAAGGGAATATTTAGGACTCATTTTAGTGACTACACCTCCCTAATGCACATGTCATTACTTTGCCAACCAACATCCTCCTTAACTTTTCTTTCTTCTTAGTACACACTTTATGGATATTTTCCCCCTTCTGTTGCTCTATCTTTGCCGTTTATTCTCTTTTATATTTTTTTTATATGCCTTTGCACTAGCCACCCTCAACTCAAGGCTTTAAGGTCCGAGTGAGGTGCACAATATCCTTGGTAGGACCAGGGCCAATGTTTTAAGCATACTTCTGAAATAGCCACCCTCAATTGGGTTGAGGTGCACATTGTCACTAAGGACCAGGGCCAAAATAGAAATTTTCTTATCCATTTATTTTCCACACAATTTAGCATTTCCGCCTTTTTTCACATCAACCAACTTTTTCAATCTTTCTTCTTAACATAATGCATTAAGGATTTCATTGGGATCAAAGACTTTGGTATCAATCAAAAGGGTTTCAGCTTATTCATGTGGCTTAACAAGCAAACAAGGCTAAAGGCTCAATGGGGCTTCATTAGGGGTAATTTCATTAGTAGGCATACAATTAGAGTCAAGAATTGGTATTTTCAAAGAAACGCCTCAATCATATTCTCTAATTAATACAAACTACTCATTCAACACACACCATGCAAGTTCCAGATATCAATTGGAGCAAGAACCAACAATAACTCACCACATATGGCATCACAACACACATAAAGACATGTCATACTAGCGTGCCCATACAACTTACATTACGGTATTGCTACACAATTAAACCCATGTAGATTTATTCAGAGTCAAAACAAAGAACACATGCTTGTTTCAAGGTTATCAATTCTTTTACATTTTCCAATTGTGACTACCCATGACGTCTGGCTAACTTTTTCGGACATAGTTTCAAAATACCAAGGTTGGTTTTTCAATTCTACTCCCCTACATAACTAATTTTCCCTTAAGACGGTCGTCATCCATCCATCATCGGGAACCGTCACTCCTATGATGACTCTAAGACTCAAGAAACAGTAAAACTAGTCCTAGTCGGTTCGAAGGGACTATCCTCAGTAAAGGTATCAAAAACAAACGTCGAGGAACCCAAAATAAAAAAATTGCACATAAAACTAAAACTAGACTCGATAAAGCATTTAAAAGTTATATACAAAAGAAATATATTCTTCTACCCCACACTTAAAAATTAGCAATGTCCTCAGTGCACAAATAAAACAAAAGTATAGAGATAGGAATACTCCCTCAGGCCTCTAGGCCTCGTCGTCATCACGACCATCATCAATTACCATTAAGGCGGTAGCATCCTCATTCACACCATCATCCTTCTCCTCATCATCATCCATCCCCTTATCCGCAGTGGCCTCATCATCATCTAGAGTCTCCTAAAAAGCTGGCCTAGTCCTACAAAGATAGGTTGCACTATCTGTCAACGGGTAGTGATCTACCAAGGTCTCCATCTCCTCATCCGTGACCGCGCGGTCCCCAATCCTAAGCTGCAGCTCTGCCATTCCGAACATACGAGCCATCACGCTGTCATCACGTGCCTGTTGCTCTTGGGCTGATAAGACAGGTCCATGGGACGTGTCGAGTTCCTTAGTCCAAGTCATATCTACTATTTTGCCAATCAAATTGGGGTGCCTAACAACACTCATGTGTAACTCCTCCTCGATTCCCTCAGTAACCGGATAATCATCCCCTCTTAACAAAATCGCCATCTAATATTGTTCCAAAACTTCATCATATTCTGCCTTAAAACAACCCCAACATTTATAGGCATACCCTTCATCAACATATAAACTAAAACTACCCTATCTCTAGTCACATTGGTAAGGTGCTTTGCCGGTAAAAACACACTACACACAATCTTCAACCAAATTCTCACAAGTTGGTTAAAATTGGCATAATGGAGAGTAGAATGTCTCCCTGTGTCCTTACTCTTGTCCCACCTAGCAGTGGACTCTACCCCACACAGTGTATGACATATATCTCTATACTGGGATGTTCCTTAAGCTTGTTAAAATCCTCAGCCTCGCAATTTGGAGTGCCTAACAATAAATTTAGCACTTTAGCAGTAAATTTCACATCCTTACCCCGAATTGGCACAAATTTATTAAACTTAGTTTCAGTGAGCCAATTTGCATAAAATTCTCTCACTAGAGTCAAGTTACAATCACCCGGGTTTTCAAACATAAATCTCAGCCCAAAAGCATTGATAATATTATAGATAATTAGAAACTGAGATTGCAACCTTACCTCATTGATGAATTCATCCCCAAGGTACTTTGTCTCTTTTTGGCACTCAAACCACTCGTGCCCATACCTCTCCACAACTTTCTTTCTAAACTTTTGAAGTGGCTCCCGGCTACGTGAAGATCTGAAAGCTTCCCCTTTCCAATTTCTCTTAGAAACCACTCCGCTTGCAATATTCTTCGCCTTTGGTGCCATTTGTACCTACGTAGAAAAAGAGATAATGGAGAAAAGAAAAAAATAGAAAAATAGGGGGGGTCGGGTTTGAGCAGTAGGGGTTAAAGTGAGGAAGAAAATTTTTTAGAGAGAAGAAAGTTAGGGAAAGAGTTTGAAGTGAATGGAATAAAATTTGGAGGAGGAAGAATGATGAGTGGTTGGTGGTTTTTATGGTGGAAGTAGGTGAAGGAAAATGTGTTTTGTAGGAAAGCAAAGGGTGGAATGGGCTGTTAATGGAGGAATTTAGAAGGGGTAGAAGGAAGAAGAAGTAAAGTTTGAGGGATTTTAGAGAGTTGGGCCGGTTAGTTTAGAGAGAATGGGGGGATAGATTTAGTTTTGGGAATTTAAGAGGTCTAAAAAGGGGTTGGGTCGGGTTTGACCCGTTTTAAACGAACTTAACCCGAAAATTTAGGCAGTGGGGCAATGGAGGCGCAAGGCGCTAGCGTAGCGCCAAGACAAGCACACTGAAGTTCAAAGCCTGGCGTGGCGCGCCGCTCAGTGCGCTATGAAAACTTCTCTGAAGTTTACCTCTTGGCGTGGCGCACCAGTCAGTACGCCGTTCAGATTGTTTTTTTTTTTCATTTTCACTATTACAAACCAAGTTTCAAATAATAAAAAAATCTTATCTAGCTGAAACTAATAACAATACTTCCTAGATTCTAAGAATTTAAACTAAGCTAAAACAAAAAGTCAAACTTTAAAACAAACTACCTATCTATTACATATTGTTCACGGGTTGCCTCCCGTGTAGCGCTTGATTTAACGTCATGGCTCGATTCAGCTTGGATCATTCGTCATTCAGCTCAAGAGCCTCCCGATCACGATCCGTATCTTCACCAAAATAGTGCTTAACTCTTTGCCCGTTCACCAAGAACGTTGGACCATGTTCACCTTTAAGTTCAACTGCACCATGTTGTGTCATTCTTACCACTTCGAAAGGATCACTCTATTTAGACCTTAGTTTTTCAGGGAATAACATTAGTCTTGAGTTAAAAAGTAATACCTTTTCTCCCGGAGTGAAAGTGCGAGTAACTATGTGCTTGTTATGCCACATTTTCGTCTTTTCTTTGTAGAGCTTGGCATTCTCATACGCATGGAGCCTAAACTCATCAAGTTCATGTAATTGATCCAGACTCTTCCTACCGGCTAGCTCGGGGTCCATATTTAACCTATTTATCGCCCAATAAGCTTGGTGTTCTAGTTCTATTGGAAGATGACATGTTTTACCGAACACTATGTGATAGGGAGAAGTCCTTATGGGTGTCTTGTATGCAACCCTACATGCCCACAATGCATCATCCAACTTCTCAGACCAATCCTTTCTTTAAGCATTCACCATTTTTTGCAAGATCTTCTTCACCTCTCTATTCGAAACTTCCACTTGGCCACTTGTTTGAGGATGGTAAGTTGTAACAACCTTATGACGAATACTATACTTCGCAAGAAGATTCTTCACGAGATGGTTAATAAAATGCTTACCTCCATCACTTATGATCGCCCTTGGAGTGCCAAACCGAGTAAAGATATGCTTCTTGATGAACTTAATCACAACTCTTGAATCATTCGATGGAAGAGCTACCGCCTCAACCCATTTACTCACATAATCAACAGTTATAAGGATATATTGGTTTCCATTAGATGGTGGGAAGGGACCCATGAAGTCAATACCCTACACATAAAAAATTTCCACCTCAAGAATGTTACTTAGTGGCATCTCATGTCTCCTAGATATAGTACCCAACCTTTGGCATTTACCACATCCCTTCACAAAAAGCAATATAATCTTTAAATAAAGAGGGCCAAAAGAAACCAAATTGTAGTACCTTATACGCCGTGCGCTCTCCTCCATGGTGACCTCCATATGGGCTAGAATGACAACTTTCGAACACTTTCTTTAACTCATACTCCGGAATACATCTTCTCACCACCCTATCCACTCCTTGCTTAAATAAGAACGGTTCATCCCAGATATAGAACTTAGCATCATGATTGAGCTTTTTCTTTTGTTGGGTGGTTGCACCCGGATGGTATTCTCCACTTACTATCAAATTCACTATGTCTATACACCAAGGCACTTGAGAGATATCTAGTGCCATCAACTGTTCATCCGGAAACTCTTCTTGAATTTGTTCCCCTGCATGGACATGTGAAAAAGCTTCCAACCTAGACAAATGATCAGCTATTTGATTCTCAATACCTTTTCTATCTTTGATCTCAAGGTCAAATTCTTGGAGAAGCAGTATCTACTGAATCAGCCTTGGTTTAGCATCCTTCTTATTGAATAAGTACCTAATAGCTGTATGTTTAGGAAAAATAATCACATTGGTACCTACCAAATACGATCTGAACTTGTCGAAGGCGAACACTTGAGCTAGCATCTCTTTCTCAATCACTATGTAATTAGCTTGTGCATAATCCAGGGTCTTGCTTGCATAACAGATCGAATGGAACACCTTATATTTTCTTTGTCCCAACACTGCACCCACTGCTACGTCGCTTGCATCACATATGAGTTCAAATGGTAACTCCCAATTAGGAGCAATTAAGATGGGAGCCTCAATCAAGTACCTCTTCAACATCTCTAAAGCTTTCAAACACATTGTCACGACCCAGGGGTACCCCTTAGACGTAACATGGCGTATTCGACCCCGAAAGGGTCTCATACAAGCCCTTTGCATCATAACATAAGTAATAAAATTAAAAATACGGAACAATTTAAAACTTTTACAATCGAAGTCATATTTCATAAAAGCAACAAGCGAGAGTCTTTCTATACTCTTTGTCTCAAACCATCTAATACAACTTTAGAATAAACTCTTGAGACACAGTCCATACAATAGTCTAACAACATAAAGAAATGACTTAAAGGTAAAGTGGTTGTTGTCTTCAAATCTATGAGGACTCACTAAGGTCTTCAACTCTTCTGGATCCTTAAAACCTAGCCTCCAAAGCAACTCAAGCCTCTAACCCTACATTTGGTTAGAATGTAGGCAATATGAGTTAGTACAAAATGTACCAAGTATGAAAGCTAGCACAACATTATAAGAGCATCTCAAACGGTTAGTCAACATAAGATATAAGCATAAGAGATAATAACATGATCATAACACAATCAATGTAGCCATAGAATAATCATCAACACAAGCATCATATAAAAACAAGTCAATATAAGATATATATATATTTAATGAGCATTGGAGATACATTATGTTCATGGCATAGTCTTTACTTAGACTTTCATGGTTACATACCTCAACCTTATGTCCTTCATATTACAAGAGAACTATTTCCCAAGCCACCTCCAAATAGACTTGTGCAATGCAAGGATAGCATCTCATACTACCATCCAAGCTAAGTACCTCTCTTTGGTCATTCTTGGGCATAGTCCACCTTCATATTCAAGACTTAGGTCTTCATGTCATCTTAATTATAATCTATGTACATGGTCAACTCTTAAGCTTATCTATGCCATAGGGATACCATACTTCTAAGTAAACCCAAGACACACTTGTGCAATGCGTGAAAGGTATCTCATACTACCCTTCACACTAAGCATAGACTTGAAGTCATCGTAGTCATATTCACCCTACTTTGGCCTCATTATTAGCTTAACTCTCATAACTAAGGAAATCTATCACCTTTAGTCAAATATAACTAAGAAAGGCAACTCTAACCCAATCCTATCTCAAGACTTCTCTTTAGTGACCCTAAGTCAAACTTGTGCAATGCATGCATAGCACCCTATAATACTACACACGCTAAGTACTACCTTTAGGTCCTCATGCTAACACTTCTTGGTTTGGAACCTAGTTCCTCTCTTTAACATTAGAACACTATGAGGTACTCTCTTAAGCACATCTTTGTTTATCTTGAACCCTATGAGATACTCTCTTAAGTATATCTAAGTTCCTCTTTACATGGACCATATGAGATACTACCTTAAGAATGTCTAAGTCCACTTATACTCTTGAACACTATGAGGTACTTCATTAAGTAAGTCTTAGTTCAATTATGCTTTAAAACACTATGAGATGCTTCTCAAGCATGTCTTAGTTCATAGGATATGAAGATTGCTACTAGGAACCTTAACTCAACTATGTGAAGGCTCCCATCTCATGAGACCTAACTTTGGGAAAACCCACACTCTACTACGTAAGAGTTCCCCCTTTAACTTGGATAGTCCTCACATCAACTAGGTGTGACTCTTCTTTCTTCTTGGAGTCCAGACCCTATCTTGTGTGACGCTCCATCTCATTTTCAATATCCACTTGAGGCCAATCATACACCTCAAGGTTTACATGTTATGCCTTGCTTAACACTCATCTCTCATGGAAGGATGTCCTTGACAATCAACCTATGTTCAAGTGATTCTATCACTTTCTACTATCAAGCATTCCTAATGTAGGTTAGGTGAGTATAGGACTTTCACCACAATTCAACCTATTAGACTTATATTCTCTTTTAGACTTTACTTTCAAATTCTTAGCAACACTAGGTAAGCACACTAGCTTCACCCTAAAGCCCCAACTATTAGGATCACAACCGTACTCTCAAGGTTTCTTTTTTAATCTCTTCTTTATACCTAGATTTCAAGGTAATTTGATCACATTCTTCATTACTAGGTGATTCTAGTCTTAATTGATCATAAAGATTCAATTCTAACTTTACAAGTCAAGATCAACCATATACAATAGAGTCTAGTTCCATTCATGATTATATGATCCTAACTTTGATCAATTACAACACACAACATTGAATTAGGAAGATCACATATGAACCTTCAACTTTGCCTCTAATGGCATAAACCCACAAAGATCACATTCATCAATTTAGATTAGGGTTTACCATAGAAACACATGAAGTCATCACATTGTAATTAATCAAAGCTACATCAATCATAATTGGGTGATATCCACTAGATTGGAATCACACCCAAACCCTACCCACAATGCATTCACAACCCTAGATCGAATCGGGTTTTTGAGTTCACAATTGAGGGATTACTAAGGTGGCTCCATGGGTAGAAGAACCCATGGATGATTAAGCTTCACATACCTTAAATCAATGCCCCAAACAAAGCTTGAATCAATGGTGAAAATCGCACTAAGCTACTGCCCCAACTTCCTTTCTTCTTCTTCTTCTAGAGAGAGGATTTCTTGGGGAATAATTTGGGGTCTTAAGATGAATGAGCTAATGACTTAGTTTTAGGGATCTATTAACTATTTATAGGAGGGTAATTAATTAACTAAACGTTCACCCTAACCCCTAAACTAATTACTAAACTAACCCTCAAAGCCTAGCTTAAAACTAAACTACCAAAAACTGGCAGCATCCACGACTTCCCATCCACGGACCGTGGATGGGTCTACTGAACTTGGTTTTGGTCTGTCATTTGGTCATGGAGCTCAAAACTTGCAGGCCAACTCAGGTTTGACCCATGACCATGAACCACGGGCCTTGGACCAGTCTACTGGCCATGAATGGCTAACCGTGGTTCGTCAAAAGTAAAATGCTTTGGGGTCCTCCTCAAGGACCCCTTGGGTGGTCCTTGGGGAGTCGTACCGAGACGTTTAACCCCTAAACATTTCATTCTAAGTACGGGAACCGTTTCTTTGAGTTTTAACCCTAATACAACACTTCAAAACTCCACTACAAGACTCTACAACACACTAGTTCAACTCACTAAAATATGGGGTTTTACATTATCCCCTACTTGGGAACATTCTTCCTGGAATGACACTTTAAACACTTTATAAAGTCTAAAATCTAACTTAGCAGCCCATTATGCATGCACTACATCTAATGCACATAATCAGGGAAGAAAACCTCAATTCCAAGCTAAACACATATAATGCAACACAAGGGAGTAAGAACTATTTCTACCAACCCATAATGCATCAAATCCTATATCTACTCATTTTCAAGGAGTAAACAACATCTCCTAGCTAAAACATGCTCAACACACACTCATGGAGCGTAAAATGCAACTTCTCATAAAAGCATATATTCAAGGAAAAACCATCCAACTCCAACCACTAAGGCATGCTCATAATCAATTCATGAAGTCTATATGTAAGTCTTATTCAAATGCATTACAACATGAGGAAACAATGAAATTAAGTCATTTTTATCAAGACCTAAGCATTTCATGAACATGCCTCACATAAAAGGATCATGGAAATTTACTATTCAACACATTACTTCACATAAAAGCAAATCAAGAGGAACTTACCATCTCAAACTTGAATGAGAGTAGAAGGAAAGGATGAGGACATAGAAACATCTCATTGGCCCTTGGCCTCCGAAGTAGCACTCTTAACCATATTCCTTACTAAAGAACACTCATTACCAATCTATGGAACAACTTCTTTGTTCTTTTATTTCTTGACTTGTCAGTCTAAAACCACTACCGGTACTTCTAAATTAGAGAGGTTCTCACTAAGCAACTAAAGCTCACAAGAAACCTTACTAAACCCACTCAAGATCTAACATGAGCCTAACAAATCGGGACTAAACTTCTCATATTCACCACACCTCTCAAGGTGAACATTTCTAGGAACTCTAATTCATGAACATCACTTAGATGTCACATCACCACACAAAATGATTCTAAACCATGGTGAATTACACTTCTATCCTTCTTAGAGGAGTCTATTCACTCAACCCATCTAGGCATTACTCAAACACCCTATTCAACCAATCTATCAACATACTTCAAAACTCATCATGACTAGGTCGGGTCTACCAACAACTAAACATAACCACACAATAACCTTGCTAGATAGGCACACTATCTCCCACTTGGGAGTAAGCCTACACAAACTTTTCTAAACATCATGCATACTAAAAACAACTTCAAAGTCTATCATCTCAAATCACACCAGGTCACATAGCTATAATTGGCATCTCAACCAACCTTTTTCCTTCACTCCTTGTAGCATAAACCCTCCTAATAGTCACATCCTAAAGACTATCGAATAAGGGATAAGAGAGAGAAAGCTTATAGATCTATGTCACGACTTGGAGAATAAAGAAGTGAGATTTTTCCTAAGCATCCAATAGCCTCCTATTCATAAAATGTGTCACGACTCACACCCATGAATAAGACTCTACTTAGAAGTGGTTTGAGACAATCCTAAAATTTATTCCAAAACCGTATGCTCTGATACTAAGTTTGTCACGACCCAGGGGTATCTCCTAGACATAACATGGTGTACTCGACTTCAAAGGGGTCTCTTACATGCCCTTTGCATCATAACATAGGTAATAGAATTGAAAATATAGAACAATTTAAAACTTTTATAATCGAAGTCATATTTCATAAAAGCACAAGCGGAAGTCTTTCTATACTCTTTGTCTCAAACCATCTAATACAACTTTAGAATAAACTATTGGGACACATCCCATACAATAGTCTAAGAACATAAAGAAATGACTTAAAGGTAAAGTGGTTGTTGTCCTCGAATCTATGAGGACTCACCAAGGTCTTCAACACTTCTAGATCCTTGAAACCTGGCCTCCAACCTTACATTTGGTTAGAATGTAGGCAATATGCGTTAGTACAAAATGTACCAAGTATGAAAGCTAGCACAACATTATAACAACATCTCAAATGGTTAGTCAACATAAGACATAAGCATAAGAGATAATAACATAATCATAACACAATCAATGTAGCCATAGAATAATCATCAACACATGCATCATATAAACACAAGTCAACATAAGATATATATATATATATATATACATATTTAATGAGCGTTGGAGATACATCATGTTCATGACATAGTCTTTACTTAGACTTTCATGGTTACATACCTCAACCTTAAGTCCTTCAAATTACAAGAGAACTATTTCCCAAGCCACCTTCAAATATACTTGTGCAATGCAAGGATAGCATCCCATACTACCATCCAAGCTAAGTACCTCTGTTTGGTCATTCTTGGGCATAGTTCACCTTCATATTCAAGACTTAGGTCTTCATGTCATCTTAATTATAATCTATGTACATGGTCAACTCTTAAGCTTCTCTATCCCATAAGGGTACCATACTTCTAAGTAACCCCAAGACACAGCTGTGCAATGCTTGAAAGGCATCCCATACTACCCTTCACACTAAGCATAGCCTTGAAGTCATCCTAGTCATATTCACCCTACTTTGGCCTCATTATTAACTTAACTCTCATAACTATGGAAATCTCTCACCTTTAGTTAACTATAACTAGGAAAGGCAACTTTAGCCCAATCCTATCTAAAAACTTCTCTTTAGTGACCCTAAGTTATACTTGTGCAATGCATGCATAACACCACATAATACTACACATGTTAAGTACTACCTTTAGGTCCTCATGCTAACACCTCTTGGTTTGGAACCTAGTTCCTCTCTTTAACTTTAGAACACTACGAGGTACTCTCTTAAGAAAATCTTAGTTCATTAATAACTTGAACCCTATGAGATACTATCTTAAGTATGTCTAAGTTCATTATTAGCATGGATACTATGAGATACTTACTTAAGCATTTTTAAACCCCTTTATACTTTGAACACTATGAGATACTCTCTTAAGTATGTCTAAGTTTCTTCTTCACATGGACCCAATGAGATACTACTGTAACGACTCGAAAAAAATGATAGGTTAAGCAAGAGCCTGCGACTTTGTGTTGACTTTATAATGAGGTTCTATGAGGGGTTTTTATGTAATTTCGTTTTAATTGTTTAACATCCGACAATTTAAAATGAATATGAAGAAGCTTGAAATTGGAAGTAGTCACTTTTGGAAAAAGTTCAAAATCTGGAAATTTGGTTAAGTGTGGGAAATCAGTGAGTTTTTGGCCAACTTTGAGCAGTCATAACTCCTTTCTCAGGATGATCCAGGAGTAGTTCAAGTTATGTTTGGAAAGCCCTTGGAACGATCTTTCCAACGCCACCGAGTTTTCTCGATTCCGAGTTCGTATGAGCGAGTTATGCCCTTTGAAAGTTGGGCAGTTGGCAAGGAGTCCGTCCAGAAATTTAAGGGCATTTTGGTCTTTTCACAAATCTTTTCTTTTGAGGTTATATTATTGTGTTAGGCTGATTGTGGGTCATTTTTGTTCCATTTTAAAAGAGTAAGAGTTAGGGTTCTTGAGTGAAGAAGAGAAGAAGAGAGGAAGAAGAAGAAGTTGGAGCTAGGATTGAAGATTTCGAGTGCTTCTTCTTCAATTTTCGTGGGCTTTCAACTTAGAGGTATGGGGATCCTTATCCTTGATTATTCTTTCTTTCAAGGAACCCAATCAAAAGGTTTTCAAGGTTTTTCAAATACACACAAAAACCTATTTCGATTCTAGCATGGGTTCTTGCATAAAAAGGTTTTAAATGATGATTTATATGGTTATTAATGATTATTAATGGTTTTTAGAAAGAAATTCCCATGAACCCATGTTTTCTCAAATTCTCTAAATTTGGCCTAAAGTGGGTGTATTGATTTTGTGTAATTGATGGACGATTATTGTGTAGATTGTTGTGGATTGTTCATATATGTATTTATCTATGTGGAATTGTTAAGAATTGTTAGTGAATTGAAGGATGTGGGATGTTAGCCTTGAATGGACAAAATTGTGAATTGGTCTTCATTTTGATTATTGGCTTATGCTTAGCTTAGCTTGTATAGTTGAATGTTGTTATTATCATTGTTATTGTATTGTTAATTGTTGGAATATGAAGATGATGAAGATAGCCATGGAAAGAGGGTAAGTTGATCAAACTTGATAAATATTGTATAATTGGCATGGAATTGAGTATTGTGGCTTATGGCCTTTGAAAAGGGTGGTAAGATGGCTTGATCACTTAGTATTAATATAATTGTTATTGGTTGGTTTGATCCACCTTTGGTGGAGGTGGTTATTTGTTGTATTACTGTGAATTGAGGCCATGAAGGGCATTATGTGAATGTTATTATATTGTTGTATTATTATACACATATGAGGCTATATGTAAAGTCCTATATGAAGCTATATGCAAAGTTTTATGTGAAGCTATATGTGAAGGTATGATGTGAATGAGTTTTATATGAAGCTGTATGTGAAGGTATGATGTGAATGAGTTTTATATGAAGCTATATGTGAAGGTATGATGTGAATGAGTTTTATGTGAAGCTATATGTGAAGGTATGATGTGAATGAGTTTTATATGAAGCTATATGTGAAGGTATGATGTGAATGAGTTTTATGTGATCTTGTGATGATCCTATGTAAAGTGGCTAGCATTGTGAGTTAAAGTATGACTTCTCATGATGTATATATGAAATGATGTTGGATTATGAAGTATCCTTAAATGAAAATGTTGTGACTTGGTTGGTAGACTAAAGTGTCCCTCCTTGTTACTTAAAGTCTTGAATGCATAAATGTGTGAAGTGGGCAGAACTAAGAAATGGTGCCCTTTCTATAAATGCTAAAAGAGGAATTCTAGGCCAAGACTTGAATCGGCAAAACTAAGAAATGGTGCCCTTTCATAAGTCTAGCTTTCCTAAGTAAATGTAAAACCATGAAATCGGTAAACCTTATGGTGGTAGCCCTTCTCATGTGTGAAATGATGAACCTTGGACCGGTAGGCTTAAGGCACCCTTAATGAAAAATCGGTAGGCCTAAGGCACCCTTCCAGGGGGATTTAATGAGCTATCCTTAATGAACCTTGATCGGTAGATCCTTGTGGTGCCCTTCTTGGTAGATGTGCTATGGGTTGGTAGACCTAATGATGGTGCCCTCTCTAGCACATACACGTGAATGAAATTACTCCATGGGAACTAAGGCTAAGCACCGAGTGGATATGGTTAAGATGGTAGCTCTCCCGAGTAAGAGGCAAGAGTACAATGAACATCTTTAGATATCCCCTAAACCATGTGCCTACATGGGATGTGTCCTAGTTCTACCCTTGGCAAGTAGAACACCTTTCACAGTGTAGGGTTTTATGACACCGGATTCCATGTCTAGCTCGCATGGTCTATGTCGGTTAATGCCTATTCCCATCATGTGGGATGTGCACTCTAGTTATTGGATAGGTTCTACAACGTGTAGGTAGTAGTATGGGATGCTATCTACACGTGGCACGAGTAGGCTTTGAAGATGCTAAAGTGAGTTCCCTAAGCCTTAATGGCTAATGTATGAAAGTCCTCTAAATACATGAATGTCTCCAAAATGGTTTCTTAAAGAATGTTGGTCTATTGATGTTATGTTGTAAAGGAAATGTCCTTATCTAAGGTAATCTTGGGGAACACTTAAGTGTGTTTGAAGAGGTTGTATGGGCGGTCACTTCTTGTCTCACTCAAGTGTGTCTTAAGATTATATTAGGTAATGAAATGACATATGTTCTTTTAAAGTTAAGCATGGGTTTTATATGGACATATGTTGAGTATATGTATGGTTGACTATGGTCTTATATGTTAATGTTGACTTGTATTATGTCTCTTATACTTATAAAGGAAAGGTTTTATCAAATGATATGAAAGCATTTACTTCCTTGAAAATGTCCTTTTTGGCATGTTTTTGCATGGTCTCCATACTTAGTACTTAATTGTGCTAACCCCTTTATTTCCCTTTTTGGACTAAAGTGTAGGGATTTGGAGATGATGACATGTCATGGCTATTTGATAGGTTTCTAAGTGTTGAAGATGAAGACTTGGTGAGTCCTCATATATTCGAGGACAATACCCCATATGTTCTTTTATGTCTTTTTAGTATTGTTTAAGTTGTGTATGGGATTAGTTCCGAATTTTGTACTTTAAAGTATTAGATGGTTTTGAGACATCATGTATAAAGTCAAGAAAGTCTTCCGCTTGCTATTGTTTTTTTTTTTTATGAAATGTTTTCTTAGTAAAGAAAGTTTTTAATTCATTATGGTTTTTAGTTTTATGCGATGAATGAATGCTAAGAGGCTTGTATTAGACCTCCGAGAGGTTGAGTACGCCGGTTACGACTAAGGGGTGCTCTCGGGTCGTGACAACTACCTTAAGCATGTCTAAGTCCACTTATACTCTTGAACACTACGAGGTACTTCATTAAGTAAGTCTCAGTTCAATTATGCTTTAGAACACTATGAGATGCTTCTCAAGCATGTCTTAGTTCATAGGATATGAAGATTGCTACTAGGAACCTTAACTCAACTATGTGAAGGCTCCCATCTCATGAGACCTAACTTTGGGAAAACCCACACTCTACTACGTAAGAGTTCTCCCTTTAACTTGGATAGTCCTCACATCAACTAGGTGTGACTCTCCTTTCTTCTTGGAGTCCGGACCCTATATTGTGTGACACTCCATCTCATTTTCAATATCCACTTGAGGCCAATCATACACCTCAAGGTTTACATGTTATGCCTTGCTTAATACTCATCTCTCATGGAAGGATGTCCTTGACAATCAACTTATGTTCAAGTGATTCTATCACTTTCTACTATCAAGCATTCCTAATGTAGGTTAGGTGAGTATAGGACTTTCACCACAATTCAACCTATTAGACTTATATTCTCTTTTAGACTTTACTTTCAAATTATTAGCAACACTAGGTAAGCACACTAGGTTCACCCTAAAGCCCCAACTATTAGGATCACAACCGTACTCTCAAGGTTTCTTTTTTAATCTCTTCTTTATACCTAGATTTCAAGGTAATTTGATCACATTCTTCATTAATAGGTGATTCTAGTCTATTTGATCATAAAGGTTCAATTCTAACTTTACAAGTCAAGAACAACCCCATACAATAGCATCTAGTTCCATTCATGATTATATGATCCTAACTTTGATCAATTACAACACACAACATTGAATTAGAAAGATCACATATGAACCTTCAACTTTGCGGCATAAACCCACAAAGATCACATTCATCAATTTAGATTAGGGTTTACCATAGAAAAAAATGAAATCGTCACATTATCATTAATCAAAGCTAAATAAATCATAATTGGGTGATATCTACTATATTGGAATCTCACCCAAACCCTACCCACAATGCAATCACAACCCTAGCTAGAATTGGGTTTTTGAGTTCATAATTGAGGGATTACTAAGGGGGGTCCATGGGTGGAAGAACCCATGTATGATTAAACTTCACATACATTAAATCAATGCCCCAAACAAAGCTTCAATCAATGGTGAAAATCTCCCTAATTTGGGGTCTTAAGATGAATGAGCTAATGACTTAGTAGTAGGGGTATATTAACTATTTATAGGAGGGTATTAATTAACTAAACGTCCACCCTAACCCTAAACTAATTACTAAACTAACCCTCAAAGCCTAACTTTAAACTAAACTACCAAAAATTGGCAGCGTCCACGACTCCCCATCCACGGACCGTGGATGGGTTTACTTAACGTGGTTTGGGTCCATCATTTCGACCTGGGGCCCAAAAGTTGCAAGCCAACTCAGGCTTGACCCACGACCATGAACCACGGGTCGTGGACCAGTCTACTGGCCGTGAATGGCCAACCGTGGTTCATCAAAAGTGGACTATTTTGGGGTCCTTCTCAAGGACACCTTGGGTGGTCCTTGGGGAATCGTACCCGGACGTTTAACCCCTAAACATTTCATTCTAAGTACGGGAACCGTTTCTTTGAGTTTTAACCCTTATACAACACTCCAAAACTCCACTACAAGACTTTACAACACACTAGTTCAACTCACTAAAATATGGGGTGTTACATTATCCCCCACTTGGGAACATTCTTCCTCGAATGACACTTTAAACACTTTATAAAGTCTAAAATCTAACTTAGCAGCCCATTATGCATGCACTACATCTAATGCACATAATCAAGGAAGAAAACCTCAAATTCCAAGCTAAACACACACAATGCAACACGAGGGAGTATGAACTACTTCTACCAACCCATAATGCATCAAATCCTATATCTACTCATTTTCAAGGAAGAACTAACATCTCCTAGCTAAAACATGCTCAACACACACTCATGGAGCGTAAAATGCAACTTCTCATAAAAACATCTATTCAAGGAGAAACCCTTCAACTCCAACCACTAAGGCATGTTCATAATCAATTCATGAAGTCTATATGCAAGTCTTATTCAAATGCATTACAACATGAGGAAACAATGAAATTAAGTCATTTTTATCAAGACCTAAGCATTTCATGAACATGCATCACATATGAGGATCATGGAAAGATACTATTCACACATGACTTCACATACAAGCAAATCAAGATGAGCTTATCATCTCAAGCTTGAATGAGAGTAGAAGGAAAAGATGAAGACATCGAAACATCTCATTGGCCCTTGGCCTCCGAAGTAGCACTCTTAACCATATTCCTTACTAAAGAACACTCATTACCAATCTATGAAACAACTTCTTTGTTCTTCTATTTCTTGACTTGTCAGTCTAAAACCACTACCGGTACTTCTAAATTAGAGAGGTTCTCACTAAGCAACTAAAGCTCACAAGCAACCTTACTAACCCCACTCAAGATCTAACATGAGCCTAACAAACCGGGACTAAACTTCTCATATTCACCACACCTCTCAAGGTGAACATTTCTAGGAACTCTAATTCATGAACATCACTTAGATTTCACATCACCACACAAAATGATTCTAAACCATGGTGAAATACACTTCTATCCTTCACTCAACCCATCTAGGCATTACTCAAACACCCTATTCAACCAATCTATCAACATACTTCAAAACTCATCATGACTAGGTCGAGTCTACCAACAACTAAACATAACCACACAATAACCTTGCTAGATAGGCACACTATATCCCACTTAGGAGTAAGCCTACACAAACATTTCTAAACATCATGCATACTAAAAACAACTTCAAAGTCTATCATCTCAAATCACACCAGGTCACATAGCCATAATTGGCATCTCAACCAACCTTTCTCCCTTACTCCTAGTAGCATAAACCCTCATAATAGTCACATCCTAAAGACCATCGAATAAGGGATAAGAGAGAGAGCTTATAAATTTATGGCACGACTTGTAGAATGAAGAAGTGAGACTTTTCCTAAGTATCCAATAGCCTCATATTCATAAAATGTGTCACAACTCACACCCATGAATAAGACACTACTTAGACGTGGTTGTTTTATTTAAAAATGAATTTAGACTGATTTTAGAGTCGCCACTTAACTTTTAAAGTAAAATTAAGAAAACTATTGTTTTCAAAAGACTAAAAAAGAAAATCTAATGAGAACTTAAAAGGGTTCTAGGTTCTTATTAGCATTTCAGAAAGGGTTTGAAAGCACCCAAAATGCCCGTTAATATGCGGTTATCCGATAATTAACTATTTGGCTTAATTTGAATTGAGCAATTTTTATAATTAGAACCATTTTAAAGGGGCAAAGGGAAGTATGGAACTACTATTTATGTGAGATATCTTGCAAAATTATTTTTTAAGTTTTGTTAATGGTGACTGATTCAATTAAAGTGTTAAATAAAAAATGGGTGTCTTTCGGAGATTTTGAATTTTTAAAACCTTAAAATTAAGTAGCAGATATTGGCAAGAAAACAAACACAATAAAGTAAAGAGGGAAAAAGACTTGGGCCCAAATTTGGTTTTCCTGTCCGCCTTTGCCAGCATTTGGGCCCATTTCATTTTGGGCCTTTGGCCCATTTGAATCACCTGTACCTGTCCTAAACTAACAAAAATAGATATCTTTATTTTGGGCCTTAGACCCAATTCCTACACCTGTCCTAAGAACTAACAAGTAATAGCAAATAAGTGGGCTTAGGCCCAAATAACAAAATACAATTTCTGAAATTTGGGGGCTTTTTTGGCCTACTTCTGTTGTATCCGGGGGCTGTATCACACTATATATCATTTCCAAACACCTGTACATTGAATTCATAGACTTGTTCTTTGATTTTCGTGGCTGGCCGACTCGATAAATAACGCTATTGGGCTTTCGTGGCCCAATCAAGATGCAAATGAGGAAAGAAGTCCATGGGACTCGAGGCAGATTCATGCAAAGGAAGAGAAGGAAATAGGAAGTAAGGAGTAGCATATAATAATATATGACTATAAACTAACATTCTAACAATTAAGCTAGTAGACAAGCCCTTGCAGATTTTAATCAACATGTATAAAAGGAGAAGAGCTAACATAAATATAACAACAAGACACAGATTTAAGATAAACAAATAGAAAGAGAACTATGAATTAAATGGAAAAGGACACCTGATCCTAGAAAGATGGCTATTGCCCATGATCTAACCATAACAAATAATACCAAATATTATCAACAAACTGAAATACCACACAAAAGCAGGAAGAGATTGAAATTCAAAAGAACTACTAACAATAAAATTTGCATGACTTTTACCCATGGATAAAGAAACAAATCAACACCAATGAATTCAACAAAAGAGTAGGGAAGGAAATAGACATTTTTGTCATTTTCTCAAAGAAATGAATCCAAACAGTAAGCCTATCATGCAACTAAAGATTAAAGAATATTAATCAAATTGAGTTAAACATAAAAATTGAAGAGGCAAACATTTAGAGCTAAACTAAAAGCAATGTTAAAAGAACCAATACAAATTAAAACTTTTCAATAAATCAGTTTGCAAGGCCAAAATTAGCGGCATAAACGAACTTGGCTCTCTCCTGGCAGATTCAAAACTAAAACAACTCAAATTCTTGTAACTTAACATGTAATCCAAAGAAAAACCCAAACAAGGATATTATGACCTTCATATTTGAACTAAAATCAGAAATTTTAAGCCAAACAAAATGACAACTTGGCTAACTAGGGGGTACAAATAGTTTGCTGTAAAAAGAAGCAAAAAAAAGATAGTAAATACAAACAGATGCATTTATTTTTTAGGAGTAAAAGAAGTACCCAGATCAAGTACCAATCTGGTGTAATAGCACGAAGACTGAACCTTTAGCGAGATTAAACATCCATGGCTAAAAATAAATAATTAAAATGGTATTATTTCACAAGGTAAAACTACCAAACTTAACAAGAAAGTAACTTCTTTTTAAACACTTACTATGGTTATTGTAAAAACAAACAAAATCTTAAGACAACAATTTCATGGAACAGAGCAGAATCTTTGCCATTAATCTATTTTCGAAGAGAAGATATATAGCAAGCACCTTAGATTCGAATGGAGATATGGTCCTAAAGGAAACAACACATCAAGAAGATTTAAACCAAAAAATGTAAATTAGGACTCTTTTTTGATAAGCTTACACATACTAGATGAACTAAACATCTTCATGAATTTGGAATGACATATATAAGACAAATGAGATAGAGCAATCATGTGTAAAGATAATACAGTGAAGTCGTCAACTACATATTTAGAAAACACACCAACGACTGAAAACTCAAATCATGACTAAAACGAGTTAACTCCTATTTCAATCACATTTCATATATCACGAGACAAGCTCAAACTTAACTAAAACAAATGCACAACTACTTCATCAAATGGATTGTTAACCAAATTAAAGTAAGGGAAGAGAGTAAATTACCCTTTCTGGGACAGCGAACTAGACGAAATGAGCTAATCACAAAGACGATTCCACCAGCGAAATGAGAATCTGAGAAACAACAAAAGTGCCGAGTTCAATAAAGAAACCGAAAGTTGAGTACTCTATATCTCACTTATCAATTTTCAGGTCTATTTTTGCCTAAAAAATCTGTGTATTTATATGTATCATTTCCCTTATATCGACTCAAAATTCCCAACCCCTAACAATGAAGAAGGAAGGGGTTTATATAGAGGGAGATTAAGGTTGATTTTTGGGGGGAAATCGAGAGGGAGAAAGCGTGAAATCGAAATTCAAAATTCCTCTCGAGGATAAGGTTGGGACGGCTGGCATTTGTACAAATCTTGTACAATTCTTCAACGGAAACAAAAGGATGACCGCTTGATTTCGAGCAAGGATGAGCGAGGCGAGGAGATCACTCCACCTGGCACTGGCGCTTGTACGAATTGTCGAGGGAAAGAGGAAGACGACGAGAAAATGTAGCGTATTGCTTGTACGCGTAGACACCGTGAGCCTGCCATGTATTCGCCACTGCTTTTCGTCTATTTGACGTCGTCTGGAGTCGTTGTTGGCGTTTGTTCACGTTACTGCGTTGTTGATTGTTGACGTTGTGAACCTTGGAGGTGCTACTGTTTGTCAACGCGTTAACTTTGGGAATGAGTTGCTTTTAATGCTGGGTTTCTCTTTGTGAATAGAAAAAGTGGGTTGGGTCGGGTATATTTGGTGGGCTTAAATTGGAAAGCAAAAAGGGAATTGGGTCTGGGGACCAAGGGTTGTTGAAAATTTTGGGCTGCTGAAATGTGATTAGCCCAAAACATAGAATTAAAATGAGTTGAAGGCATGGAAGAAAGTGGTTAGAATTGATATTAAGAAAATTAATTTCAATTGTGGCCATTTTAGAGTTAACAATTTAGCCAAATTAGGTTTAATTGGTGATTCAGCTAACAACTAAATAAAATGAATTAATATAAATTAATTAATGAGCTTCTCAATCTTAACGAAATAAAATTGGCGACTTAATTATAAACTAATTAATTCAAAAATGTAAACTATTATATATCTAAACTAATTAGTAAAATAATTAAACAAAACAAAATCTTTTTGAGTTGATTTTCGAATATTTATAAAATGTACTAATTATTTACAAAATTATATGAAACATATATATTACTTAAAAATTATAAAATGATAAAATTAATTAAAAGTAACTTGAAAAATATTTTGAACTTTATAAAAATTAATTATTTCAAATCATTTGGAATTTGAGAAGCTCGATGATTAATATATATTGTGGATGCCCAAAATTGGGTGTCAACAGTGGTTTGAGACAATCCTAAAATTTATCCCAAGACCTTATTCTCTGATACCAAGTTTGTCACGACCCAGGAATACCCCCTAGACATAACATGGCATACTCGACCCTGAAGGGGTCTCATACAAACGCTTTGCCTCATAACATAGGTAATAAAATAAAAAATACGGAACAATTTAAAACTTTTCTATCAAAGTCATATTTCATAAAAGCAACAAGCGGAAGTTTTCTGTACTCCTTGTCTCAAACCATCTAATACAACTTTAGAATAAACTCTTGGGACACAGCCCATACAATAGTCTAAGAACATAAAGAAATGACTTAAAGGTAAAGTGGTTGTTGTCCTCAAATCTATGAGGACTCACAAAGGTCTTCAACCCTTCTAGATCCTGTAAACCTAGCCTTCAAAGCAACTCAAGCCTCCAACCCTACATTTGGTTAGAATGTAGGCAATATGCATTAGTACAAAATGTACCAAGTATGAAAGCTAGCACAACATTATAAGAGCATCTCAAATGGTTTGTCAACATACGACATAAGCATAAGAGATAATAACATGATCACAACACAATCAATGTAGCCATAGAATAATCATCAACACAAGCATCATATAAACACAAGTCAACATAAGATATATATATTTGATGAGCATTGGAGATACATCATGTTCATGGCATATTCATTACTTAGACTTTCATGGTTAAATACCTCAACCTTAAGTCCTTCATATTAGAAGAGAACTATTTCCCAAGCCACCTCAAAATATACTTGTGCAATGCAAGGATATCATCCCATACTAACATCCAAGCTAAGTACCTCTCTTTGGACATTCTTGGGCATAGTCCACCTTCATATTCAAGACTTAGGTCTTCATGTCATCTTAATTATAATCTATGTACATGGCAGCATCCATGACTCCCCATCCACGGACCGTGGATGGGTCTACTGAACGTGGTTTGGGTCCGTCATTTGGGCTTGGTGTTCAAAACTTGCAAGCCAACTTAGGCCTGACCCACGACCATGAACCACGGGCCGTGGACCAGTCTACTGGCCGTGAATGGCCAACCGTGGTTCATCAAAAGTGACTGTTTTGGGGTCCTCCTCAAGGACCCCTTGGGTGGTCCTTGGGGAGTCGTACCCGGATGTTTAACCCCTAAACATGTCATTCTTAGTACGGGAACCATTTCTTTGAGTTTTAACCCTCATACAACACTCCAAAACTCCACTACAAGACTCTACAACAGACTAGTTCAACTCACTAAAATATGGGGTGTTACACACATCTCATCAAATTCAAATTTCGCCTCCTTCTCCAAAAGACTGCACATATGTCTCACAATCTCGAAAAAATCCTTGATGAATCTTTGGCAAAAACCTGCATGACCAAGGAAACTTCGCACCCCTTTTACAGAGATAGAAGGGGGCAATTTCTCAATAACTTGTACCTTGGCTTTATCAACCTCTAATCCCGACTTAAACACCTTATGTCCCAACATTATCCCCTCTCTAACTAAAAAATTGTCACTTTTCCCAATTTAGCACTAAGTTAGTGTCCTCACACCTAGCAAGCACTTTATCAAGATTCTGGAGAAATGCCTCAAAAGACTTTCCAAAGACAGAGAAATTATCCATGAATACCTCAACAAAGTCCTCCACCATATCATGAAAAATGGCCATCATACCCCTTTTAAAAGTCACCGGTGCATTGCAAAGTCCGAATGTCATGCGTTTGAAAGCATAAGTACCATAAGGACAAGTGAACGTGGTCTTTTCCTGATCCTCGGGTGTAATTAAAATCTGGTTATATCTGGAATACCCATCTAAGAAACAATAGTACTCCTGCCCTGCTAGTCGGTCAAGCATCTAATCAATGTAGGGAACCGTGTAATGATCTTTTCGGGTGGCATCATTCAGCTTCTGATAATCCATACAAATTCTCCATCCGGTGACTGTTCTAGTGAGAATCAACTCATTTTTTCTCATTTCTTACCACTGTCATGCCTCCCTTTTTTGGGAATACACTGCACAAGACTTACCCATTTACTGTCCGAAATCGGGTACACAATTCCAGCATCTAACCACTTTATTACTTCTTTTCTCACCATTTCTTTCAACAAAGGATTTAGTCTACGTTGATGTTATGCACTCAGTTTGTTATCCTCTTCCATGTAGATTTTGTGCATACATAACGCCAGACTGATCCCATGAATATCAGCCATCTGTCATCCAATATCTCTCTTTCTCTACTTTAGGACCCTCAATGCCGCATCAACCTGTATTCCAGACAACTCTGCAGAAGTACTATAAGTAAAGTTTCGTTAGTACCCAAATACGCATACCTTAGGTAAGCAGGCAACGTTTTCAATTCCAACTTAGGAGCTTTTTCGATTTAGGATTTAGGTGGGGGACCCTAACTCACGATCTAATGGCTCTACTCTACGTTTATGAATCTCCATGACTGCCATATTCAAACACGTCTCTATCTCTTGAGCCTCAGTATCTCCATGTACCTCATGCCCTACTAACACTCTTTCTAAGGGATCTTCGAGCGCAATTAGCTGCGATTCTACTACGTGATCTACAACCGTAACAACGGACAACTCTTCATAGATAGATGGAAATTTCAAGGCACGATAGACATCAAACACTTCAACCTTATCATGTGCCCTTATAGTTAACTGCCTAGCTGCTACATTAATTAATTCCCGCCTCGTAACCAAGAACGGACGTCCCAGAATGAATGGAACTTCAAAATTAGGTTCAAAGTCTATGACAACAAAATCCACCGGAAAGATCAAGGAACCTACTTGTACTAACACATCCTCTACTACCCCTTTAGCCTAACAATGGACCTATCAGCGAGTTGGAGAATGACAGTGGTTTGCTT
Source organism: Solanum verrucosum (assembly GCF_900185275.1). Taxonomy (NCBI): domain Eukaryota; kingdom Viridiplantae; phylum Streptophyta; class Magnoliopsida; order Solanales; family Solanaceae; genus Solanum; species Solanum verrucosum. The sequence continues at coordinate 5,134,430 of NW_026019984.1, forward strand.
TGGACTACCTAACCCAAGTTTTTTATACAATGATAAGGGCATAAGATTAACACTCGTACCCAAATCACACAACCCTCGGGCATGAAAACTTTTCGCAATTGTAATTTGCACATTAAAACTACCCAGATCTTTTAACTTCTTGGGTAATATATTTTGAATTCTAGAGTTGTACTCCTCAGTAAGTGTTACGGTTTCATACTCCGTGAGCCTTATCTTGTTAGCCACTATTTCCTTCACGTACTTAGCATACTTCGGAACACCCTGCAAAATCTCAACCAAAGGCAGGTTAATGTGAACCTGTATAAGGAGAGAGAGAAAATTACCGAAGCATTCATCTTCATTCTACTTTCTGAACCTTTGTGGAAACGGATGTGGTAGTTTCTTTTGAGGAACAGACGTCTCAACATTGGAGTTCTTTACCACCTCTTCCACTTTATTTTCTTTATTACTACCTCGGTATCTATCTTCTTTAGAGCTAATTCCTCTAGTTGTAACCCACTTCTAGTATTCACCACATTCAATTTCTTAGGGTTTGGTTTAGTGTCACCGGGCAGTCCATCTTGGGAACACAACTTCAGGGAATTTGCAACTTGCGTAACTTGTTTCTCTAAACTCATTTGGGACATTTGGATGTTTCTTATGTTCTCATCCTACTTATCTATCCTAGCATTTATCTTTGTACCTAGTTTAGCCATGAGCTTTTGGAGTAACTTCTCATTAGTTATCCCTCCTTTTGGTGCTCTCGAATTTACTCCATGGTTAGGATTTTCGTATTGCTGCCCACTCCCTTGTTAACGGTAATGGTTAGACCCTTGCACTTGGATTTGGTTTTAGTTCCCACCCCATGAGAAGTTAGGATGATTCCTCAAACTATAGTTATATGTATTACCATAGTTTTGCTAACCTCCACCTCTTTGCGCTGTACCCACATAGTTTACGGAATCCGGGTTTGCCTCACAAAATTCGGTTTCATGTGCTTCACTACCACAGGCTCCACACCAACTAGTTGTTTGATGTACAACATTTACCGATGCTTGGTTTAGGGCCATTTGTTTGTAATGCATGGTCATGTTATGTTGCATTGCATCTAGTTTGGCGTTTATGGCGGTAGCTTGATCTACATATAAGATTTTGCGGCCCTTTGGGTTGTGGTTCTAGACATTTCTCCCGCATACCCCGGGTTCCCTTCTGAGAGTCTATCTAGTAAGTCGAATAACTCTTCATGGGTTTTTTCTAAGGCTTGTTCACCTGCTGCACTATTAAGAAGTACACATACATTATAATCTAAACCCTAAAAAAATGTGTGAGCTAGTACCTCATTAGCTTGGTAGTGGTGTGGGCAAGCATTCAACATTTGTTTAAAATGAGCCCATGCTTAGTACATATCCTCCCCTGTTTCTGCTTAAAGCTTAATATCTCACTCCTCAACCGTGCAGTTTTTTTAGGATGAAAAGAATCGACTCAAGAACTTCTTTGCTAGATAATCCCATGTAGTGATGGAGTTTGGTGGCTCTGAATCTAACCACTACTTGGCGGCTCCTAATAACAAATATGGGAACAACGTCAACCTCACATTGTCCAATGAGACTCCATTTGGGACGTATGTATCACTAATCTCTAAAAAGTTCCTAATGTGGATTTGAAGATCCTCGTGGGGGAGACTGGTAAATTGTCCCATAGAATGGATGAGTTGTACCATGCTCTATTTTAGTTCAAAGCTACCCCCCGATGGTGCTTTCCTTATACTGGACGCTACATTGGTTATGAGTGGGACTGCCACGTCATGAACTGGTCTTGCCGATATGATCGGGGGTACCTCTTGTTCTTGGTTATTCCTGTTTTCTGGGTTGTTCACGTTATCTTCTCTGCTACCCTTGTTGTTTTCATGAAGACCTAACCCCAATTCTCCATGAGATCCTTGATTAGCCATTTTTCTGTGTCGGCGTAAAGCTCTTTCAGGTTTGTTGTCTGGTTCAACAAGATCTCATTTTCGAGCTAGACTTAAGAGTCAAGTGCCTGCAATATACAAGAGCTAAGATCAAGTTATTAGCAATTGAATATTCTAATTGTAGACTTAAGAAAATCAAATATAAATCAATTTCTAAGTCCTCGACAGTGGCGCCAAAAACTTGTTGCTCCACAATATACACGCAAGTGTATGTGGTTGCTCAATTAATATAGTTTTTTTAGAAACAAGTTTTTGTTCCCAAGGGACTTATGATCAACTTATATTTAACAACTTAATTCCACAATCAAACAAAAGTAACCGTTTAAAAGAGTTGGATTACTATTAACTACTACTACGAGTTATGCAATAAATAAAAGTAACTAATTGTGAACGACTTTAAAGTGATGTTTCAAGCAAGTAAAAGACAACCCCAGGGCTGCAACATGCAATGGATTTCACGTATCCTATCTTAGGCAATGAACTAATTTTGGTTATCAAGTTACTATTTACAGGATTAATTGTATGAGTCGGTCTCTCGATCTCTAATCGCCTACTCCAGTTAACTGTCTAACTACATCGTTGAGTAGGGATAACAGGCGTAACTAGCGAGCATTTATATGTCATCCTGTTTCGTAACCAAGCAAGTTGTTCTTCCGGGCGTCACTACTAAACACATATCAACTCACAATGGATGATCGAGCTTACGATATTCTTTGGTCTATCTACCCTCTCCTCTCTCAATTTTAAGAATAGACTATTAGATTTATCTTATGGTGCGCAAGCATAAATTACTAAAACAATAATATAGAAGTAACTTATAATGACAACCAATAATTAATTCAAAAATCTTAAATAATAAACATTCAATCCGTACCTACAGCCCCAGAACTAGGGCGTTTAGCCACTCATAATATTAGAAAACCACATAATACAATTCGAAAATAAGAAGAGTTAGAAAAGTGAAACCTATTACAAATAATGAAAGTTGCTCTTGTTCACCACAATAATGTCGAACTCCCTACAATATAGCCCTAAGGGTCTATTTATAGTACTTGGGAAAATTAGAACCAAATTCTACTTCAACTAGGAGTCCTATTTAATACAATTTTCGCTGAAAAAGTTTGAATCTTCGTGGGGCTTCGCGCCTCCCATCGCGCCAAGAAGACGGTTCTATAGTAACACCATTGGCGCGCCTGACAAACGTGTCTGAAGTTGGGACCTTGGTGCGTCGCACCCATCAGTACGCCAACAATTGGCTTCTGAAGTTCCACCAGTGGTGCACTGCGCCAACCAGTGTGCCAGCCACTGGTGATTTCTGCCTTGGCCATTTTTTCCTCTTTTTTGCTTCTTCTTCTCTGAATCAACTCTAACTTCATTTAAAGTTCCTGAAACAACTAATCACATGTGTTAGTGCACAATCATAGCAAGTTACATAAAATCAAGCTAATAGATTCGAGATTATTCTTTAATTCAATCACGTCATGGGCAAATATTGACATCTTTGGCGTATAAATACGCCTAAGATCAATGAGCTTGTTTTCAATAAAGCCCGTTTGTTTTTCACGTGAATTTGAATTCAAAAGTTGTGAGTGTTTTACTTAAAAAGATATATACAAGAAAAATGACTGAATTTTCAAAAAATTGATTAATCTTATGATTTAAGCGAAATCGAATTTCCAAAAGGACAGAGTCGCCACGTAATTTTTAGTAAAAAATCAAGAAAAATATAAGGTTTTTCAAAAGATTTAAACAGATAAAATCAACTGAAAATAAGAGGGTTCAAGTTCAAATGTACATTCCGAGAAGGTGTTAGGCCCTCGGAATGCCCGCTAACTTGCGGTTGACCGACGATTTGACCAAAATGATTTTGACTAATTTTTAAAAAAATTTAACTTAAGTAAAAGAATTCATTTATTTTAACTAATTATTTTTAAAAAAAATAATTTAACTAAGTAAAGAACTCACGACTTTGACTAATTTTGAAATTTTAACTAAGTAAAAAAACTGATAACGACTTTGACCAATTTTGAAATTTTAACTAAGTAAAAGAACTTCTTTATTTTAACTAATTTATGAAATTTTAACTAAGTGAAGGAACTCATTTATGTTAATTTATTTATTTATTACTATTATTATTTTTTGTCATTTCTATGTATCTTAAAGGGAAATAGGACTAAATGGGTTTTTTTTTCTAAGGAGAAGTAACTTAAGTGACGAGACAAATAATAGAATTAAAACTAAGTATGAAATCTAGATATTTTAATTTAACTATATATATATATATATATATATATATATATATATATATATATAAAGAGTGAAATGGTGATCTTGGGGGATTTAATTAAATCGAACCATAAGATAATTAAAGTGTTAGTCAAATACAATAAAATAAATAAAGGAGGGAAAGGAAGAGCATGTCAAATTTGGGCCTATTGCTGCGTTTTGGGCCTCTTTCAGCCCATTTTCGCTCCTGCAAATCATGATACAACGAGTGTATACTTTGCATACGGGTCGTATTTTGACCCGTTTTCTTGTATATCGGACCATATACCAAGCGTATACAATCCTTTTGACGCCTGCAACCTGTGTTTTCATTTTTCAAACTCGTATACTGCGTTTCCGTCTATATACTAACGTACACAACAGGTATATCAGTGTATACAGGCCATTTTTCAGCCTGATTTTAGCTTTTCCAGAATGCATTTTCAATTCCCAGACCCTGTAATTTCTTCCTTTTCATTCGAACAAGATGAGGCTGACTCGAACACGATACCACTCAACGATATGCAAGGATTTGAGTCGATTAGACTCGGCCAATGTCACATATAAACAAAGTAGAGGAAAATGATTAATAGGAATAAAAGAAATATGGAATTCAAGGCTATCAACAAACAATTAATTATTACTACTAGTAAAGTAATAGGGAAAATGCAAACGGAAGATTATATGCTCTTGCAAATTATTGCAGCATCACGTGAAGGAGCTATGAACTAAATGGACCCTCTATTACTACTAACACAACACACCTTAAAATGATTACTCATGAATTTTAATGGAAGCAACATTATGAACCAACAAATAAATGCCAATCATAAATGTGTCAACAATAAGGTAGACCCCATTTTACACAATAAGGCTATTACTCTGTCAGATAAATTCAAAGCCAAACTGTCAAGACATTATCGCCAAGGAATATCCACAACCAGTAGTAGAGAAAAATCAAATTAGAGCAACAACACTATCTTTTGATCAAAACAACTTATTTAGAGTAAAAGATAATAATAATAATTTAGAAGGAGTTGATACAAGTCACAGGTCATAACGGAACAATGATGCAAAGATGAGTCAAAATAAAGTAAACAGATGCACCCAAGCTTGGGTGAATATAGAACTCATCAATCATGAACCATGAGACACAATACAATCTGTAGCCTAAAGAACGAGCAAGGATCATACACTATTTCATACCAAATGAGACAAGAACTAATTTGATAATAAACCATAGAATAGAAAAAGGAGAAAAAAGAGAAAAGAGCAAAAATTCGAATAAAAGTCAAGATACTAGCATGCTACACGATCTAAACTTCAAACAAGTCAAACTAGTAATTGCAAACAACTGTAAGAACCCTTATTCAATCATGTAGCAAAAACATATACTTCAAGAAGATGAGCTCCCTATCACGAAGTGTGAAAATTGAAAACAGATTGTGTCCAAACATAGCTTTTAAGAAATAGAACCATACTCGAAATTATCAGTAAGCAAAGTTTACAAAAGGGGAAGAGAGTACCTTTTTCCGGGCAGCGAACGAGACAACAACGAGCTAGGATGCACCGCGACTTCAACACCAAAGGACGACTACTCTTCCTGGAAAAACTCTCTGTTCCTTTAGTTTATATTTTAATTCTCTTTTGCTTAAGCTTTTAGGTGTTTTTTTTTTTTTGCTCTAAAAATTCCAACAGAAAAATCTCCTCCTTAACAGTGAATATTATGCAACATATATAGAAGGGAAATTAGGGTTCTCAAAAAAATGGGGGGAAACGGATGGAAATTTTGGACAAAATAGGGTCCATCAATTTGAATTTCGAATCCTTTCACCATTTAGGGGAGACATCCTTTTTCTGAAGATTTCACCCCATTCCGGAAGAGGAATGGGGGCAGACGCGTGCTTGCTCGCTGCTGAAAACGTACAATTTGAGAGGGACGTTGGTTGCTTGTTGGACTCGGGTCGCATTGCTGCTCGATTCGCTGGGCTCGAATTGGATTTCCGGGTTTGATTTTTCTGGATTTCTGGAGTTTGTACGCGAAGAAGAACGTGCAAGGGTGGGGTGTACTGTACGCTGGGTTATTGTAATGTTGTTGTATTGTAGTGGGTCGGGTTGGGTGTATTAAAGTGGGCTGGGGCGTTTTTGGGCTGGGAGTTTATTGGAATTGGTATGAAAATTGCTGAATTGTTGTTGGGCTGCTGGAAAAAGGGTTGAATTTGGCCCAAAAAGGTGTTTTAAGTGGGTTTAAAGGTTAGGTGAGGAAAGAGTTTGGATTGGAGTTGAGAATTTGGCCCATTTGCTTACAATTATAGCCAATTGTATTTAGAAATGTAACCAAATTGAGCTTAATTGGTTATTCGGCTAAAATAAATAAATAAATAAAATGAATTAATATAAATTAATTAATGAGCTTCTTAATCTTAACGAAATAAGATAATCGACTTGATTATAAACTAATTATTTCAAAAATATTAACTATTGTATAACTAAACTAATTAACCAAATATTTAAGTAAAACTAAAATCTTTTTGAGACAATTTTCGAATATTCATAAAATATACTAATTATATATGTAATTATGTAAAACATATATATTATCTAAAGATTATAAAAAAGTGACAAAACTATTTAAAATAACTTGCAAACTATTTTTTGATTTGATTTAATTGTAAAACTAATTATTTTAAAACGTTTAAAATTGAAGAAACTCGATGATTAATCTATATTGTGGATGTCCAAAATTGGGTGTCAACAGTGAGCTTATTCCCAATAAATCTTGTTAGTTTTTGCACTTGAATTTGAATTCAGAAGTTGTGAGCTTGTTCCCAGAAAATTTGTTAGTTTTTTCATATGAAAACCTAGATTCTTTTTAACAAAAAATGTCTACTAGTAAAATATATTCACGTGAATTTGAATTCAGAAGTTGTAAACTTGTTCCCAATAAAGCTTGTTCTCAATAAAGCTTGTTAGTTTTTCACGTGAATTCGAATTCAAAATTGTGAGCTAAAGTTTGTTAGTTTTTCATGTGAATTCAAATTCAGAAGTTGTGAGCTTTTTCCCAATAAAGCTTGTTAGTTTTTCATGTGAATTCAAATTCAGAAGTTGTGAGCTTTTTCCAATAAAGCTTGATAATTTTTTCACGTGTAAACCTACCTTTTCTTAATAAAAAAAGAAGAGAAAATTCTATAATGACTAGGAAGTGTTTAATTGTTTGTGAGCGTGGCTACGAGCGACTTACAAGGAGTCTGACTACTAACGACATATCGTTTCACTAGGTAGCTTTCATCTTAATTCAAATTCAAAAGTTGTGAGTTTGTTCCCAATAAAATTTGTTAGCTTTTTCACGTGAAAACCTAGTCTCTTTAAAGAAAAATTGTGTATTAGTAAAAAAAATTCACGTGAATCCGAATCCAAAAGTTGTGAGCTTGTTACCAATAAAACTTGTTATTTTTTCACATGAATTAGAAGAAGTTGTGAGCTTGGTCCCAAAAAAACTTGTTAGGTTTCGCAGGTGAAAACCTAGATTCTCTTATTAAAAAAATTGTATATAGTGACTTGGATGTGCGTAATTGTCAGCGACTTACAAGGAGCATTACAACCAACAACTTACAAGGAGCATGACTTCTAGCGACTTGTCACTTTACTCGCTTCACTAGTCAAATTTCATGTGAATTAGAATTCAAAAGTTGTGAACTGGTTCCCAACAAAATTTGTTAGTTTTTTCACGTGAAACCTAGATTTTTAATTATTTTTTTTGTCTATTAGTAAAATATTTTCATGTGAATTTGAATTTAGAAATTGTGAACTTGTTCCCAATAAAGCTTGTTAGATTTTGCACGTGAATTAGAATTCAGAAGTTGTGAGCTTGTTCCCAATAAAACTTGTTAGTTTTTTTCATGTGAAAACCTAGAATCTTTTTTAAAAATTGTGTACTAGTAAAATATTTTCATGTGAATTCGAATTCAGAAGTTGTGAGCTTGTTCCCAATAAAGTTTGTTAGTTTTTCACGTGAATTCGAATTCAGAAGTTATGAGATTGTTATCAATAAAGCTTGTTATTTTGTTCACATGAATTTGAATTCAAATGTTGTGAGCTTGTTCCCAATAAAACTTGTTAGTTTTTGCACGTGACAACTTAGATTCTTTAAGAAAAATTATCTATAATGACATGAAAGTGCGTAACTGTCATCGACTTACAAGGAGCATAGCTGTCAACTACTTATAAGGAGCGTGACTACTACCGAATTATCGTTTCATTAGGCAACTTTAATGTTAATTCGAATTCAGAAGTTTTGACCTCGTTCCCAATAAAATTTGTTAGTTTTTTCACATGAAAATCTAGATTCTTCTAATAAAATTGTGTCTTAGTAAAATATTTTCACGTGAATTCGAATTCCGACAGTGTGAGCTTGTTACCAATAAAGCTTGTTATTTTTTTCATAAAAAAATGAATTTAGAAGTTGTGAGGTTATTCCCCATAAAACTTGTTAGTTTTTGCAGGTGAGAACCTAGATTCTTTTAAAATTTTTTATCTATAGTGACTTGGAAGTGCGTAATTGTCACCGACTTACAAGGAGAATGATAGCCAATGACTTACTAGGAGTGTGAATACTAGCGACTTGTCACTTCATTAGGCAACTTTCACGTGAATTCGAATTCAGAAGTTGTGAGCTTGCTCCCAATTAAATTTGTTAGTTTTTTCACGTGAAACCTAGATTCTTTTAAAAATAATTGTCTATTAGTAAAATATATTCACATGAATTCGAATTCAGAAGTTGTGAGCTTGTTCCCAATAAAGCTTGTTATGTTTGGCACGTGAACTCAAATTCAAAAGTTGTGAGCTTGTTCCCAATAAAACTTGTTAGTTTTTTTCTAGTGAAAACCTAGAATCTTTAGAAAAAATAGTCTATTAGTAAAATATTTTCATGTGAATTCAAATTCAAAAGTTGTGAGCTTGGTCCCAATAAAATTTGTTGGTTTTTCACATGAATTCGAATTCAGAAATTGTGAGCTTGTTACCAATAAACCTTGTTATATTTTTTTTGATGAATTTGAATTCAGATGTTGTGAGCTTGTTCCCAATAACACTTGTTAATTTTTGCACGTGAAAACCTAGATTCATTAAAATAAACTATCTATTAGTAAAATATATTCACGTGAATTCAAATTCAGAAGTTGTCAGCTTGTTTTCAATAAAGCTTGTGAGTTTTTTTCACGTGAATTCAAATTTTGAAGTTGTGAGCTTGTTTCCAATAATGTGTGTTAGTTCTTGCACGTGAATTCAAATTCAGAAATTGTGAGCTTGTTCCTAATAAAACTTGTTAGTTTTTTCACGTGAAAACCTTGATTCCTTAAAAGAAATTGTCTATTACTAAAATATTTTCATGTAAATTTGAACTCAGTAGTAGTGAAGAGGGAAAATGACAGAAGGGAGAGAAGAGGTATATAAAAATGATTGGGGTTAAAAGAATGCATTTTTGGTAACTTGGAATAAGAAAATATCTTAGGTGAAAAAAAATTCAATTTCACTGAATACAAGTTACCTCTTACCAACAATATGTATTGGTTAATTCTTCACCGAAGCTAGAACATATAAGAAGAAATTATTTAAATTTTTATTTGAGATGAAATTTGGATCTAAGACCTCTTAGTGTTCAACTCACATCATTTGATCACTATACTAATGTATGAAACTTCATTAAAATATAAATTAACCGAGGATCAAATTCTCAATGTCAAGGTTTTTTAAGTCTCTTGTTCAAATCAACATTTTATGATTTTGTAAATTTCACATCAGAAATAAAAAAAATATTAATATATATGGTGATGTGTGTATTACCGCAATTACTTGAAATTGGGTCTTGATTCTACTTCAGCACAAGAAATGCACGAAAGTACAGAAAAAATGAGTTTGAAAGGGTACTTGTGTCTTAAATAAATAAAATTGATAATGGAGAAAGTTGGTTGTTGAAGTATTGAAAGAGGAATGAAAATTTAATGGAGTAATTTCAAACAATCAAGATTTTGAATAAATAGAGTTGCATGCACCAGTAATAACTTGGCAGTGCGTAACTATAAGCATTTACAAGAAACGTGACTGTCAGCATTTACAAGAAATGCAACAGTCAACATTTACAAGAAATGTAACAGTCAACATTTACAAGAAACGTGACTATCCATACTCCTTATGTTTCTCTACCCACTAACACTTATCCACCTCCTACAACTACTCCCGTAAACCCATCGAATCCATCACCTCCAACCCAAAATACTCCCACCGTCCAAACTTATCCAACTCAGCATATACAAAGGGCACATATTGCCACTCCTTATGCGCATCATGCTCCCCAGGTATATGAGGTCGAAACTCAAGCCTTTACCAATCCATTTTCAGTCAAGTTCCAACCTGAGGTAGACTAGTATGAGAAAATGGAGAAGGATGTCAAGGCAAAGGCTGATGATGTGATATCTAGAGAGATTCGTGATCTTAAGGAAGTAATGAGAAATCTCCAAAACTACTAAGGGGGGTAAAAGTGTAGAATATGAAGATGTGTGTGTGCAACTAGACATTGACTTGCCTATAGGGTACAAACCGCCAAAGTTTGATATATTCAATGGAATCGGTGATCCTCATACACATTTAAGGGCATGTTGTGACAAAATGGTAGGAGTGGGGAGAGACAAGAGGGTTAGAATGAAGTTGTTCATATGAAGTTTATCTAGTGAAGTTCTTTCTTGGTACACACAACAAGATCTCCATAAATGGCGTGGTTGGAGTGATATGGCACAAGACTTTATGAATCGCTTCAAGTTTATTACTGACATCACACTAGATAGGTTCTACTTGACCAAGTTACAGACTAAGTCAATTGAGACATTTTGAAAGTATGCTCTACGTTGGAGGTCAGAAGCAGCTAGAGTCCAACCATCGATGAGTGAAAGTGAAATGACCGCTACCTTCATTGAATGTCAAGATAACAGTCTTTACTATGAGAAACTGATAACCATGATGGGATATAAGTTAACAGAAATCATTAGAATGGGAGAAATCTTGGAAGAATTAATCAATTCAGGAAGAATCCAAGACTTTACAGCCTTGCAAGCTGCACACAAAGTGATTCAATATGGATCAATAGGAACAAAAAGAAGAAAGAAGATGTATTTGTTGTCATGATTGACCAATTACGCATGCCAGGTCAAGTTCCTCCCAACTTAAATCAAACTGAGTTATTAATGTATTTTTCAATACATTGAGTTGTTATCTACTGTTTCAAAAGCTTTTCCTTATATCATATTATTATCATTGCTTTTATATTGAATTGAGTTGAGACGAGGTATGTTGTTTCTTTAGTTCCATTTCAAGCTTATGTCATGTTTTAGATTTCCCCTTGCATGCTCGTACATTTCATGTACTGACACCATTTGGCTTGCATCTTTTATGATGCAGATACAGGGAATCAGGATTATCAATCGGTGCTCCATTGATCCAGTCGTGTACCAGAGTTGTTTGGTGATCCTCCTTACTTCCGGAGGATACCTTATTTATTTTCTAGTATTTCAGTTTTGTTAGGATGATCGGGGGTCTTGTCCCGACATCTCTCATAGTATTAGAGGGTTCATAGATAGACAGTAGTAGTTCATGAGTCTTTTTTATTTCCATTGTTTATGTTGAGACTTGAGTTGCCTCTTTGACTAGTTGAATGTTTATTTCTAAATATTCCGAGTTTAAGTATTTGAGACTTTTGAGTTAAAGCTCTCCTTTGAGTTCTTTTATTAATGAGTATATCTTCCGCTGAGAGTTGAGCCAGGCCAAGGGTTTGCTTGGGGCCAATAACGGTTCTCGAGTGTCAGTCGCGTCCAGGGTGTAGGCTCGAGGCGTGACACAAAATCTGTGGTACGTGTAGGGTAGGCTCAACCAACTATAATATTAAAAATATTGCAAGATTTCCTGATGGCAGTCATAAATGAGGCTGATTTCTTGCGTCTCACAAATAACACGTGTCCATAATAATTTGAGAAATCTTGATCAAGACTAAAAATTCTCACGTGCAACAAAAACATATGCAATTGAAAAAAATATTTCATTAGCATCAATTCCAATCGCAATTAATAATTTTATATCATACAAAACCATAAGACTTAAGTCATCTACCGCCCCTTAAAGTTGTTGGGATAATTCACTTAGACAACTGAACCTAGATTTATACCTATTGAACACCTCTACCTCTTTGAATTTGAACCATTTTAACATTTTTCTGACAATAAGCTTAAAATATCGAGTGTGTGAAATACACACGTGATGACATGACAATTCGATGAATTAAATAACGACATCTATTATTTTTAAGTCCAAAAGATTATTAAAATGTATTATAAAGTAAATTAAATAGGATTTATTTTTAAGTTACAAAATAAAATAAAAAAAAGGTTGTAACCCCACCCCTGCTATCCTATCGGAGCCCAAAACGTAACCCAGGTTTTCTCTGACAGTGTAAATATATTGTTTTAAAAGATTTTTGGCACTTCTGCAATAGAGAATCAAAGAAAAAGTAGAAGAATGAAAAAATTACCGCTATTTTTGATAGGTTGTGGAAGAATTGGTCGTCAATTTCTCCAACACATTATTTCTCGTCGAATATCTCTTAGATAATAAAAAAATTTGTAACTTTCTTCTTCGTTCCATTTTTGGTACAAGAAAGATGAATTATGTCGGAAAATTAATAAGTTCTTATCTACATTATCAGAAAAATTGGAGTTATATCAAAATTTTTTGTCAGTTTTATAACTGATTTTTATTGAAAAACACCTTACATTTACATTAAATATATATCGATTTAGAGAAACAAATTTCAAACTTTAATCCCTCTACAAAGTAAAATGATGAAAATGACGGCCATGGCGGTGGGCCCATGGTAATGACGGTAATGTCAATCTTAATATAAATGACAATGGAGTAAAAATTAAAAGGAACAACGCTGGAGGTAGAAGAATGGAAGTTTCCACAGGAAAAAAAGGAAGAAGAAGGATGTACGACCGGCGGCGGCGAACTGGTGTAACGGAGGAACTGATGAAAAAGAGGTGAGGAAGAAGAAATAGTTTTTTTTCCACAAAAAACGCCTAAGTAAATACCTTCACGCGCCTATCTGAGGTGAATTACAAACAATGTGCCATGTAGGCAAAAAATGTTTAAATGGTTCAAATTCAGAATGGTAGAAGGGTTCAATAGGTACAAGTCTTAGTTGAGGTGTCTAAGTGAATTTTGCGGACAACTTTAAGGGGCCGTAGATGACTTAAGCCAAACAATAAATATGTGTGTTATCTATTGAAATGACATACATACAACTTTGAGACCATCAATACTTGGCTTAAAAGTCCAAAAAAGAAATTTGAATATTTGTTCGCTCTACATTTTTGTAGAATGGTGCTTCCACTCAACAATAGTGCATAAATTGATTTATTTGTCTTTTTTGTGTTTTTCTATAACTAGGAGGGAAATTGTGCTTTCATTTGATTATTTTGCGAGCCATCTTGATATTCATATCTGGATCTTCATAATGTATGATATCAATGAAGTCACAATCAAGTTATTATCAAATTGAAATGTTTCTCCTTATGATTATCCGTCGAACACGTATGCGGTTCAATCGTTTTTCATGCCTTCCAGATACCACTTAAAATCTCTCTAAAGTGAATCATCCAATCACATTCCAACATATGGATTGCAAATAATCCTCCAACTTTTATCCTTGGACTGCTCACAAAGAAACACCCTTTTTTTGCTAGATTGTATACTCTCACAACATATTTCATTTGTTTTTTGTTTATACATAGCATACGTAGTTGCATATACAAAAAAAAAAACAGTAAGCGATATAAGAGAACTAAAATCAATACTTCAAAAAAAATTAAGATTGCAACAATCTAACTTGATTGGATAAATTCGAAATTATTGAGATTCTAAAGTGTAATCCAGTCATAATCATCATCTCTCATGTAGAAAACATCTTTTGTGCTTTATTCAGTGTAGTCCAAATATGAAATCATAGTAAAAGAATAGTTAACGCTAAGATTACCAAGGGGTGCACCATCTCCATTAACATCGTCATCATCATCAAACGTTTAGTCATTGCCCGTGGATCCATGTTCTAAATGTTCATTATTATCCAACTCACCTAGTTGATCATCTCTTATATATTGTTGTTCACAATTTGAGTGAGCTATAGAATCATCCCACCTATAAAATTTGTGTGAGATCATTGTTGTTCAAAATCATCCCACCTATAAAATATTAAAATATGAATATATTGTGTATAAAAATTATTACTTAATTTAATAGGAAAAAGTATCAGTTCATTTATCTATCAATTGAGTCTAATGAAAAATGACATTGTCTATCGTCCGAATTCAAACTACGCAAGTGCATGAAACATTGGTAGATCCCCTCGTATCGTAAGTATGCACACTCTAGCCCAAATCATGATGTTGTGATTGTCTTCCAGTTTCTGCCACTATTTGTTATGGGACTGCACTCCTTGAAGAACCAATATTTAAACTTGGCAAATATTTAGTATCTTGATGATCAACTCATTTAGAAGTGTATTAAAAGTAAAGAACATTGGATTTCATCCAATAATAATTACTACATTTTTCGAATCACTTATACTCATACTCATTTTATTTCTTAATATGCATTGCAAACACTCATATTTAGAGGATACGACAACATTTGCATCATTACAAGACGTCGATTATATCTTATAGAACCAGTTTCATGGACAATATTACCACCCCAACAAGAACACAAAAAAATAAAATAACCAAAAAAATGAATTTTCTTATGACAAAAATGAATGAATCTGAACATTTAAATTTAGGACAATTAACAACTAAAAATATATATTTTATTGGCCAATCTCTTAACTCAAAGCGACTTGTTTAAACAAAAAATCTATCTATATATAAAAGGAGAAGAAAAAATGACACATGTCAACACCACAAAATTTTCAGAATTTTAAATATTTTTAAATATTTAATAATCAATAATTAAATAAATAAATATAGACACATGTCAATAATTAGAATTAGAATGACACATGTCAACATCACAACAAATTTAACAATTGTAAAATTCAAAAATTAATTAAAAATGTTTTAATTATCTATCTTAAATTAACCAAAAAGAAATAAAGGTTACTGTTTTTAATTTGGATTTTAAAGGAATCAGTTTCCACGAAAACTATTTTTAAATTTGAATTTCAAATTTTTCTTTTTGAAATACAATTTTAAAATTGAAGTACAATTTAATATAATAATAATCATAATAATAATAATAATAATAATAATAATGATGATGATAATAACAATATAATAATAATAATAATAATAATAATCTATCTATATATCTATCTATATATAATAGGAGAGAAAAAAATGTCACGTGTCATTACCACAATTGTTCTTAAATTTTAGTTTTAAAACCGATATTTTTAGTTAATTTAAATAATAAATTCAATATTAAAAACAAAGAACAATATAAAACATTTTTAAAAAAAAACGTTTTGAAACTTAACATTTAAATTCAATTTTAAAAACAAATAACATTTTGCCCCGTTCCCGGTTCCTTTTGAAGACCCATAGTAGCCGCAAAGCACCATTCTGCGCACTCAGAATAAAAGAGTGAATTTCCACAATGAGTTTCAAAGTGTCTATGAACATGAAAAATCTCCTTTCTACAGCTTACAACTTTCATCGCCCTTATATTTAGCTCTCCAAAGAGCAATTCTTCTCAAAAGGTGCTGAATATAAAACTACTTTTAAAAAAAATCTATTTGGAACTTAATATTTAAATTCTACTTTAAAAATAAATAACAATATAAAACAATTTTTTTTAAAAAAACATACATTTTGCAACTTACCGTTTAAATAACACTAAAGCATATTTAAGCGATATACAAAATTGTAAAGAAATCTAAACCTATCTAATTATCTATTCTTTTTTAACTTTTTTTTTTCGTTTTAAAAAAATAAAAAGAAACTTCAACTATAAATAATTATCCCTAAAATTCCTCACCCACTTACTTAACTTCCTTCCCCAAAAAAACTCAACCGTATCACTAAATTTAAATACGGTAGTCTTTTCTTTAGTTTTTCCAAGAAAAAAAATGCATCTCAATAAAGGAAATTCAAAACAATAATAATCCTTACCATTCATGGAAAGGTAATTTTTATTATTTTTATTATTATCTTTTTCTTCTGTTTTATGTGGTTTACATTATCAATAATTGTACTTTATTTTGGAAGTTCTAGATGTTGAAGATGATCAATTGATGAAGTTATGATCAAGCCATTTATGTGATGAATATATGTTGTTGTAGAAGGAGAAACACTTTTAAGACTATATTCGATAACTATGCCAAGCATGTAATATTTTAATTTTTTCATCTTATGTTTTGTTTTAAAATCAAACTGTGTTGATGTATTTACATATAATTTATGATTCTGTGCTTACTGCATATTTCATATTTATAATTCTTTAATCTTTTTTTTTTTAACATGCAGTTAATGATGAAACTATAATGGAAATTTTGAATTGAAAGATTAGAAGTATTTGAATTTGAAGATATTATATTTTCAAAAGAAAAAAAAATATTAACTTAATTAAAACTAGAAACTCATGTTTATAGAATTCTAAATAAACTCTTACTATTTCACAAATTTATCTTTTCATATGTTAATAAATGTATTTAACTATATTTAATTTACATATAAATGAAGATAATAGTACTATCTCTCTATATTAATATAAATGAAAGTTGACATATATCTGCTTGCAATTTATTTATTTATCGGATGATGTTGAAAATGTTAATATGACAACGATTTCAACAACGACTACAATGATAATGATGACAACGTTGATGTTATCAATATTACAACAATGAATATTAAAGTGGACAACAAAAGAAATATTAAGATGACGAAGGAGATCAAGAAGAAGAAAAAGAAGATCAAGAAGGAACATACAATGACTGAAATGATAAAAGAAATACAACAAAGTACATCTTCATTTTTCATTTTGGATCATTTCAAGATTATACTGGCAATGGTAAAGGAATAAACATTGATAGTTTCATTTCATCACCATAATGTGATGATTTGTATTTATCGGACTATCACACTTCATTTGTTCTTTAAATGTCCAGGTAAATATATCAATGTTATGTTGAAAATTCATAAAGTAAAATATAAATATAAGTGATAATTTGTAAATCGTATAATATATAATTTGCATAAACTTTCTTTTCTTTATAATATGTAAAGAGATAAGATTTATTACCCACAAAAGTTTTATGTGGGTAATATAGATTTTCTTATGTGGTTTTTTTTTTAATTGTTGTTTGTTAGTTTGTATTAAATGTGTAAGATTTGTTTCTGAGTTCTAAAAATTACATTAAGTTATGGAGACACATTTTATTTTGGCAAATTTTAAAAGATCTAAAGAAAGAGGAATATTTATCGAAAAATTACATATTTTTAAAACAAATTAAAAAATAAATATATTTCCTTTTAATTTTTAAAACATTCAAAAATTTAAATTCGTTATTTTAAATAATAATCAAGAAATGAACAATTCCACGTAATTCTAATCATATTTTCATCAAATATAGCTAGGATATAAGAATGAAAATTAACTTAAATTAAAATAAAAGCTAAGTAAAGACTTTCACTAGCTATCCATGAATTATGGATCCCATTAATATGAAAATTGGGAGTTTTAAATTTTTTAAAAATACGTTATAATTTTGTGTTTAATTTTTTTAAAAAAATATGTTTTAAATTTGTGTTGCAAATTTAGATAGGTGATAAGTTTGAAAATTAATTTAAATGGAAAAAATGATGAGTAAAGACTTTCACCAACTATCCACAAATTATGGAACCGTACTGTGAAAATTGATAGTTTTAAATTTATTTTATATTCTAAAAATATTAGCAATTTAATTCGTCTTTTTTTCTTTTTCTTTTTAAAAAAAGAGTTGTTCCAAGTAGTTACAACCATACTTTCATCAAATTTGGCTAGAAGATGATTTTGAAAATTATTTTCAATTAAAATAAAATACGACATAAAGACTTTCACCAACTAGCCATAAATTATGGAATCCTATTAACTATGAAAGTTGAGCATTTTAATTTCTTTTTTAAAATAAAAATAGACAATTAAATCCTAATTTTAAAAATAAAATAATTTAAACAATTTCAAGTTATAATAACCATATTTCATCAAATTTGTCTAGGAGATAACTGCACACAATTTGAAATAATATCAACTCAAAATAAAGATATTAATGTTGTTATCTTTTTACTTTTTAGTTAATAAAAACAATGACAAATATAATAAAACTAAACATAAAATAAAATATTTAAAACATTAAAAATAATAATCAACCATTTGGATTATTTACAAATATCCAAAAGAAAAAACTATTTTTAAAATTACCTCAACTATTGTTTCTTTTTAATTTATTTAAAATTAATTTTTCTATAAACTGACAATCTCAACAATATGTCAGTTTTACTTTTATATTCGGTTACTTCTTTTTTAAAAAAAATTACTTTCCCTGGGGTTGTATTTATTAAGATTATTTTTACCTTAAATCAATTTTCTATCATATTGTAGCACAAATTTAATATGGAATTTTTTTTTTTTGTAAAATCTTTTGATTTTCAATAAAATATATATAGAAAATGTATCAGCATACTATCTAATCTTATGATATCAAATATTTCTTATGAAATGTTAGAATTAATAAATTACTAACATACTTTTTTATTCAAACGATATGAATAAAGTACAAACAAATAAAAATATTTGAAGTATTTGATATTTGATCAAAGATAAGATGATCATAAAATTAATAGTATCCTTACAAAGAATTTAACCTGATATATTATAAAACTAAAAGCGTAGCTGATATAGTTATAGTTAAAATAAATTGTGTACTAATAATATTAATTCAACGTGCTCAAATAAATAAGTTAATGATTTGTATAATTATTATTATAACAAATTAAATATATTATTAAGTGCATAATATATTTTATTAATTATTTTTAATTATAAAATTATTACATTTTAAATCCGCACAACGCGCAAGCACGTATACTAGTAAAGTAATAAAGGTAAGTCGCTCAAGCTCCAGCAACACACTTAATAAATAAATTTTAAAATACGCTGCTCGAAACCCAACAATTTTAGAAAATAAATTAAATGGATAAACTATCATTTGACCATCCATTATAAATTAGGCCAAGTCACTCAAAGTCCAACGATTAATCCATTTTGATTAAATGAGAAAATAAATAACCCTTTATGTTTATGCATTTTAGTTAGGAAAAGTATAGTATAGGGGTATTCATATGCCCCTTCCCAAATAAACATTACAATTCACAATATCACAATATAATTTGAAAATTTAAACAATCTATTTTTTTGAAAAAATAATTTATTCCCAAGAAAGGAATCACTAAGGTTATAAACTAGCCGTTAGAATGTGTTCCCAAGAAAGGAATCACTAAGGTGATAACGTTCAAAAAAAAGGAAAATTTTCTATATAGTGTTGTCACAATCTCTTCATCTTCTTTACCAAAATCTCTCTCAATCCTTTTCTCTTCTGTAAAAACCCAAGAAGAAGAAAGGGTCTACTTCAAAAATCCTCTCTTTTCTTGTTTTTTTTTAATCTTCAAAAATCAAATCTTGATGGCAACAATGAACAGTGGAAACAACAGCAATACTCCTGCAACTGCGGCTCCTGTTATGCCTTCACCAAAGCAGACACAGACTACTGCAAAGACTGTTGATACTCAGTCTGTTCTTAAAAGGTGTCTATTGTTTTTACTCAAATCTTTGAATTTTGATGTTTATGGGTTTTGGGTGTGTTTGTAATTTGATTTTGGGGGTTTTGATCTGTTTGTGGATTGAAGACTTGGGTTTTTGGTTTCTTGATTTGGAGTTTTGAGATGGTTCTATTAGGGTTGTATATCTTCGATTTGATTTTCAAGATTGTTTTAATAATTTCTCAAAATGATGAAATTTTAGGCGTTTTCTCAGATGGGTATGTGGTCAAATTGATTTTAGTGCTTATGCAAGATCATTTCTATATGAGTTTCAAATTATATCTATCTACACATTTTTTTGCTATGTGTAAGTTTTTAGGTGTTATATAGTCATTTGGATATATTTTTATGTGATATCTTTGTGCTTATGGATTATTAGGTTTTGGGGATGTTTAGATTTCAATACTATTCACTAATCTGATTACGTTTTTTTTGTTTGGTTGTATTATTAGGTTGCAATCTGAGTTGATGGCTCTAATGGTAAGGAATCAGAGAAATCTCTATACTTTTCATTTCTGTGAGAAATTTTCTTCAACTTAAAGTTGTTTTCATTATGTTTTAGATGAGTGGTGACTCTGGAATATCTGCATTTCCTGAAGAAGACAACATTTTCTGCTGGAAAGGGACAATAACTGGTAGCAAAGATACAGTTTTTGAAGGAACAGAATACAAGCTCTCTCTTTCATTTCCTGCTGATTACCCTTTTAAACCACCAAAGGTCAAATTCGAGACCGGTTGCTTTCATCCCAATGTTGATGTGTATGGCAACATATGCTTAGACATTCTTCAGGTAACTGTCCCATCTGACTCTTGTTCAAACTGCTTGGATATGCCTTATAAAGTCGAGGGTCTATTGGGAACAGTCTCTCTATCTGAGTCTCATATTGTAGTTGGTTTGGTTTAACATCTTTATAACATCTGATCTGATGTGTGGAATACCATGTCATTATAGGATAAGTGGTCATCTGCTTATGATGTGAGGACTATACTCATTTCAATTCAGAGTTTGCTTGGAGGTAAATACTATAAGCAATTTATTATCGTTGCATTTACCGATTTGATCTTTATAATCTTAACCATTTTCTAATCTTGTTCTTGTAATGTTGTACCAGAGCCAAACATAAGCTCACCTCTGAACACTCAAGCTGCTGCTCTTTGGTGCAATCAAGAAGGTAAATCCTTAAGCTTTCTTGTAAATTGAAATTATGAGTATATCGACTTAGTGCGACTGTTTTTAACGAGTCTTTTTGCCACTTTCTTTCTTTGTTTGTGCAGAATACAGGAAGATGGTTGAGAAGCTATACAAGCCTAGTGTGTAGTTAGGTGTTAGTGTAGAATTGTTATTCTTTTTTCATATGGATGGAACAAATGTAGTTGGAATTGTTTTAGTTGCTATTTCCTGTTGTTTGGAGAACCCTCTCTTCATATGTATGAAAAAGAGGAAAGGTTTGTTGTGTACTCTCACAATATTATGGGAATATAGAGCACTTCTATTTTTTTAAATCTCTTGTATCTCAAATTCCTTGGTGATATCTGATATCATATCAAAATGCTGAAAAAGAAGACTTTACAGTGTCTATTTATCAATTGCCATTACCAAATTTATTTTGGGAGACATCCTCTCAGTTTCCAAAAAATAATGTATGGGACAGTTGGTAGGCTCTTCTCAAGGTTTAAACCAAGTAGTGTTCGACTTTGCAGGAAGCTGCCGTTGTCTATGGCCAAAGATCGACATGAGAAGCCCATGTTTTGGATATGACACATCTTTTGCTTACCGAGAATATGGAGGTAAGTCAAATGCTTGTAGTATTAAAACCTTATTAATGTACTTTCTAGATTTTGGTATTTGTTGCTATGTTGTTGGTGTTATGGTTCTTGTATAGCAGTAGGAAACATGGAGAAAAGTTCTCGTCAAATCACTTAAACTGAATAAAATTACGAATATGTCCTTGAATCTTGTCAAATCTTTACAGTTAAGTGTGTGACTAAACTGAAATAGAAATTGCCACCTAAGTTCCAACTATAAACTTGGTCTTAAATACTTTCCTAAGGATTACACAACATCCGTTATTAATAGACGATAATGAACAGATGCCACTAGCTAACAATGAACTTCTTACTTCAAAAAAGCAAAGTGTGTGACAGCGGGAACAAAAATGTCCCAAGAAAATTTATAGAAACTTCTTATGCTCAGATTGTTTATAAGCTGCCTGCAGTGGAAACTGATGTCAAGAATAATGAAAGCAGCCAGTTAGTGACTAACTACTTTCAATACACTTAAAAAACACCTTTGGTACGCTGCTGGCTGTCACACTCGATTTAATCCCTCAACCTTTCCTCTTCTTGCAGCTGTTGATACTTTTGGCAGTGCTCTTCAATTTTACGAGCATTAGGTTCAACCTGCCATATATTAAGGCCAAAAAACTTCAATTTTAAAGTTTGCAGATATTTTTTCCTTCTCTTGCTCTCAACTTAAGTAAGCACAATGAAATTTAACTACATATAGTAGAAAACCGTGTGAACCATTCAGAAGGTTCAGGTACATCAGAGAGAAGGCGTTGTGGATAAGGAGAAATTTGAATGTATGACCTTTATAAGTATCTTGGCTATCTCCTCATCAGAATCTATAATGGATGCCACACGAAGATCGCTAGCTGCATATTTACATAAGCCCAACATTGATCAAGCCATTCCCCTCACTTTGTATCCTTTTTCTGATTCAAGGTTGACCTTTAATTGACCTTTAATGAAATGATGTAAGTGTCATTAGGACTTAGGACTCCAAAATACAGTCACAAGCATAAATAAACTTTAAATTTCTTTCTATCTTATGTAATCATGGCTGAAGACAGCTTCTGAAAAACATTTAAGGCAGCATCAGCATCACGAAGCGTGGCATTGGGTTTTTTCAGCTTAATGAAGACATTAGCTGCATAGACATTAGTATTTGATACAAAATAACTAACATTAAGATGGTAAATATGCCAGATACAAACCTCTTCTTGCGTATAATATTGTAGGAATTGGATTCAACTAATAGCTTCAGTTAAATGATTATGGCTTCATTAAGCGTGCCTGCTAGGAATGAACCAGCTGTAAGTATTGAAGAAATAACAGAAAGTCACATTGTGCTAAGATAGTAACTGAAGCCTCCCATATGCATTATTGTCTTATTTTCTCATTCACTGAGCAAGTATGGAGATGTAATACTCACTGTGGGGCCAAATATCTTGTGGTCCCTATGGTAACTTTTTTTTTGAGCTCGATATATGAAGATCAGGTAGGATTGGAACAATTTATTAAAAAGAGAGTAGATGAGGCATAGATTGCTTTTGCGAGTCTTTTGAGCATATCATGGGTGTTAGAGTGTCTCATATTTGTAAGAGAATATGTTATTGTATCCTTTTATATCATGGACATTTCTCACTTCATGAATTAACTTTTGAGATTGAGTTAGCTACAAGGTGAATTTCATTACAGTTGAGGTTTAGCTCCAGTACATTCACATTTGGGCCTTTTTGAGCTTGAGGTGGATAGCTGGGTCAAGTTGTGCCCCCTTTTTTGGAATTTGAACAGTCACACTATTCTCATTGAGTTTGGTTAATTACAATTGTAAAATCTTATTTATTACAATTGTAAAATCTTATTTATTGAACTCCTTATTTGCCAATGTTTACACCTTTAGAGTGGGGGACTAAGCAGGGAAGTTAGAGCTCGGTAATGAGTAGTTAATAACCAATCAAATGATGTCTCAACAACAAGGATGCCAAATTTAGGTACAAACTAAATTATGAACAGATGCCACTAGCTAACAATGAACTTCTCACTTCAAAAAATCACACCGTGTGAAAGCAAGAACACAAACGTATATCCAAGAAATATTACCGAAGCTTCATGCTCAGATTGCTGTTCTTTCTTTTGTATTCTTTGCATAAGCTGTCTGCAGTGCAAACTGATGTCAAGGATATTGAAAATCAGCCAGTTAGTGGCTAACTACTTTGAATACACTTAGAAACACCTTTGTTGTTAACATATGTTGGCTTGCTGCTACTTTAGCTACTGATATCAGATGGGGAAGTATTGTCTTAGGGATCCTTAGGTATTTAGCTGCTGCATTATAGTAATGTGATTACTATATAATCTTCTTCTCTTAATTAGTATATATGTTAGAGGAAAATTAGTAGATTGATTAAAGTTGGGAAAATATTCAACAGTGGCATGTTAAGCAGAACTCCAGTCTTCCCTCATTATTGCTCATCACTTATAGCTCATCAAGCTTGCTCATCTATTGGTCTAGTAGCTCTTGTCAACTACTAATAAACAACTACATATTGTTAGTGTTCTTTTCAAGGTAAGTTTCTGCTTTTGTACGTGCATTACTGAATTTGATTCTATGGTACAACTTATTTATTTGTTTTACTTATGAATTCTTGGTGGTGGTGTTACAACTCTTGCTTGCATGACAAGAGAAAAAAGCAAATAAAATTATAACCTCTAATCTAAACATTAATAGGTAGGTCCCTTCTCTACTAATTCACTATTTTTATCCCTTCGACTCCTAGTTCATGTGTCTATTTATAATTTAAACGCATGGATGAGTTAGAGAGTAAATATGAACCAATCGAAAGAGTACTGCTTGGTCAGCCTTCATCACCGCCATCGTCAAGTGATCAATAAAATTGACCATCTAACAGGTTAGTAAATTGAGTTTATTTTTTTCTTTGAGATGAAACTATTGCGATGTTATACGAAAATCTTTTCATTAGTTGGAATATTGTCATGAAATTTCCTTAGTTGTAAAGATACAAAACTTTAAAAAAATAGATTGGTAAAGTTACTTTGTTGTCTCTTGGACTTCCTGTCTTTCCTAATCGAGATTCCTTGGTATTGTCGATTCTTCTCCTACCAACGACATAGCTGCTGTGTAGTGGTAAGGCTAAGCAATGGTGATGTGCTGCTTTCACTTTTTTCTTCTAGATTTTTTCCGTTCATAATTATTGCCAACACTGTTAGTGTCCTGGATTGCTTTGATTTCTCCATTTGTAGAGTAATTACCTGACTTTTCACTATAGATTCCCCAATTTGGGCTTTGTCAATGCTGTTGTTGTAGAGTTACTGCTTCTTTTTTGGTAGCTGATGAAAATTGCTACCTTATTTGTCCAATTGTTCCGTTGTTAATCATTGGTGATTCTTCGTGTATTGTAACCGGCTGCTTTATTGTAAAATGAGATTCTTTTTGAAGTTTAACCTGCTGATTATTTTGTTTTTGTACATTTCCATTGACAATTCTACACAACTCTGCCTACTAACTGTACCTCCAAAAACTAGCAAACTGTCGGTAATGATATGAGCCTCCTTTTTCTCTTTCTGAAGGATTTGAATATGAGACTTTCTTCCTCCATCTCCTTTCCTTTTAATTCTCAGCTTCATATATTTTTCATTTAATTCCGATGAGTCTGTTCATCTATCCATTATGTTTGACAGCTTGGATATACATTTGGACTCGGGACTTCTCGCACCCTAAGCAAGATTCATACCACTAAACCAAATGCCCTGTTTTTGAATTAGATTTCTTTCCTATACAATTCATTGTCTATGATCTATATCTAGTTTGCTTAATAATTTTTCTTTGCATCAGTGTAAGTCAATTAATAACCTCTAGATCTCGAGTAGTCATAACTGTCACAACAGGTTCATTATTGCTTCGTGTCATCAATATGTTTATTTTGTAACTTGCTATTTGGACACAAAACTCCTAGCTAACTTGAATAAATGCATACTATACTGATATATGCTAGTTAAAAGAATTAGCTATCTTTGAATTGTAAAATACATCCTTAATAAGTTAGATTAGATACTCTCTGACCCTTTCCCCCTAGAGTTCTGCATTTGAAGTAATAAAAAAAGAAGAAGAATTAAGAGCCAATAGTAAGAGAAAGGATAACAAACTCCACCATTTCATTGTTTTTAAAAATTTTGATATCATGGTTGACTTCGGATCTTATCTCTAATACTATCTAGTTGGGTAACTTCACTACGGGCCTGTAGAACTTGTAGGTGCTAACAAATTTCTCAAACCTATCATATGTATATTATTTTTGTACCTTTAGAAGTTTAATACATTAAATAGGGCATTGAGTAGGTATTCTTTTGTATGAATAATGTCTTTTCCTTGTATCTGCATTGCGTCAGTAGTAAAATGCAGCATGTCGATGCTGCACTTTTTTCTTTTTAATGAAGGTTGGTTTTGTATAGATGGCAGCAAGAAGATGCAAAGTTACAAAAGATACGTTAGCTCCAATAACAGCAGGCCTTCAAGTGTAGGGAGCTAATCAAAAAGCAAAAGAAGGCTACTGAGCTAGGCTTAGAGTGCCAATGAAATCTACAAACAAACCTACATCATTTACAGGAGCATAATTAGTCCAACTAAAGAACAGTAAAAGACATCTACCCTTAAGAACTGAGATAGAAGTTCAAATCCCATCAAAGCATCTTCTATTTCTTTCTACCCAAACACACCAAAAAATACAGCTAGGCATCATTTTCCAGATGTTCTTGATGGCTTTGCAGATTCTCCAAGAACTCCAGCTTTCAACTGCTTGCTATCTCAAGAAATAAACTCAGGTTTAAGAAGCTAAGGAACCTAATAGATTAAAACATGAGCTGCTGGATATTTTCTTTGATCCTAGTTGGTAGCTCTCACATTACAAGTGTAGGCTATTTCTTTTGCAAGTTCCTCACATTGTCTCCTCCTGTCTTCAAAGGTTCTCCTATTTCTTTCAATCCAGGTTGTTTATACAAGTTCTGCATGGGCCATTTTGAATATCTGAGCACTTTGAGATTTCCCCTTCGAACACTTTATGACCCAAGCTAGTTTAGCCTCCCAAGTTGGTGTTGTTGTCCATTGTCACTGTAACCATGTTGACAGAGTTTGCAAGTTTTGTCCACATCTATCCATCCCCCAAGCATGTAGTCTGTCAATGGTTTGTAGTCTATCTTGTACTTGCAGCTACATTCTGAACTTTGCCTTTGGTCGAGCATTATTCTTTCCAAATACCAAACATTTCCAGGCAATCTCGGGTTGCCCCCCAACAGCTATTGGTTGATAGTGGCGTCTGATGCATTGTGTGAGTTAAAACCAATGTACTTTTGCTGTAATAATTTTCCGTATCCATCTATAAGGCTTGAGAGGATACGGAATCCTGCGTTGGTCTTGATGTAGTATGTATGGATCCACCTGATCCGTTGTTACCCCTGTACTCGTTCTATTCTCTCCTGCAACTCCTTTTGTATTTGTGTGATGATGAAATTTGTATTTACATGTATCTGTCTAAATTGCTTCCAGGGTGTGCTATGTTGCTCCATACGTAGAAGATACTAGTTCCTTCTTCATACTATATGTTATTATTCAAATGTTTTTTTTGAAATTTCAATGTTTTGCATATTTTAGTAAATACGTTGAGGTTTTTTATTTCTTCTTTATGAGTTTATTTCTTTTTACTAAATTGACATAAACTTTTTTTTACAGCTCAAGAATTTGAACATGAAGAATCTATCGTTCAAGAAAGTACGGAGCAAGTTGAATTTTCAGTGTTCTTTTACTTTGATTAGTGGTAGTTTGAAGAAGATATCGTATTTTATATTTATATATGTTGCAATTTTTCTGTTTTTAGGAGTTGATAAAGATATATCTTTATAGCAACTTGAATATGATATATCTTTCTTTAATTACTTATTTTGTATTAAAAATGAAGTTTTATATGAATTAAATTATTAATTATATTGTCTGATAATTTTGTGTATGAAACAATTAATATTTACTCACTTGTATAATTTTTTGTATAATAGCATA
Organism: Solanum verrucosum; assembly: GCF_900185275.1. Lineage (NCBI taxonomy): Eukaryota > Viridiplantae > Streptophyta > Magnoliopsida > Solanales > Solanaceae > Solanum > Solanum verrucosum. The sequence continues at coordinate 5,162,388 of NW_026019984.1, forward strand.
TAAAAATGGTGTAATGGCTTTTCATATACTTAAACAACCATTAGCAACGGGAAATTCAGACGTTAAAAGTATTGGTACGAAAATAATATAAAATTAACGAAAGAAATTTTGGTCATTAAAGGTGCTTGTACTAAGGGAAAATTTGGTTGCTAAAAAGAACATATAACGATCAAAATTTATGTGGTCAGTAAATTTACTTTTAACGACCGGTTTGATATTCAGTCGTTGACTTTAAACATCGGGGGCTTTTAATGATCGTTGGCGACCAGATTTGTTTCGATCGTTATTGACATTTAGCGACCGGATTAGGACTTTTAACGACCAAATCCCCCTTCGTTAATGACTTTTTTTCTTGTAGTAGGGGTGTCTCGGGGCGGGTGGTCTTGAGGCAAGTAGGGGAGTGCCTCGAGGCGTGTGTATTAGCCATAGATCTGGCTCCCAGAGCACACTTATGAGGACCTCCGTAATGAGTTGGGGAACCTTCACGTATACTCACACCATTTTTTTAACGCCCATTTCTGCATGTACAAGCCATTTTTTACAAATCGCCCAATTTCTCTGATTTTTCGTGTGTATTATCCAATGGATCTGGTGCCCGGAGCACCCAAATTTTTTATCTTAAAATAGTTTATGAGGACCTCCGTAATGAGTTAGGAAACCTTCACATACACTTACACCATTTTTTAACGCCCATTTTCACATTTTCAAGCACTTTTTTACGAACCGCTCAAATTTCCTAATTTTTCGTGTGTACTAGTTCATAGATCTGGCGCCCAAAGCGCCCAAAGCACCCAAAAAATTTTTGTTTAAAAACTTTATGAGGACCCCCGTGATGATTTAAGGAACATTCACGTATACTTAGACCATTTTTTATGCCCATTCCCTCATTTACAAGCCTTTTTTTTACGAATTGCCCAAATTCTCCTATTTTTCATGTGTATTAGCCCACGGATCTAGTTCCTGGAGCACCCAAATTTTTTTCTCAAAAAATTTTATGAGGACCTCTGTAATGAGTTCTTAAACCTTCATGTCTGCTCACACCATTTTGTTAACGCTCATTTCCGCATTTACAAGTCTTTTTTTACAAATCGCCTAAATTCCCTGATTTTTCATATGTACCGGAGCACCCAAAATGTTTTCTCAAAATATTTTATGAGGACCTCTGTAATAAGTTCGTGAACCTTCACATATACTCACACAATTTTTTTAACGCTCATTTCCATATTTATAAGCCTTTTTTATACGAATCGCCCAAATTTCTCGATTTTTCGTGTGTATTGGCCCATGAATATAGCGCCCAGAGCCCAAAAAAATTTTGTCAAAATTTTTTATGAGGACCTCTATAATGAGTTGGGGAACCTTAATGTATACTCACACTATTTTTTAAGTTCCATTTCCCAATTTACAAGCTTTTTTTATGAATCGCCCAAAATTTCTTGAATTTTCGTGTCTATTAGCCCATGGATCTGGCGCTCAGAGCACCCAATTTTTTTTCCTCAAAAAACTTTATGAGGAACTCCAAAATGAGTTGGGGAATCTTCACGTATACTCACACCATCTTTATTAACGCTCATTTTCACATTTATATGCCCTTTTTTACGAATGTTCATATTCTCCAATTTTTCATGTGTATTAGCCCATGAATCTGGCGCCCGGAGCATCCAAAAAAAAATTCTCAAAAACATTATAAGGGCCTTCATAATGAGGTTGGAAACCTTCACGTTACTCGCACCATTTTTTAACTCTCATTTCCGTATTACAAGCCTTTTTTTAAGAATAGCCCAATTTTTTTTATTTTCGTGTGTATTAGCCCATGGATGTGGCACACGTAGCACCCAAAAAAAAATTCCAAAAAACTTTATGAGGACCTCCATAATGAGTTGGGGAACATTCATGATACTCACACCATTTTTAATGTCCATTTCCGCATTACAAGCCCTTTTTATGAATCGCCCAAATTTCGTCTTTTGGTGTGTAAATTTCTTATTAGAAGCCTATTTGACTAGACAGGTCTCCTTTACCGGGGGGTTCCCACAGAGAAGTCTTGCTCTGGCTTGCCAAAAGCGTTTAATATTGAGAATGTTGGATTAGCCCATAGATCTGTCGCAAATTTTTTTTCTCAAAAAACTTTATAAGGACCTACGTAATGAGTTGGGAACCTTCACATATACTCACATAATTGTTAACGCCTATTTCCGCATTTAAACAAGCCCTTTTTTTATCAATCGCCCTAATTCCCTGATTTTTTGTGTGTATTAGCCCACGCATTAGGCAACCGAACCACCCAAAAAAAAATTCTCAAAAAACTTTACGAGGACCCCCGTAATGAGTAGGGGAACATTCATGTAGACTCACACCATTACTTTAACATCAATGTTCGTATTTACAAATTTTTTACGAATCACTCAAAATTTTTGATTTTTCTTGTTTATTAGCCCATGGATCTAGCGCCCGGAGTACCCGAAATTTTTTTCTCAAGAAATTTTATAAGGACATCCGTAATGAGTTGGAGAACCTTCACGTATGCTCACACCATTTTTAACGCTTATTTCTGCATTTTAAGCCTTTCTTACGAATCTCTGAAATTTCTCGATTTTTCGTGTGTATTAGCCCATGTATCTGCCACCCGGAGCACCCAAATTTTTTTTCACAAAAAACTTTATGAGGATCTCCGTAATGAGTTGGGGAACCTTCACGTATACTCACACCATTTTTTAACGCTCATTTCCACATTTACAAGCCTTTTTACGAATCACTCAAATTCTCTGATTTTTCGTTTGTATTGTCCCATAGATCTGGCGCCCAGAGCACCCAAAATATTTTTCTCAAAAATCTTTATGAGGACCTCCTTGATGAGTTAGGAAACCTTCACGTATATTCACAATAATTTTTTAAATCTCATTTTCGCATTTACAATTCATTTTTTACAAATTGCCAAAATTTTCTGATTTTTCGTGTGTATTACCTCTTGGATCTGACGCTTGTAGCACCCAAAATATTTTCTCAAAAATCTTTATGAGGACCTCCTTGATGAGTTAGGAAACCTTCACGTATACTCACAATAATTTTTTAAATCTCATTTCCGCATTTACAAGCCTTTTTTTACAAATTGCCAAAATTTACTGATTTCTCGTGTGTATTACCTCTTGGATCTGACGCTTGTAGCACCCAAATATTTTTTTCTCAAAAAACTTTATGAGGACCTCCATAATGAGTTGAGGAACCTTCACGTATACCACATAATTTTTTAACACTCAGTACTGCGTTTACAAGCCTTTTTTTACGAATCATCCAAATTCCTCGACTCTCGTGTGTATTAGCCTTTGGATCTGGCGCTTGTAGCAACCAAAAATTTTTTTCTCAAAAAACTTTACGAGGCATTTCATAATGAGTTGGGGAAGCTTCAAGTATACTCACACCATTTTTTTATCGTTCATTTCCGCATTTATAAGCTCCTTTTTTAAAATTGCCAAAATTTCCCAATTTTTCGTATGTATTAGCCCATAGATCTAACCCCGGAGCACACAATGTTTTTATGCACACAATGAGTTGGGAAATCTTCATGTATACTCACACTATTTTTTTAACGTCCATTTTCGCATTTACAATCCTTTTTTACAAATCACCAAAATTCCTGATTTTTTGTATGCATTAGCCTATGGATATGGCGCTCGAAGCATCCAAAGTGTTTCTCAAAAAAGTTTATGAGGACCTCCAAAAATGAGTTGGGAAATCTTCACGCCCATTGTCACATTTACAAGCCTTTTTTTACGAATCGCCAAATTTTCTAATTTTTTGTGTGTATTAGCCCATTGAACTGGCGCCAGAGCACCCAATTTTTTTCTAAAAAGTATTTATAAGGATCTTCATAATGATTTAGGAAATCTTCACGTATATTCACACCATTTCTTTACTCTCATTTCCGCATTTACAAGTCATTTTTTACGAATCGCCCAAATTTTCCGATTTTTCGTGTCTATATTAGCCCATGGAACAGGCGCCCGGAGCACCCAATTTTTTTTTTCTCAAAAACTTTATGAGGACCTCTTTAATGAGTTGGGGAACTTTAACGTATACTCACATCAAGTTTTTAACGCTCATTTCCCCATTCACAAGCTTTTTTTTACGAATCATCCAAATTCCTCGATTTTTCTTGTATATTATCTCATGGATCTAACGCAAGGAGCAAATAAATTTTTTTCTAAAAATTATATATGAGGTCCTCCGTAATGAGTTGGGGAACCTTCACGTATAATCACACCATTTTTAATGCCCATTTCTGGATTTACAAGCCTTTTTTTATAAATCGCCCAAATTTTCCAATTTTTCGTGTGTATTAGCCAATGAATCTGGCGCCCGTGGCACCCAATTTTTTTTCTCATAAACCTTTATGAAGACCTACAAAATGAGTTGGGGAGCCTTCACGTATACTCACACCATTTTTAACGCCCAATTTTACATTTACAAGCCTTTTTTTACGAATTGCCCAAATTCTTAATTTTTCGTGTGTATTAACCTATGACATTGGCGCCCGGAGCACCAAATTTTTTTTTCTCAAAAATTTTTATAAAGACCTCCATAATGAGTTGGGGAACCTCACGTATACTCGCACCAATTTTTTAACGTCCATTTCCACATTTACAAACCCTTTTTTACTAGTCGCTCAAATTCTCCAATTTTTCGTGTGTACTAGCTCATGAATCTAGCGCGCAAAGCATTCAAAAAAAACATTCTAAAAAAACTTTATGAGGACCTCATTAATGAATTGGAGAATCTTCACGTATACTCACACCATTTTTTTAACGCCCATTTTTGCATTTACAAGTTCTTTTTATGAATCGCGCAAATTCTCCGATTTTTTGTCCATGGAACTGGCGTCCGGAGCACCCATATTTTTTTTCTCAAAAAATTTATAAGGACCTCAGTAATAAGTTGGGGAACATTCACGTATACTCACACCCATTTTTTAACGTTCATTTCCGCATTTACAAGCATTTTTTATGAATCGCCCAAATTCTCCGATTTCTCATGTGTATTAGCCCTTGGATCTAGCGCCTGGAGCACCCAAGTTTTTTTTTTCACAAAAAACTTTATCAAGAACTCCGTAATGAGTTGGAGAACCCTCATGTATACTCACACCATTTTTAACGGTCATTTCCGCATCTACAAGCTTTTTTCTACGAATTGCCCAAATTACTTGATTTTTCGTGTGTATAAGCCCATGAATAGGGCGCCCGAAGCACCCAAAAATTTTTTGTCAAAAAATTTTATGAGGACCTCTGTGATGAGTTAGGTAACCTTCACGTATACTCACAACACTTTTTAACGTTCATTTTCGTATTTACAAGCTTTTCTTACTAATTTTCCAAATTCCCTGATTTTTCGTGTGTATTAGCCCATTGATCTAGCGGCTGGAGTACCCAGTTTTTTTTTCTAAATTTTTTTTATAAGAACCTCTATAATGAGTTGGGGAACCTTTATGGGCTAATACACAAGAAAAATCGGGAAATTTGGGCGATTTCTAATAAAGGCTTGTAAATGCAAAAATTGGCGTTAAAAATTTGGTGTGAGTATACGTGAAGGTTCTCCAACTCATTACGAAGGTTCTCATAAATTTTTTTGAGAAACAATTTTGGGTGCTCCAATTGCCAAATCCATGGACACATAAATAGTCGGGGAATTTGAGCAATGTTTAGAAATTGGCATATAAATATGGAAATGGGCGTTAATAAATTGTGTGAGTATACATGAAAGCTCCGCAACTCATTACTAAGGTCCTCATTAAGTTTTTTGAGTAAAAAAATATTGGGTGCACCAGGTGCTAGATCCATGGGCAATACATACGAAAAATTTAGGAATTTGGGCGATTTGTAAAAAAGGTCTTGTAAATGCAGAAATGGGCGTTAAAAATGGTGTAAGTATACGTGAAGGTTTCCCAACTCATTACGGAGGTTCTCATAAAGTTTTTTGAGAAAATAATTTTGGGTGCTTCGGGCGCTAGATCCATGGGTTAGTACACACGAAAAATTGGGAAATTTGGGCAATTTGTAAAAAAAGGCTTGTAAATGCGAAAATGAGTGTTAAAAAAATGGTGTGATATATATGTGAAGGTTCCTCAACTCATTATGGAGGTCTTCATAAAGTTATTTGAGAAATTTTTTTGAGTACTCTGGGTGCCAGATCCATAGGCTAAAACAAACGAAAAATTGGAAATTTGGGTGATTCGTAAAAAAGAGCTTGTAAATGTGAAAATGGACGTTCAAAAAATGGTATGAATAAACGTGAACGTTTCCCAACTCATTACTGAGATCCTCATAAAGTTTTTTGAGAAAAAAAAATTGGGTGCTCGGGGCGCCAAATCCATGGGCTAATACACATGAGGAAATTGACGTTAAAAAAATGATGTTAGTATACATGAAGGTTCCTCAACTCATTACAAAGGTCCTCATAAATTATTTTGAGAAAAAATTTGGGTGCTTTGGCCACCAGATCCATGAGATAATACACACGAAAAATTAGGAAATTTGGGCAATCTATAAAACAAAGGGATTCTAAATACAGAAATGGACGTTAAAAAAATTGTGTGAGTAAACTTGAAGGTTCCCCAACTCATTACAGAGATCCTCGTAAAGTTTTATGAGAAAAACATTTTGGATGCTCTAGGCACCAGATCCATGAGCTAATACACACGAAAAATTGGGGAATTTGAGCGATTCGTAAAAAATGGCTTGTAAATGCGGAAATAGGCGTTAAAAAATAGTGTGAGTATATGTGAATGTTTCCCAACTCATAACGGAGGTCCTCATAAAATTTTTTGAGAAAAAATTTCGGGTGCTCCGAGCGCCAGATCAATGGGCTAATACACACGAAAAATCGGGGAATTTGATAGATTTGTAAAAAAGGGGTTGTAAATGCGGAAATGAGCGTTTAATAAATTGTGTGAGTATACGTGAAGGTTCCCCAACTCATTACGGACGTCCTCATAAAATTTTTTGAGAAAAAAAATTGGGTGCTCCGAGTGCCAAATTCATGGGCTAACTCACTGGCAAAATCGGAGAATATGGGCGGTTTGTAAAAAAAAGGCTTGTAAATGCGAAATGGGGTTAAAAAAATGATGTGAGTATACGTGAAGGTTCCCCAACTCATTACGGAGGTCTTCATAAAGTTTTATGAGAAAACGTTTTGGTGATCGCTAGATCTATGGGCTAATACACACGAAAAATCATTGGATTTGGGCAATTTGTAAAAAAAGGCTTGCAAATGCTGAAATTAGCATTAAAAAAATGGTGTGTGTATACGTGAAGTTTCCCCTATTTATTACGGAGGTCCTCATAAACTTTTTTGAGGAAAAAAAATTTGGTGCTCCAGGCTCCAGATCCATGGGCTAATACACACGAAAATTGGAAATTTGGGTTATTTGTAAGAAAATGCTTGTAAATGCAGAAATGGGCGTTCAAAAAATGGTGTGAGTATATGTAACGGTTCCCCAACTCATTACGAAGGTCCTCATTAAGTTTTTTGAGAAAAACAATCTGGGTGCTCGGGGCGCCAGATGCATGGGCTAATACACACGAAAAAATGAAGAATTTGGGCAACTTGTAAAAAAAGGCTTGTAAATGCGGAAATGAGCTTTAAAAAATGGTGTGAGTATACGTGAAGTTTCCCTAACTCATTACGAAGGTCCTCAAAATGTTTTTTGAGAAATATAGTTTGGGAGCTCTGGCCGCTAGATCCATGGGCTAATACATACGAAAAATTGGGGAATTCTAGAGATTCGTAAAAAAGGGCTTGTAAATGCAAAAATGGGCGTTACAAAAATGGTGTCAGTATATGTGAAGGTTCCCCAACTTATTACGGAGGTCCTCATTAAGTTATTTAAGAAAAAAAAATTAGGTACACCGGGCGCCAGATCTATGGGCTAATACACACGAAAAATCGGGGAATTTGAGCGATTTGTAAAAAAGGGTTTGTAAGTGCGGAAATGAACGTTAAAAAATGGTGTGAGTATACGTGAAGGTTTCCCAACTCATTATGGAGATTCTCATAAAGTTTTTTGAGAAAAAAATGTTGGATTCTTTGGGAGCCAGATCCATAGGCTAATACACACGAAAAATTGGAAAATTTGGACAATTTGTAAAAAAGGGCTTGTAAATGCTGAAATGAGCGTTAAAAATTGTGTGAGTATATATATGAATGTTCCTCAACTCATTACGGAGGTCCTCATAAATTTATTTGAGAAAAAGAATTTGAGTGGTTTGAGCGCTTGATCCATGGGCTAATACACACGAAAAATCAGGGAATTTGGGCGATTCGTAAAAAAAGACATGTAAATGCGAAAATAGGTGTTAAAAAAATGGTGTGAGTATACGTGAAGGTTCCCCAACTCTTTACAGAGGTCCTCCTTAACTTTTTTGAGAAAAGGTTTTTGGGTGCTCGGGGCGCCAGATCCATGGGCTAATACACACGAAAAATCAGGAAATTAGGGGGAAATTCGTAAAAAAGGCTTGTAAATGCGAAAATTGGCATTAAAAGAATGGTGTGAGTATACGTGAAGTTTTCCCAACTCATTGTGAAGGTTCTCATAAAGTTTTTTGAGGAAAAAAAAATTGGGTGCTCCGAGTGCCAGATCTATGGGCTAACACACGAAAAATCAGAGAAATTGGGCGATTTGTAAAAAAAAGGCTTCTAAATGCGGAAATGGGCATTAAAAAATTGGTGTAAGTATACGTGAAGGTTCCCCAACTCATTACAGACGTCCTCATAAAGTTTTTTGAGAAAAAAAATTTGGGTCCTCCGGGAGCCGGATCAATGGGCTACACACAAAAAATCGGAGAATATGAGCGATTCGTAAAAAGAGCTTGTAAATGGGGAAATGGGGTTAAAAAATGATGTGAGTATACGTGAAGGTTTCCCAACTCATTACGGAGATCCTCATAAAGTTTTTTAAGAAAAAAAATTGGGTTCTCTGGGCGCTAGATCCATGGGTTAATACAAACGAAAAATTGGTGAATTTGTGTCATGAAATAAAGTTAAATGATTGTTAGTTGAGTGACCGTATATGGAATTAAATCTCATTCATTCCTTTTTTCCCCTTCTTTCCTATTTGTTCACCCACTAACCACTCAATAACCAAGTCAATTTCATTTGTTTTCCTCATAACTTTCTGCTAAAAATAAATTATCGTATTTTTTCAAATAACTCCTCCTACCATTTCATTAGCCATATCCGACAAAATTATTTGTGGCAATTTTAGGTGCATTCATTATTTTCATTAGTGCAATTGTTTCACTTTCCTTTTGGAAAGAAGAGAAAACATATTTAATAAAAAAAAATTGAGTGGAAAGAGGTGAGAAAATGTAGGGTAGAAATATATTACAGCAAAAGTTCGTATCATCGCATGTATAGTCCAAGATGTCGCACACAACACTCTTCGATAAACTTTATGTTTGCAAACTACATTAATATAACACTATCAACTACTTTCAAAATATTTAAAAAAATATATAATTATTGTTTTTATCGAGAGCAAGGGTTTCATAATCATATGATAAAATAATTGTAATATCATGATAATAGAAAACTTCAGAACTTAAATTTCAAATGGTTGTTAGAAGTACTAATCTGACAGTCCATTCCGTAAAAACATTGAAAACTCCTCATGTAAAGACCATCCTTAAATTTGACATTCTTTCCTTGTAAAAGACACAATTTTTCAGGTATTTAAATTTAATGCAAATAGAGGAAATGTAAGATGAAAAGGAGAAAAAAAGAAAATTGGTTTACTGATTTCAGAGACTGTCACATCTTTATATATATAATAAAAAAGATAAAATTTAACTTCACTTATATTATGCAGAATCTGTTGGATTTGCCACCTTGGGGCAAGCTATGTTGGCTTAAGATACAGTGCAGAGAATTCATTAATTCAACTATATTGTCACTAGTCATTTGGAAACATGAAAACAAAAGCAATAGAGCAAAGGCAACAAACACAAAGTTAAACTGTGCTAATTACTGCAAGAAGTTGAGCTGAAAACATGATCAAATCTTTAACATAAAGTTTCCAGTAAAATTTAAAACTAACCTAAAACATTATATAAACCTAACCTAAAACATGATCATTGAAAACCACCTTCAGAGGGTTCTCTAAGGAGTTTAAAAACTATATCAGACATAGCAGATCTTAAAGCATCCAGCAGAGTTCTCTTCGATCCCGATGCTTTAACTGAACTCTGTATGATGTCTCGGTAGAATTAGTTTTTAGAGGTAAGCTGCCTCAAGTTATACTTGGACAACTCCTTGTACTTTTCAACAACTCCAAGCAAGCAGACAGTCTGCAAAATATGGAGAAAATAAATATCAGACGATTGATGGTGAGATGCAAACAAAAAAGACAAATCAGTTTAAACAAGGTCTCGCGAAGGATTTCTTTGAACCCACACCTCACATTAATGAACTAAACCAAAACTGAGTCCTAAACTGCTGCACATTTGATTCAGGTCCTTAAAAGAAACAGCAGAAAAGCCCTAAATGGTAGGGTTCTTTCAAACATGCTCCCTCCATCCTAATTTTGGAGTCTCATTTTTGTTTGAGCATAATGGACCCAATGTGGTCCTGGGGTTGAAGCCATGGAAACGGTCTCTTACAGACATACAACTTAAGATTACATAAAGTAAATGTGATCCAGCCCTTCACCTGACTCCATTGCATGGCATAAGCTTACTGCTGCGGGTTTTCCTTTATTTTGTTTGGGCACAACTATTAAGGTAAGAGTTAAGTTCCATAAATTCTAAATGCAAGTGGATAAAAAATTGTAAATTAGTATTGGAAGTTGGAACAATCTGATTCTAACATCAAAGTACTACAGTTGAAAAGACTCTAGCAACTCAATCCACAAAATCGAGTTAAATTGCCTCCTTTCATGCTATTTTTGGTATAAAGAGGAATTCACTGAAGATATAGAATCAATTTTATAACTTCTAGAATCTTTGTGAGTAGAACAAGGATGGTTTTTGCTCTTTTTGAGAATGTAAAGATGGCTCTCGGTGTAGCCTTCACACCGATATATAATAATATATGTTACCATCTCAAAAAAAAACCTAGAAGAAAATATCTGGATCAAATTCTGTTGGAAACATTCCAAACTTGACAAATAAATAGTGACAAAGGAGACTATTTGTTAAACTGCACGAGGCTACCTTGTTACTAGCTGCATATATTCTCAAAATGTTACTGCCATTCCTGCATTGCTAGCTTCCCAGGAATGTTATTGCCATTCCTGCATTGCTAGCTTCCCATTATGTTCTAATGACATATCCAATTATCTCCTAATAAAGATTCTTGATATGAATTAATCTTAGCATTTCTGAATTTGGACCTTGCTAATAGGTTCCGCATGTGCTACAGGATCAATGAACAGAATAACCACATAATGAGTGATGTATAATGTTACTGCTGGAATGTGAATTATGCTGTTCTCTCCATCTGAAATGGCTATGGTAATGACTAAAGTAAAACAGGTTTCATTGAGGACTTCATTACAGGAAAGGACGATGGTTAGTACACACTCCAGACACTGCCCAAATCATGGAACACATGAACCTTGGGAAGAGAGTAAAATCTAGCTCTCAAGCACATCGCTCAATTGCACAAAGTCGAACTAAACTCTCTTGGGGGATATACCGAGTATAGATTCTCTTTGACAGTTTCTTCCTCTTTTGCTCTGAGCAGACAAGTAGAATGTCTTTTGCATAATGCTTTGCATCAGTATTATCAAAAGCAAAAAGTGCAAAAAAAAGGGGTCCATTGGGGCTTTAAGCACAAAGCGTAGCTAAAGCATGGGCTTCAATGAAAAAAGGTGCAAAGGGAGAAAAATACAAATATAGTTTAGTCCAAGACTAACAATCATAAGCATGGATGACAAACATATGAACAAAGAAATTGAAAAAATAAAAAAATGAAGTGAAATATCAATTGTTTAGTGTTGCCTCTGCAGAAGAGGCCCATTGGCAAGAAAGAAGTATGCCTTAGAACCTTGATGACAACACTGAAGCCCACATTCAGCGAGGCGAAGTGCTCAACACATTTTGAGCCTCGCTTCAGGGCTCAAGCGCACATTTGACAACACTACTTTGCATACCAACAAAAAGAGAAGATGAAAGTGAAAATTCTGACCAATCCAGGGCACTCAGAACCTGAGTAACTGTATGGCAGAGAAATTCAAAAAACAATAGAGCACATTTATAAGCAATGATATGTACCTTGACTATTTGAACCACTATGTTTATTTCAGGGTTGCTAAGATCAACTTTGTGAGGTGAAGGAACAGATTTAGCCACAGCATCAATGATTTTCATCTTATTGATTCCAGTATTTGCTCGGGATTCATAAAGCACTGCAAACTGTGAGAAAAATTAATTAGGCTAGAAGCTTGATTTACCCTGACAAAAATAGCAAGTTAACTGCAACATAAATGTCCACCACATATTTCCATCCTATATTCACATCTCTGACACTTATATATCAGAAAAACATTGAAAACGGAACTCCAATATCTAAAGAATAGTCATTGTGCAGCTGAAAGGTTCAGGATCAATTAAGTGCAAGGTCTCTTCTAAATGCATAACACATCCACAAAGGCAGTAATTGTAAAGTTTCAATATCATTTCCAGGTATACGTGTCAAACATTAGACAAAGATTTTCAATTAATGGCAAGAGAAGAGACTTCACAGTGAAAATAATGGTCCAGGAGGTATAAATAATACCCTCTTTGGAGTGTCGCTTTCAGCAGGTAGGTATTTTGTAATGAGAGGCGTTATTGCTTTTCCAATTTCCTCCTCTGATGCATAACATGTTACTTCAACTGGTAACACTCGCAATATGAACCTGTTGAAGGTATGACATTCTTGAGTAATAGAGATAAGAAAAAGTAGCCTATATGGCATATGGCATATTCCACATTTAGAATATATATGGAATAAACTCAAAAAGTAAATATACTTGCAGAGATCTACGAATAAATCTTAAGCAGATGAAAGAACCTTGATACATGTTTCTTTCTCAAGGCAAGTGAGGACAGCATATGTTGAACGATTTCCTTAGGGTTGGGATCTCCATCTTTCTTGCTCATGTGAACAAACACAACACCATTGCAACCTGAGTCTAGATAGCTAAAACGCCTCTGTTGGCAGAAAGAAAGCAACATGTTACAAAGATATATGCTGAGACAAATTACGAAGAATTATATTGAATCAAACACTATGTTAACTGGCTCAGACAGTTATATCTGCCAGAGTTGGTGCTTTTAGTCTTGAGATAAAATCAAATGAGAAACAACACAAAGTCAGGGCAAAAAGAGTCTCTCTTTTTTGAGAAGATAAATGATAGTAGGATTATTGCAAAAGATATATCAGCACTAAGATAGTACAGTTTTGTACAAAAGTTTTAGTACAAGGGTATTCAGATAGAGAGAGAGAGAGAGAACTTTATTCCAGTAAATAAGACCATGTCAACCACAAAATCAAAGGAGAGGAAAACAATCCCAGCCCCTTTCAGTGAGAGATTATAAAGGCATTGCATTCCATTGTGCTCAAACAGAGATGGCCTGGCCCTAACAAACATCTAACATGAACTACCAAGGATAAGCAGAAAATGACACAGATACACACACAAAGAAGCTAAGTCATAGTAATAGACTTACATAGCATAGGAATTACAGTTGTAGGCCTGCAGCTTACTTGAAACAATAAGAAAAAAGTATATCCACTTACCTTGCTTTTGTCTCCCAACTCAGCAAGCTCAGCATCAATTAGTCTATCAATAGATTTCTCCTCTGTCTTACCAATTGCAATATGTCCAGCTTCTGCTGCTTCTTTTTCCACACATTGTTTCTTTGCAGGTGGCTCCCCAACTTCAATATCTTTCTGTTCAAGAGTATTCTCTAGCTCCTCCTTATTCTCAGTATTTTCTTGTATCAGTTCATCAGTAGAGGTGTTATCCTTGTTTTCAGGCCCGGATTCACCAGTTTTTAAGCTGTCAATCTCATCATCAATTTTCTCTTGATGTTGCTCAATTTTTAAAGTCTCCTCCTTGGTCTGGTCCTCGTCATTCCCATTTTCTCCATCTTCATCATCACTACTAGAAGAATCAGAATATTTGAAAACAGTCTTTTTGTTTACAGGTTTTTCTGATAATTCTACCTGTCCTAAGTTTGAATTTGTTCCCTGCACCAGCTCTTCATAAAACTACACAAAATTTAAGAAGAAGAAAATCATGGGTCACATCACAATCAACAGTAAACCAATCAATAAAACAAGAAAGCAATCTCTCTGTTTTAAGACTTCTCCACGAATCATACATCAGCCAAGCTTAAAATCTGAGCAAAGGCTTCAGAACTCATACTAAAGAGGCCAAAAATACATTGAACCCAATTTCTTTTACAGCTTTTAATTCTTGATTGATGAATTCTCTGATTTGACATCCTTTAGATAATAGAAAGAGTATAGGAAGTCTCATGAACAAAAATGTCCAGTACAGAAGTGTGTTTTTAGACTCTTCCTAGACTACCTTATGTGCTTGTCCTTTCTGGTGTTCCAGGAATTGAAACTCGTCTTCCTAACAGACATGGAACCATGGCAACTTATTGAAGTCCAAGGAAGTAATCATCATTACACAAAAACTAACTTTGTCCATTCTTTCTTACTCAAGATTCACAGCTGAGTCTGTATTTGATCTTTGTCTGAGATAATTGTCAGCTTACAATTTTCAACTAAGCACTTATTTGAGGACATGCATGAATAAAACTAACTACTTGTTTGACCACGACGAGCTAAAGAAATATGGACAAATACAACTTTACAGTGATGTCCATACTATACACGTTCACCAAGAGCCTTTAAACAGGTTCAAAGTGATACTTATTTTGGTTCAAAGTGACACTTCCTTGCTTGTAAAGTCAGAAATATGGAATCAACTTTTACAGGAAATAAGTTGAGCAAAAGGAAAAAATATACTACATGGTATGGAAAAATAGGTTAGACATCTTCATCCTTGATTTGTTTGGGTAAAATGTGGTTTCATTGCTTTCTTTTTGGAGCAACATAGCAAATTTCGATGTTGAGGCCATGATTGACTTTATTAGTTCTTTACACAACCTGTAAGAACTTCTTTGCATGTTCTCTTAGTACATGACAACATACTCTTTGATGCTGATATATAAAACTACCTTAGTTATCAAAAAATATGCTGTACAGACAAAACGTTAAAGATTTGGAAGACATTGGACCATTATGATGTCAAAAATTCATTATAGAGCAGAAGTAGAATTGCGAGAAAATGAAAAAATGATCCCTTATGTTTTCGGGTAGGTTTAAAATAGTCTCTTAATGTACACCTGAGGAACTTTGGTCCTTAAGTTTGTCAAATTGACACTTTTTATCACCAAAACAATTAACAAACTTTAGTTGGTAGATTTAACGGGAACTATGAAAACAAAAATTTGATTAGAAACCAGTCCATCAAATCTCAAAAATTGCAACACCAAATAATTGCACAAGATACCAGAGACGAACCAAAAAAACAGAACTTGCGCCTCAAAATTGCACCAGAAACAACAAAATAGACCAAAAATACCAGAAACTGCAACCAAAAAAAAAACTCCAAGTAGCTCTCATTAAGTACAACAATCAAAGTTGTTAAATATTTGATTAAAAACTGAAAATGCTGACTTCTGAGAAACTTAAATGACGAAAACTGCTCAGAGATACATATGTTTAAAAGA
Source organism: Solanum verrucosum (assembly GCF_900185275.1). Classification (NCBI taxonomy): domain Eukaryota; kingdom Viridiplantae; phylum Streptophyta; class Magnoliopsida; order Solanales; family Solanaceae; genus Solanum; species Solanum verrucosum. Next base: position 5,178,167 of record NW_026019984.1, read on the forward strand.
CTACTTCAAACCTATCTCAAACATCAGGGGCCATTTTTGTCATTTTCTCATAAAATTGCAGAGACATGGAAAATTTCACGCAATATCTAACTTGGACACTTGGATCTCCTGGGAGGAATTCAACCTGATAACTTTGAAAGGTACGAAACCTGAATTGGATGATCACCAAGAACCACAATATCCTTTTATCCTTTTAGACAGTGAAAGAGCCAGAATTTCTAACAAGGGGATTCAAAAGAAGTGCAAGAATGCCATACTTAGGACATAAAGCAATTTTTGAACCACCTTTACTACATTTAAAACTTCTGTAATGTCAAGGGGATTCAAAAATTTATATATATACAAAAAAAGATGTTTGGTGAATCCTGCCCTATTTGCACCATCTAAATTTTGATGAAAGGGGATTCAACTGAACCCCTTTGTGAAACTTAGATCTGATGCTGCTTCTGGAGTCGCTACCAATAGCAACAAACACAATGATTTTTCTGGATATCACATTTTGGGCATCGGTTTTTGCAAGACTAATTATAACTTGTTTAGAATTAATAGAAATGTTTGCAGAAACTAAATTCGAATCGGAGATAAAAACAAACGTCTTTCTCAATCTAGTTACTTGTACTTTGTCCATAAAGGAGGGAACTGTGATGTTCAATCAAGTAAAATATCAACTTCTAATATTCCATAGATATCTAAATTTCATTTCTACAACAAGTGGGGTCGGGGGAGGGTAGAGTATACACAAACCTTACCCCTACCTCGAGAGGTAGAGGGGTTGTTTCCGATAGACCCTAGGCTAAAGGAAAAGATGGAAAAACAAGAAGACAAAGTATGCTCTAGATTCATTTCTGAACAACATAAATCACCACGTCTTAATTATGTTTGAAAATTAGTCAAATTAACCCTCATAAGCAAAACAGAAAGACTGGAATGGAAGAAAGTAAATGAAGTAAACATACTTAACTAGTGAATGCAGAAATGAATATCTTCAAGACACATTAAAGTAGTAAACACACAATAATTTCAAGATAAGCATAAACAAAGCAACTTTAAAGGGGATTCTTAGTCTTAGTAGCTACCTAAAGAGTTTGACTCCCCAACTCGTAATTCCCTCCCCATTTACTGCACCCCCAATTTTATTTTTATCAAAAAAGAAAGCAACTTTAAAACTATACATACAGAGTCGATAACATTAACAGCTTCTTGAGAGGCTTGTCGTTCCCTTCCACCATCACATGTTATATAAAACCCTTGAACTCCTGGACGTAAAGGGTATCCACCTTTCTTCACTGATTTCTATTTTATGCAACAAAAAACCATAGTTAGTTACCAATTAACTTGTCAAAAAAGACAGTTTTTTTACATCTATTGATCAAGAAAAAAGAAAATGATTAAGGAGGCTAACATTGTTTGGACGATATCGTTGCCTATTCTTGTTGTTACTCTTCGTTTTTTGCTTTGATTTGTTGTCTGTAGCCATTGAAAACGAGAGCAAAACAGTGGCTGCAGTTGGGGTGAAGAGGGACTCTAGAGAAAGGAAGAATATTATACTATGAGGTATTTTTGAATTTTTATTTAGAGAGGAAACGGATCAAAGCCCATTATAAGAGAAAAGGCCCAATTAATGTTTTTGAACATAATCGTGGTTCGATAGAGCGTATAAAAATGAAAAATTATATAAAATGGCAAACTTCATTATATATTAAATTAATATATTTTATTGAATTTTTATGGATATATTTAATTATTAAATAACAAATACTAGGATTTTTTTCCTCTTTTTACAATTTCACTCTTCCTTAGTTCCCACTTTCAAATCTTTTCTTTCATTATCCCCCAAAATCATTATATCTCTCGTTATTCTCCTAACAATCCTTGGCTCTTTCTCCCTAAAATCCTTATAATCAACGATTTTTGCTTGATTTTCGAAGGTTATTTGTGATTTAGATTCATCAGGTATCTTCTAATTCCATTTTTTTTCTTTTTTTTCATTGAAGGTCCTATATACGTTTCTACTATCTTTTTAGGGTTGAAGTTGAAGATTGTTTTCACCATTACAATAGTGGAAATCACTACTTCTAAGAGGATCACAAGAGGTACACATTATTCCGATAAATGTTTGGAAGAAATACCTTCATTTGATTTGTGTATCACTCAAATGAAAGTACAACTTTTAGGCTCTATTGCCGCGATGGAGATAGAGAAGCGATCTAAGTTTCAAAATTACCCCATAACTTTGAATCTGAATGATGAATCAGAAAGGGTTGATTCTTTCAAGAGGAAAGATGGTTCAAAACAAGAGGAGAAAAGTCAACAATGTTGTTTCTGGTAGGAGTGAAAAATGTAGTTAATGAACATGAAGAAGAAATTGAGGTATGCAAATTTTTCAATTTTCACATAGTAGAATACTTACATACATATGCAATTGTAGTGTATCGATTTCAATGTCATATTTGAATGGGTTGTTCAATACTAATAGTGGTTAGACAAATATCTTAATTCTTTGCATTCAATGTATGTTAAACAATTGTCATATTTATGTAAATATTCTATAATTTGAACAGGAAGATAGAATTGAACGGGAAAATAACATCAAGAGAAAAGAAGTTCTAACAAAAGAGAAAAACATTCTTGACAAGAGACGAAAAGTAAAAAATGTTGCTTCTAGTAGCAATGGTAAAAAAGTTATACAAGAAGACTAGGATGAAGAAATTGAGGCATGTATATATTATTTTCAAATTTATATATTGTAGAATACGTATTCACTTGTTACTTCTATTGTGTTAGGTGTCATCGTCAATTGGGCTCTCTTTTATACATTTATACATCAATATTTTATATTGTTCAACTAATTATATGTTTGGTGTATTCAATGTATGGTAGACAATTGTTTGTATTCATATGAATGTTGTGTAAGTTGAACAAGAAAGTTTATAATAGAATAAATACTTTTCAAATTACTATACTATGGAATACTTATACACATTGAATACTTTTACTATATATCGGGTTATTGTTAGTTGTATTTGAAAACGTAAGCTGTTAATGTAATTGGTAATTAAATGTAAGATTAGTTTCTTTTTTTTTTAGAATATTTGAATACTTGGATAATTTTCAAACTTTGGATACTTCAATTGCATTTTGTGTTACTGTCACTTTTATTTGAATATGTTGTATTTTCTGTATGCATAGAATCAAATTTTATGTTTTAGATTTGTATTTGACTATTACCAAAGTCTTAAAATTTTGATTAGTTTTAAGTAGTAATTAATGTAATGTAAGTTAATGTAAGTGTAGTTTCATATTATGGTATTTTCTCTATGCAAGAAATCAAATTTTATGTGTTAGATCACCTGATTGAACCCCCGCATATGCAGGTACATGCAAACCATAATATAGTTACTGATTTGAAGGGGAAGCTTACACCGACCTAGTTCAATCTATTCAAGGATACATGTTTTGGGGTGTATATCAAAATGCATGAGTGTCAGGTGCAAGCACAATTCTTTAGGTGCTTCATGGTTTGTGAATTGGTGGACAGTTCTCAGACGAACTGTTGATTCGTATGAATCATACCACACTCTGTTTTGTTATTAAAGAATTTTCCATCATTACTGGATTGAACTACTTCGCTGATGAAGATGATTTCTTATTCGACACAAGCGAGCCGAACAGAATTATCGAGCAGTACTTTGAGGATAAAAGTACTATAAAAAAGGCAAAGTTGATCAGTAAGTATAAGAAAAAGGTATGGGGTGAGGGGAATGATGATGATGCTATTAAATTTGCATTTTTTTATTTTTTCAGTATGTTCATCTATTCTAGTGAGAAGAAAAGCTCATCAATTTCAAGGATATAATTTGATCTAGTTGAGAGCGGTTGATACCATGAATATCTGTAGGGAAAAAATGATTTTTTGAAGTTGGTCAAGAGTATAACAAAAAAAATGGATGCGATGAAACAATACTACAGAATTGTTGGTATGCCTCTTGCTATGTAAGTTTGGCTATATGAATGTTGTTCTGTTGTTGATCCAAAATTTGCTGAAAAGAAGACCAATCGTATTTCCAGACTGATTAATTAGAGGACCAGAAACAGTGGACCACATTATGAATTCCTCGTGGAAGGATTGTTCAGTGATAACGGCAATTCAGTAATTTATCTTTTCATTATTCAATTAGCTTATTCTTATACATAATGTTATCTTTCAATATAATTATTAAGTACTAATGTTTTGTGTACAGTTAAAATATCAGAACATTCATCCTTCACTTGAGGAGATTACATTTTATCAGCTTTCAGCGAAAAATGATGTGATTTCTGAGAATGCTTCTAAAAAAGATGGCGACAAAGATGAGGATGATTTCACTTCAAAACCTTCAACTCATAAGACAAACAATAATGATAAAGGAAAAGTGAAGGTAACTATTCCATTGTCAACACCGATCAAAAGAATGAGTATGCATGCTAGTTCGAGTTGTAAGGAGAAAACACCACCAATAACAAATGTGTTAAAGACAACAAAGAAGACACCATTTGGTCTTGTTCAACCCCCATGAAAGATACTAATGTATTAGTACATGACTTGCATAACCTGCCCGATACTTAAGTCGATCTTAATGCCATAGGCTTAGAATTTACAGGCAACCCCAAAAATAAAATAGTTTTTGTTGTTTTAAAAAAACATATATATTACTCTCTTCATTTTAATTTGTTTGTGTTACTTTCTCTGTGCATGTGTATCTTTGCATAGTTACATACTGATTTTGAGAGCGCACTGATGTATTTTTAAAAAAAATTATTAAGAAAGGGTTGATGCCCATTTATTCAAATAAATTCAATCAATATTTACAAATTAGGCCTAATCGAATGACCCGACCCAAAACGAACAAATAAAAAGGAAACAAAATAGATCAACTAAACAAAAGTCAGTGGACCAACATTGAAATAAACGCCTCTTTCAGTTTTGTCTGAATTTCACTCGTCTGTAATGTTGGCCATGGCGATCTCACAGAAGGGAAGAGACACTAAATTTCAATCAGGAACATCCGGAGAAACTGAAAGAACTTGGATAAAATCCACTAGAGACATTTCAAACTCTCACAAATGACATGAACTCTGATTCCAATAAAAAAAAATCACCTCAAACTGTGTCTGATAAGTTCTCTTGTTGATCTTAGTATCCCCAATCACAAATCTAAAGAAATTGAATTTTAAGTCGATTTCTCATGAATAATAAACCATCCTCAATATTTCTTCCCCACATATTGAGTTTTAGCTAATACCACTATGTAGGAGATCAAGGATGGCTAGTCAACAAGAATTTTGTATTGAGACAAAGGTAAATTGCTAGTGTAGCTTCTGATTACTAGTGTGATGAATTAATTTATTGCCCTAAAATCTTTATTTTGAAATCTTCTAATTCATAGATTAGGAATTTGGGCCTTCTCCATTTTCAATATAGTTTTAGCTTATGTTGGTAGATCTTGTTTTGAATTATATATCTGATATGATTAATTACTACTTCCAAAATAGAAAGCTTGATTAGTTATAAAATCAACAAGTTGATTGCCTTGCCTAAATGTGTGTCCCACTCTTACTACATCAGCTAATGACAACATTATATGTTTTATCCTTTGTACTTCACTGACTATCACCCAAGGTACCTTTCAAATGCCATTAAGAACCTTAGTTAGGATTAAAGAATCAATTTCCAAAATCACTGATATATGAATATATCTTTGATGTTCTAGTGTATCTGTGCATATATGCATCTAATTGGTGTAATTATGCCTTCACAAACACCCCCTTAATGGCTATCCGATATCAATAACGTAGCAGAAAAAGGAAAAAGAGAGAGAGAGATGGAGAGGGGAAGGGAGAGACAAGGTTTTCGAAGGCATACGAAGAGCTGCCAGAGAACACTAGGCTCAATGAAGGTATTGCTAATTTGGATGAAGAAGATGAGAATGTTGCTGATGTTCACATTGAGTTTGAAAACGAAAACATCAACAAGATCTAAAATGAAACATAGAAAGAACTTATCTTCAAAGCATTCCCTTAGAGAAGAAGAAGAACAACAACAACAAACTGGATAAAATTGTCAAGACAATTATCTGCCTCATCGGAATCCTAGCTCCGGTGATAGAAAAAAATCTAAAACTTAATGCCATAGGGTTAGAATTGACAGGCAACCCCAAAAACAGAAAAATAATCTCAAAAACATTTCTCCAAAAGTAGCCTCACACCTCCGCGTGTGACAGTTACCCATCATAGGAGCCAAACCAACACATAAACAACGGATCGCGTCTCATCAGCACATAGCTGGGATATAGTGGTGGCATTAAGATTTAAGAAACAAAGTTTTAGCTGCAGACAACTCCAAGGAAGGAGAAAGGTTTTCCTCTTTCTGGAAAAACAAGGAAACGTCTAATGTTGCAAGTGAGAAAAACTCACCTCAAAAGGCAGCAATGACTCTAAAGAAGGAAGACTTCTTTGTATTTCAATGTCTTTACATCCCATGTGAATGCAAAGGGGTATGTATACAAGTTAAACCTAACCGAGCAAGCAAGGAAAGCCTATCAATTCCAACAAAGATAGATATTCTATTCCTATATTACGCTACGAAAAGGTAAATAAAGTTTTCTAAATCAGGTTGACTAATTAACACAATCAACACTAATCTAATTTTCCCCCTCCAACACCTACAAATTGATCTGAAACTAAAATTTCCTCTGACAACAATTCAATTCCATCAACAATAGCTCTATCTACTACAGATGGGGATGACCATTGCTTTACCATTCCTCCCTCTGTTGATCATTTGTTAATAAAGGTAATCCTGTGTCTGTAAAATCCATTCCAGCTTGGATAATGTACATCCTGTCACAATGATTGTATTTACTCCATGCCTTCCCTCGGATTCAACTCTACAGCATCATCATTCAGCAAGGAGCTGTCATTAGATGTCAACAACTCATTCGACACTCTCTGATCCTCCTTCAGGATTGACATTGTCATTCAATAAGCCCGGTTCCTCAGGAAGTACAATATCCATCTCGCTACAGCTATCAGTAGTTTCTCTCTGCTCTGAACTAATAATAGGCAAACTTCCATTCTCCACATGGCATGAATCAAGAGGAGTCCCTTGAGGACACTTTTCACCACTATCACCAGTAAAACAAGATCCTGATTCATCATTCAAATGAGATTTCTGTTCTAGTGGTCCCTTACTTGAGACAAGTTCAACGTCACATGTTTCATCTGCAGCTCTACACTCTGTACCTTCCAACATAACCTGCTTACCCTTGCTATCAGACGCATGCAAATGAGCACAAAAAGGAGGGGTCCTTTGCCGACATTCGTGGCACTTGAATCCAATTAGCTTAGTAATTCTTTCAGCTGTAAGACCGAAAGCATCTCCATGGAACCAGTCTGCAGGATGGAGTAATCAGAAAGGAAAATAAGGTAAGCTACAAGATATAGAGACAGAAAAGAAGAAAACATGGAAAATATATAAATGCACCCAATAACAGAATTCCATAAGTGCAATGAAGATATATGAGTCTCCTGACTAAGAGAGACATACTTTTTTTGGTTAGACTAAGAGACATACTTGAAAAGGTTAAAATGTCTTTTTCAAGCAACTCCTGAACACAACTTAAATAATGTAACTCGTGAAAAAGAAAGGGAGCTTAACCAAAAAGGGATTTAACAGAAACAACTATTGATCGCTTGTCTTGTGCAGTACTTCCTATAAAATCTCTCGTCACATCATAAGTTGGGTGGATTCTTCATTTTTGAAACCGCACCCGTGTCGACACGAGACGGGTGCGGGTGCAGGATACGTGTGCGATTCGGTCAACCCACATCAAGTACTTTGACCAAAGTCAATGGACAAATTTTGGGGAAAATTGAGATTTTGATAAAAGATAAAATAGAATTAAGATGTGAGAAATGGCACACCTTAAATATTATAGTCCCTTTGTCTCTCCTTTTAGTTATTCCTCTTGGTCAATATTTATTGCTTCATGTTTCAAGCCGAACAGAGAGAAACTAAGAATTCAAGCGGTTGTGTTCTGACTTTTGGTAGACAGTAGCAACAATGTAAGGAGAGTTGGTGGAAGGCCTTGAATGACTTTCTTTTTCTTTTTCTTTTTTGAGGGGAAGAACCTGAGAGCTTGAAAGAAGAAGTTGGGGGACTTGGGAAAGACGACCTAGAAGATCTTTCAAAATTTGGAATATCTTTATAGCTCTATTTTATAATTTTGGATTATTTAGCTGAATCCCAAGCACCCGTATCCATATCTGGATCCGTACCCCCAAATCTTAAAATTTAGTTTTTGCCGAATCCAACCCTTGGATTCGCATACACCAATACGCATCGAATACCCACCCCCGAGTCCAAGCAACTTAGGTCACAACCACACTCCAGTTCAACTGTTTATAAAATAAGTAATAAGTTCAACTGTTCATAAAATAAGTATTCACATTATCCCTTATCAATTCTTGTTTAAAACTACAAACTGAGACAGCAGGCTCAAAGGAGACCAGACCCAAGATCAACAATGTTATACTAGATAATGTCTCATCATTTGTTAAACATGATGAACAACAGAAAATACATGAATGCATTGCTGCAGGGAAACAATTCAAGATATAGGAGAGACAAAAACCAACTCAAGATATATGGTACAGAATCACCAACAAGATAACCAAAGGGATCGCGTACATATGCACTGAATAAAATCCTCCTTACCTCCACAAACTTCACATGCAATGTAATTTGAAGTAGGTGTATATTCTAGTTCACCACAAAGACAACACTTTGGCTGATCAGCTGCGCCGCCCAACTCTCCAGAAAGGACAAGAAGCTTTTTACTCCTGAAGAGTGTCACTCTTTCATCTTTTGGCTTTTGTGAGAGCAATAGACCATTCAGCCAGTAAATCCGACATAACTGCATTCTCTTCCTCCGCCAAGCAACTTCTGCTGGTTTCTTTTTTTTGACAAGGACTTCTGCTGGTTTCTTTTTCTCTGATATGTCAACTTTTGCCTGTTTCCTAGGCCTACCCCTCCCCCTTCCAGATTTTGTTTGTTTACCTTTCTTGCGTCCTATTTTTTTGTTTTGCACAACTACAAATTTAGCCCTCCTAGCAGAACGTCTGAGGGGTATAACAACAGGCTTCTTTTTGCTACTCGGCGACTGTGCTGGCTGTTTATTTTTGGTGCCTCCAGATATAATCTTTAAGCGCAGCGGTCTCAAGGCTTTTGATGCTTCCTCACTCTTTTGCATCTCTATCCTCCCCCTCTTGACATTCTTTCTCACTTTATTCACATCTATACACTTGTGACATGTATGCTTAAACTCAGCAGCAACAACTCCAGTTGACTTTCTAACATGTCGTTTATGGAAGAAACCTGAAGAAATGACAAATACCAGATCAGTTGCAAAAAATGTGGACAAAAGGCAAGGGGGTGTGGAAGCAGGGATGAAACTAGTGACCTATTAAATTTTGAAGTATTTGAATCAACACATGTAAAAAGGAAGCAAATAAACAAAATCCACATGAAACTGCATAACAAAAACGATGGAAGGGATACAGGAAACTCAAGGCAGAAATAAGTCTTACCATCAAACAAAAAAGTATTGAAGCCTTGACACTAATTGAAGGGATGACTTTTTACAATTTACCTAGGAATACCCTAACAGTGCCCATCATGTGTGGACTGAGATTTCAGCTATCATGTGGATATTCAATGATAATTTATTTTACATGCCCCAATACCTATTGAATTATGTAATTTTCTCAACTAATAAAAGTTTTTTAGTGATGGAAAACTTTTTATTTATAGAGATGTACACATCAAACAAAGAAAAGGCAGATAGGAAATCATAAAAGGAACACAATTACTATGCTATGACATCAAGCAGTTCTGTCAAAACTCAAAACTAAGAACAGAAACTAAAACAACAACATTCCAACAGGTGAACAGCAGTCCCGAAATCTGACAATGTGACAGGTCGTCTTATAAAGCACCTATTGTACCCTGTAGGGTTTCAGCTGTTCACGTTGTCAGATTTGAATCATACTCCCTAACACTTGAGATTTCGGGACTGCTAGGGAGTATGATTCATATCTGACAATGTGAACATCAGAAACCCTGCAGGGTATAAAGGTGCTACATAAGACGACCACCCAAAACTAATTCACTGGGACTTGAAAAAAATCAACCAATTAAAAGCATATATTTTTTCCTGTTTTGATAGAGTATAACATGTAGATACCAATAGGGTTCCCAAGGATCAATTCTATCAGTATGTCATGTTACTCCCCCAATATTTAACATGGCATTGAATGGCATTAGTTACTTGATGGATTTTAACATATTTATAAAATGATCACTTGACAGTTCACAAGCAGGTAGAGCAGTAAGAAAGTTCTATTAGGAGAAACTTTAAGTGCTCACCTTTGCAGTACTGACAGCTTACAGCCTCCCTGCAAATTATAAAAGAAAATTAAGCTTACGAATATTTCAGAGGTAAAACATCCAGCAAAAATAGAAGTCCAAAATACTTGTCATTATTGACTGTACACCGAAGACAATACATCATTTACCTAGTTAGGCCTCATAACAGAACAAAGAAACCCAGCCAGAAACTGGCCAGTGACAACAAATAACATGCCCATGCACAGGAAGCAATCAAAAAGAAAAATACTCTCGAAAAATCAGATCTATGCAAAATTGGAAATCTGAAACTATTCTTGCAATATTATTCCTGGGGAAGTTTGTATAGATCTTCAACAGATGAGCTCACATGGATTAATTCAAGGATGACAAATAGTTTCACACTTGCTTGCTACCACAAAGTAAGAAATTATACAAAATATGTTTTTAACGTAAGGACAGAAAACTGACCAACAAGATAGAAGCATCCCCAAGGAGGTATACACTTTTCCCATGGAAGGTGAAACTATATCAACTACTAAAGAAAAATTGCAATAAAGTTCGTGCACATAACTAGGAATGCACCCAAGGATGTGGTCTAGTGGCCAATAGAGTGGGTTGAGAATCATGAGGTCTAAGGTTCAAATCCACCGAGCCTTGGTGGATAGAGTTACCCGGTCCTGTGTTGGTGGGAGGTAACACGTACCTCGTGGAATTAGTTGAGGTGCGCGCAAACTAGCCAGGCCACCACAGTTATAAAAAAATAGCTAAGAAATACTATCTAATTTGTCTGACAGTAAAGTCGAGTATTGCCTAATGTAAAACTTCACATTTAAAGACAAAATTCTATCAATCGGAGTATCGAAATTTACAATCTCTTTTTCTAATTTCTTTTTCTTCCACTTCCTATGGGATTTCCAGCTGCATAAAACACACAATCCCTTTATCTTCCCATACACACAAGCTTTGTCACTTATAACTACTGGATAAGCTGTTAATCAGACCATATATCTACTCAGCTTAAAAATGAGATCTGAACTACAGTGCTTGCCGTAGAACATCGCCGTAGTAAGTACCTCAAGGCTCAAGCAAACCTTTAACAACATTGATTCACACACATGTATGATATCAAGATCTTGAGGTCAAAAGACGTGTGCATCTGTTCAAATTTTTTGTCTTATTTTATAAGATAGCGGTATAAAGCTGTTCAAATTTTGTCAGTTCACAGTAGACTAAATACCTGAGGGTAAGAACCCAAAGTGATTGAAAGTAAACAACCAATATCGTCTTGTATTTGCAAGAGATGCTACAATTATTCCTTTCTTAATGGTAATACTAAGTACATGGTGATAGAAGAAGAATGAGAAGGAAAGAAGAGAAGTAACACAACAATTGTGTTGAAACTCGCCAGATTATTCAAAATTTACTTGACCATACGTGTTCCTCATAACCAACTATTCTCTTTCCTTTTCAGCATAAAATCCCTATCTATATTTATACAAATAGCAGAAGCAGCGTTTTAATAACTAAGATAATGAAAGAAGTTGTTAATTCATTTATGTAAGCTAAGATATTTTTTTTTGATTTGCACCGGGTGTCCGAGTCTCTTTGAGCCCCGACTAATCCCGGGGGTGCACAGGCCTTATGTAAGCTAAGATATTTTGTGCATGCTATTAATTGACTGGAGCTTATTCACAAAATATCAAATAGAAGCATACCTAATTAGGACATCTTTGTTACAATGCCCACACTGATAATACTCTGATCTCTCTGCTTTAAGGAAAAGGTATGCAAATCCCTTTTCCTTAAGAGGCTTTTTTATTATTCTCTTGGTTTCACGATGCTTCCCAACAGTTATCTTGCTAGATTTGCGAGCAATTCTTTTCTCCTCAAATCCTTTCACAAGATGCAAGGGCATGTGAGATTCTTCTAACCAATATCTCTTTCTTTCAGTTGAGGCCTCTTCTGGTATGGTTCCACATCGAACAACAATGTCCGGCAAGAATCTTCTTTTACCAAAATCAAGAAGATACTTAACTGCAGATCCTTCCAAGCTTTTCTTGCGTACAGTAGCTTTCTTGAATGATCTGACAGCTTTTTGAAATTCCTTGTCTATAATTGCAAGGATATTGGTGTTTCCAATATCATCCCATCTAATATGAGCATCAAGATCTCTAACCTGAAAAGTGAAGAGAAATGATGAACCAAAATCTCAATAAATAACTATAAACTCAGGCATGCATCTTAGTCAACAACAACAAAGACAACTAAGATCTCCTTTCAATACAAGCCACAAGGAGAAGCGCTACTGTAATTAACGCTTTTAGTAGCAACCTATGTCCCATGGAGTCAATTTGGATACTCCCCACAGGGCCATATCTGTATCGTCTGGACCGCTGAAGTGCCACATTAAGGTAGCAGATCCAGGAAGACCATTTCTCTCCGGTTAATGTTAGAAGACGAAACTGAATTGTATGGAAAGCATACCTGGAGAGCAAGTTGCTCCACAGTTCTTGAAGTTTCAACAGCAGCCCTCCAAGCTATGCACTTATTTCTCTTGGCAAAGTCTGAATTGTCCGGATATAACATGTCTGGTATCTTCTTACATCCACCTGCACATGACGATTCTAAGTAAATGACTTACCAAGAAAAGACATCTAGGTAAATGAAGCTCAACTGTTCAGCTGACCAGAAACCAAAGCTGCATTTGAAAAGAAAATGAAAGTCCATACCTTGTCGGGCAGCTTTGCGCGCCAATGATTGAGGCAAAAGCTTCCAGTTGAATAGTCGACGAGATAGCCTTCCCCCCCTCCACCAAAACAAGCTCAACCCACTTCCAGCATTTGAAGATGGATTCACCTCCGGCTCCAAATGCCTAGACTTCTTTTTGCCAATTCCGTGTCTAACACGTGATGAATTGATAATGATATGATGCCCAGAGCCCATTTTGGCTAAAGAATCTACATGCTTCAGCCAATCAGGGGTAAGTGCTAGAGGCCGCAAGTTCGACTCTAACTGGCATCAAACGCATCAATCAGAAATACATACAGGTAAGAAAAGGGTAAAGAAATCTATACAGATATGTAATGCAATAACAACTACTACAACTGCTATTACGTCTCAATTCAAAGCTAGTAAGGTTGGATATATGAATCCTCACCATCCATTTAGACCCATTCCATTCCAACATTCATTAATTGGTGGTTCTCTAGCATTTCAGATTCTTGCAATTTATATTGACGCACACATCTCTAAACAGGCTAAAAAGACTCTTGGAAGAAATTGAACCTAACATAAGCATGCGGTTATGACTTATGACTAAGCCTTCATCCCAACAAGAAGACTTTTGAGACCACGTAAAGAGCTTCATCCTTATGTTGGTTCATGTTCACTATGTTCTTATACTAAGGTCGCATTTGTTTGCATTAAGATTAAGACATCTGAATATAAATGATTAAGATTAAGATGTTGACTTTAGATCTTATCTTAACACTAAATGATTAAGATTGTTTGTTTTCAACATCTAAATGTGCAGAATTTATATATTTTTAAACATAATAAATGTACAATTCAAATCAAAAGTTACCAATTTCAAAAAAAAAAACAATTCAAATCAATAGTGAACTATTAGAAAAAATATAAATTTAATACGATAATATCATTATTTGATTTAAAAAAACATCTATGTTGCTAGTGATGGTGGTGATGGTTGGTGCTAGTGGATAGTAAGTGGAGGTGGCTGGTGTTGTAGTTACTGGCACAATAGTGGCGGTTGATAATGGTGTTTGAAGTTAGCAGTCAACGGTGGCGGTGGTGGCGGCTGCGATGGTGTTGGTGGTAGTTGGTTGTGGTACTAGTTGTGATGGTGGAGGTGGTTGGTAGTAGGGATTGACCGCAGTAGTAGTGGATGATAGTGATGGCGGCAATGATAGTAAATGTAGTAGCGACTAACAGTAATGGTAGGTAGCGGTGGTAGTTGTGATGTCAAAGGTGGTGTGTGGTGGTGACGGCGGGTGGTTGTGGACGGTGGTGGTGAAAATTCTTCACAAAAATATCCCTTAATAATATTATGACTTAATTAAATATCTTACCTACTCAGACCAAATAAGTGCTTAAATCTTGATGTAAACAAATGCACTTAATGGCCTAATATTTGAACCATTCAGATCCAAACCTCCATAAGTGCAAACAAATGAGGCCTAAGCATACTTCATATAAGGAAGGAATCCCAAATACTAGACTATATTTAACAAAGTCATGTCATATATAATTGTATTGATGATTGTATTGGCACTTTATTTTTCCCCATGATTGTACGGTGTGTCACAGAGTCTAGTCAATCATACTAGGATGTCATGAATTGTGATTCACAAGACCGTCCTCAAAAAGAATAAAAACATTTTGCAGTCCAAATACATCCAGTTTAGTAAAATCTGACCAAGTTTCTGTTATTACAGGCATGTGAAACCTCTAAAGACACAAAAACAGTTATGATAATGGCGCCTTGTAAAGAAGTTAAACATCCAAAACTGCATCTCATCAGTCACAACTTCAATATACAATTGTGCTCAAGTTTAAGTATAGAATCTTCTTTATTCTCAAAATATGTGTTGCTTCTTCACTTCCAAATTGCCAGTAGAATAGCTGCTCAAATTGTGTTCCATTAAGAGTAAAAATCCTCACGAGTGTTCATCAAGATTAGATAAATTTCTCTTCGCCTCGGAATGGGATGAAGAATTTAATAACATAAAACAAACTTTGTTGCCTAGAATTGCATCTGATCACTGTCCTGTCCTTTTAGACTGTGGAGAATGGGCTTTTACTAAGTCCTATTTCAAGTTTGAGAATTGGTGGATGTAGGCAGAAGGATTTAAGGAGGGAGTGGAGGGGTGGTGGAAATCTTTTGAAATATCAGGAAGGCCTGGTTTTATCTTGGCTGGCAAACTTAAGTTGTTGAAATCCAAGCTGAAGGAGTGGAACATTGCTTATGGAGGGATTTGAAGAAGAATAAGACTATTCTTCTAAATCAAATTAACAGTTTTGATGTTTTGCAGGAACTAAGACCACTAAATGAAATTGAGTTGCTGGAAAGGGCATCATTGCATATGGAATTCCAGGATTTAGCAAAAAATGAAGAGATCTCATGGAGGAAGAGGTCTAGAACTTTATGGTTGAAGCAAGGAGATAAAAACACCAAGTTCTTCTAGAAAATGGCAAATTCCCATAGAAGATTCAATCATATAGATAAGCTGGAGGTACAGGGGAACCTAATCACTGATCCAGTAGGGATTAGGAATGAGATCGTGTCCTTTTATCAAAATCTCAACTCAGAAACAGAAAGCTGGAGACCTCAATTCTCCTATCAAGGTGGCCCTAGAATTTCAAAAGAAGAAAAAGAACTCCTACGGTGTGAATTTGAAGAACAAGAGGTGGTGGAGAGTTTGAGACTTTGTGAAGCAGACAAGGCACCATGCCCAGATGATTCTCTACGGGCTTCTTTCATAAGAGCTGGAAGATTGTGAAAGAAGATGTCATGAATACCATCAGGAACTTTCATTGCAATGAGTACCTTAAGAAGAGTTTAAATGCTTCCTATATTGCTCGCATCCGTAAAAAAGGTAGTGCCAAGGAACTCAAGGACTTCAAACCTATTAGTTTATATTTAGTGTGTACAAGATTATTTCATAACTATTGACAGAGAGATTGAAGAAGGTGGCACGGCATATAAGCTGGTGAATGGGCATCAGTTGGCTTTTTTTAGAGGCAGACAGACCATGAATGCATCTTTGATTGCCAATGAATGTGTGGATATTAGAGTAAAGGGCAAGAATCTGGTATTCTTTGTAAGCTTGATATTGAGAAGGCCTATGATCATGTTAACTGGAGTTTCCTTCTCAATGTGCTTGAAGATATGGGTTTTGGCATGAAGTGCCAAGGTATTTTTTTCAGTAAAGTCTGCTTATCACGCATTGTGTAATTTGGATCAGCAAATACCACAGTGGCCCTGGAGATATATTTGGAAAGTTAAGGTTCCTACAAAAGTTTTGCACTTTTCCTGGTTATTGGCAAGAGAGGCTTGCCTGACTCAAGAGAATATAAGGAGAAGGGGATTCCAATTATGCTCTAGATGTACTTTTTGTGGTTTAGAAACAGAATCCAATAGTCATCTGTTTCTTCATTGTTTTGTTACTGGTCTTCTGTAGCTTTTCTTAACATTGCGAGCCTCCAGTGGTGTATGCCTTCCAACACTAGTGACCTGCTAAAAAGTTGGAATTGCATTGGGGGTGTAGTCAGACAGAAGAAATGGTGGAGATTGACTCCTGCTTGAATATGATGGACAGTTTGGAAAGAAAGAAATTTAAGAATTTTTGAAGGAAGAAGTAGCTCTTTACAGAATTTTAAGATGAAGTGCTTTCTTCTTTTTCATCTTTGGTGTAAAAAACATTTTGTAGAGGAGGCAGTATCCTTAGTAGATCTGATAGGCGCTCTGTAACTGTCAGGATTTCATAGTTGGATTTGCTGTCCTTTCTCTCTGTGTTGATAGTTTTGGCACCATCTAGTGCCTTTTTCTTTAATGCTCAAGTTACCATTCTCAAAAAAAGGAGTAAGAAGCCTCGTTTATACTGTTACTGGACCTTAGTATGTGAAACATTAAGATCACATAGTACATGTGACTGGAAATAGCTTGTCCAGCTGACCTTTCCGCCCTCCAAAAAAGAACTAGGGACTGAGAAGGGATATAACTTCCTATTTAAGCTATCACAGTAACAAATAACTGCCTATAAGTATATTCTCCTCAATGTGAAGCATTAAGAACAGTCAGGAAGATTAAGCTCCCATAAGTAAGATGTTAGATGGATAAAAGAGCAAATGAAACAAAGGTGCGCATCATTTACAAAATCAAAGTAGAAGGCATTTTGCAAATGAAACAAAGGTGCGCATCATTTTACAAAATCAAAGTAGAAGGCGTTTTGCAATTGAAAAATGGCAAAAAGAGAGGGATGATAATAGTGAGAATGATGTAGAGAACACTAAAATCTTTTTTATTTCACTTGTATTTTTGGTGTGAGGGGAGAACACCATGCCGAATGGGTAGTAAGTTAAACTAGGTGGAAGACAATGGATGTGGAGTCACATGCACCTCCTCTACATATTTCAATCACCCACGCTGTTTATTACGAAAATCTTTTTGACTTATCCCAAAAGGCAAAAATAATAAGAGAGGGTATCCCAAAAAGTAAAAAAGAGAGGGATGATCATACTTACTGTAAGCAAAAAAGCTCTTAGTGTATCTATCTCATGTGCTTCAGTAACATCTTTGCGCCAATTTTGGGAGTGGTGTGGATTCAACCAAGGACCCGACAGAAGTCCATGAAGACGATCCTCAGTGCTCAATATATAGCAAAGGACATTAACAAGATGGCTTTCCCTGTTCCTCCTAGAATGAACACCCAATGCATCACTAGAAAAACTTTCTGGAGCAGGTCCTGTGCTATTCTGGATGAACAAGCAGTCCTTTTCGCACTCCGGAACTTTGCAAGAGATGCACCACCCACAATCTTCTTTCCTAGCATCAATCTTCATATTCTGAACATTGGGCCAGCAAAAATCGATAGATTTGCTAGATATGGCCTTCAGCTGCGCTGAAATTATTTCATCCACCGTTTTTTTAGCATCTTCACCAGTCTTACCAGGTGATTTCTTTGTTAACTCTTCAACAACTGATGATGCTATTCGAGCAAAGCTATAAAAGTTTACATAACTTTCTGCATACTGCCCTTCTGACATGATTTCTTTATTGCTCGTTGTTGACGTCCCCAAGTCCACAGACTCATTGCCCTTTCTTTCCCTGAGAGGTCTTCTAGTCTCCATAATTTTGGCGGTAAGATTAGAATCTTCAAAAGTTCCACCCTCCTTGTAATTTTGATTGTCTGCAACAACCTGAGATATTTCATCTGATCCTTCCGACCCTAGCAGTATATTTCCCATCTTCATTGATGGGTCAACTGTCTCTGATTCATCATATCCCACATCATCAGAACATGATGAGAGCTTTTCCACTTGCTTTCCTTCATTTACCTTCTCTTCATGTTGCGACAGAATTAATGCCAGAAAATTTGAGGGCATAGTTTTCAGCTGGGTATCCAGATCACATTTTGCACCCGCAGCCATACAATTTGTATCCCAAAGCTTCATAATCGCACTTAACACAGTTCCATAAACATTTTCTGATGACTTCATCATCCCAATAACCAGAGCCAAATCATTTTTATGGTAATACTTAGGTGAGAACTCATCTTCACATGGATCTGACCTGCAAGAACAACACCACAAACTCAAGTCAGAGAGAAAATAATTAAGTACTATTCATACCAAAAAACTGAGAAAAAATGATAAAGAGTGTTAATAACAACATACCCAGTGTAATCCCACAAGTGGGGTCTGGGGAGGGTAGGATGTACACAAACCTTACCCTTACCTTTTCTCGGTAGAGAATGTCTGGAACAAAACATAACAAGAAAACACAAGTCTGTGTGCCAGATTTAAAACAACTATCATATTTTAGCAGTTGATACAGATGATGCAGTGTCAAAAATTTGGTAGAACTTACAAACTAAAATGTGGGGAATCCCATATACAAGGAGTACCACCAAAAAGTAGATATCATACCATGAAAGATGGTATTCTATAAAATGTCCACCAATCTTCTAATGAACATGAACCTCGTGGGTGCACCAAAAGGAGAAAACATACATAAGACCATTCCTCAATAGTACAAAAAAACAAAATCATTTTTTGTCCCATCAACAACTCTCTTATTCCTCTCCTTCCATATAACCATAAAAGGGCTAGAGGTGCAACATCTCACGCCCTCGTCTTCTCTTCCTCCTACCAGTGGTAAAAACAACCCATTGTAAAGCAAGAGTCATGTATTAATCCTCCAAGCAACCAACAAATGAAATATATACCATTTGATCCCCCTATCAGCCAAAATATATTAATTGTGATAAAATGTCATCAGGGGATTTTACTTTTGTCATGAATCCATTGATTCAATATGACTTATTACTACTTAGTTCATACATGGAGTGGAGTGGGGTGGGGTGGGGGTGGGGGGAACTAGAAGTTCATTTTTATTTCACAAATAGCATGCTAGATTATATAGCATCCAATTGTGAAGACCAACACCAAAAATATAAAAGAAACAAAAGAGAACTTTTGACTCTCAACAGGTTCTCAATTCTTTCAAAATTTATCCTATTTCTCTCCATAATGACCAAAAAATTGCAAAAGGTTACGGTCTTCCATAACTTCTTGTTTCGAGCTTCCAACTTGCTTAGCCTCCAGCTTCACATCTTGCACCCAACTATGCTAGGTAGCACCCATTTGAATGTTCAACACTACAAACATTGATACACACAGTTGCCAAGAAAAATCATAGTGTAATAAGAGATGGCTCACATCCTCTCGATGTTATTTTGCTCAAACAACGCCAGTTAACAATGATGCATCTTCTCCTCATGAGTCGCAACATTTATTTTTGTCAAATGGATGGGTTTTATTAATTAGGCCCAACTCCTCTCGGTCCGAGGGAGAATTGAACTCAAGGAATCAAGCCCAAACCCAAACAAGCAAGAGCTTCTCTTTCTTCATCGTCTACTTCAATTTCAAAAATTACATAGGCTTTCCAACAATTGGTTTGTCCCGCTTCTGGACCAGCATTGTTTCTCCTCTTTATTTACCTCAACCTCTTATGAGTTCTTTCCTCTCCTTGTTTCCCTAAAATCACTTACACGAATAGGATGAGTGTAGACTAGCTGGAACTAGCTCAGTCTTCTTTCCAGGTATACTTGCACTCCATAACAAAATTGTCATTGCCAACAAGGCCGAAATCTATGTCTCATCCTTAACTATGAGCTTCACTTGTGAAATACCAGTTAAACTCATTATCCACAAAGCCATCAGAGTTTGACACTCTAAAGATAAAATGCAAACCCAACAAAGCTCACCTACAATCCCATCTTTTCTTTGCACTCCTGTGCAACCAATGCCAATAACAAAAAAGGTCAAAATCCTTAACTATGAGTCTCGCTTTTGACATATCAGTTAGACTCATCTGAACTGCACCTATCAAAAAGATCACAACGCGCCACCTCAATTGCCTGGACGAGGTTGACACTCCAAAATGAATTGAGAACACAACCAAGCTCACCAATGACACCCTGTTTCTTCTTTGTATGCCTATGCACCCAGTGCTACAGCCTACAAGTGTGGTCCAACAACGCAAGGACTCAACCATCTAGCCCTTCTGTCAATACTCATTCAGCTTCTTCATCTATTTTTTGACAATGGTAACTTTACTTATATATATCCACACGGGTATACTACAACCAAAGTGTAGTTCCCCTTCAAAAGTATTACAACTTACAACTTGTAATTCAATTCTGTGCCTTACAAAAAGTTTAAACATCACAAATATCTTCTGTTTGAGCTAATAGCTGTTGCTCACTCCAAAAATAAAAAAGGCCTAAACAATTCATTTTAAGATTCTGAATGTTGTTCTGAGTCCCCTCAAAGCACCTCTTGTTCCTCTCAATCCAAATTGACCACCAAATGCATGACGGACAATCTTCCATCTTTCTTCCTTTTTGCTCACACTACCATCCATAGTCCAGCATCTTAGAACGTCTGCAATGCTTCCAGGTTTCACCCAACTAATCCCTTTCTGATGAACATCCTCCAAAGTTGGTCTGTCCATTTGCAATGCAAAAAAAGATGGTTGATTGTCTCAACTTGTTCCCCACATAAAAAACACCCAGAGGATAGTTGGTGGCCCCTTTTGTTCAGATTATCATGAGTTAACACTGCTTCTTTGGCCAAAAGCCAGATGAAACAGTTAACTTTATAGGGAATTTTTGGTTTCCATATCATCTTCCAAGGCCAATCTCTTTCCTTCACCACTCCTACATTTAGCTCCCTGTATGCAGATTTGACAGAAAAAATTCCCGTACTGTTTCTGTTCCATTCTAGTCTGTCCACTTCTTCAGTCAGATTGTTGAATCTTGCTACTGAGAGTTATAGAATTCTGTTATTCTCCCTGTTAGAATATGAATAGGTTTATACAATCCTATTAGAATAGGAATAGGTTTATACAATCCTATAAATATAGGAATAGGAATAGAAATAGAAATAGGAATACTAAATAGTATCCTACTTGGTAAAGGATTGTATTCTAGGGTCTATAAATAGGGTCTCAATGTAATAATGTAGACACAACAACAATTCAATAATATTCTTTTCCTATATTTCTCACATGGTATCAGAGCCTCTACGATCTTAGTAAACAATCAAAGTGTTTCCGCTGCTGGCGGGCGGCTATTACTCATATATGCCACCCGTCTGGCCAACAATTATGTTAGCAAAAGTTGGGTCACCGTGTATCTTTTCGGTGACTATTTTCTCATATTTGATTTATGTAAGCACCGTGCCATCATTCCGGTGACTACTTTCTTATATCTAACTCGTAGCACCGTGCCATCTTTCCGGTGACTACTTTGTCATATTTAATTTGTGTAGCACTGTGCCATCATTCCAGTGACTACTTTTTCATATATAATTTTTGTAGCACCGTGCCATCCTTCCGGTGATTACCTTTTTTGCATATCTGATTTGCGTAGCACCGTGCATCTCTCCGGACTACTTTTCATATTTAATTTGTGTAGTATCGTGGATTTTTCCGAACTATTTTCTCATATCTGAGTTGCATAGCATCATGTGTCTTTTCAGTGACTCCTCAGATTTGATTTGCATAGTTCCATTCGTCTTTCCGGTGACTCCTCAAATCTGATTTGCGTAGGGTTGTGCCATCATTCCAACCCTACCCATATAATTTTCTTTTTTCAGTAGGGTCGTGTCATCATTCCGACCCTACCCATATTATTTCTCTTTTTCAATGGAGGTCGTTCCATCAATTCGAACTATCCTATATAATTTCTATTTTCTAGTTGGGTCGTGACATAATTCCGACCCTACCCATATAATTTTATTTCTTAGATTGTGACCACTTTTATCCATCAAATCTAATACTCCGGCATATGAGCATGTTCCGGCCAGATTTTCGGTGACTTTCTTGTTAAATATTGACACGTCTATTGATTCCAACATGATCCATACACTTTATACTAGATTTTGAGCACTTTCGGCGACCGTTGCATTGTGAAGAAGTCTATATGGAGCAACCACCTAATTTTGTTGCTCAGGGGGAGTTTAGTAGCCTTGTATGTTGATTACGTAAGTCACTCTATGGTCTGAAACAGTGAAACAGTCTTTGCAAGCTTGGTTTGGGAAGTTCCAACACTGTAATTTTATCACTCTGTATTTTATCGGCATTATGCATCAAATTCAGTATTTCATGAGAAGACCAAGCACATTGAGATTGATTGTCAATTTTGTGAAGTCGAGTGATCAACTTGCAGATATCTCACCAAGCCCCTCATCGGTCCGCGTGTTAATTACATTTGTAACAAGCTAGGTGCATGAATTGTATGCACTAGCTTGAGGGGGAGTGTTAGAATATGAATAGGTTTATACAATCCTATTAGAATAGGAATAGGTTTATACAATCCTATAAATATAGGAATAGGAATAGAAATAGAAATAGGAATACTAAATAGTATCCTACTTGGTAAAGGATTGTATTCTAGGGTCTATAAATAGGGTCTCAATGTAATAATGTAGACACAACAACAATTCAATAATATTCTTTTCCTATATTTCTCACACTCCCAATCTCCCAATCATTCAGATATCTCCTTAGATATAGCTTCTAGTTTGGAAAGAAATTTAAATATGATCAATGGACCTGCTAACCTAGAGACCTCGAGGCTAACCTAGCATTCTCACTCCATGATTCTTCTGATGGAAGCAACACGGCAATTGAAGAGACCAACAAAGAAACATCAGCAATGATACTACTAACCTAGAGACCTTGAGGACAGCAATAACCTTCCGCCACCTAGCTGTCCACAATTTGGCAGTCAAAGAGACTAATAAAGCACATCTCCAGAAGCTGATTTCAACTTTTACCTTTCTCTCTTGATCATATAAAAACTCCATTAACCAGCTTATAACTTCATATTCCTTTAAGCACTAACTGGTCATGCATCTAACTCCCTTGTAATTCCTCGCAGTCATTGATAAACTGTGACATGTCTATCGTAGAGTTCGCTGCACTTTTCTCTCTGTCATACAATAAGCTTGCGTTGCTTGGTGTATTCAGACTAATCTAGAAGGTCAGAGATGGGTTTGTCATTCACACTGGAGAATCAAAGACCTACCATCTGAGATTTGATTGAGTCAAGGTTAGGGAGAAGTGGGAGTTCCTCTCACTAAAAACTAGCGTTTTTTATGTAAAAGACATCCACCATATTCATTCACGATTCTATACTTCTATAAAGACATTCAAATTAGAAAAAGGTAATAGTACTCTACAACAACCTGTATCTGCACAACACTCTATTACTATATGGGAAGGGAAAGTTTTATCGGTCATTGTTGTTCATGTTTCAGCTTATTTAAAACAAAATGGTGATCTTTAACAATACGAAGAATAAAACTCGAGCTTGAGAGGAAGACGAATATGGTAACAAACTTGTCCTGACATCAGACGGATACCAAAATCGCAACATCAATGGCAATCTACCACAATTTAGTCCTAAAGAATGATGGAGTTGGCAATATGGAATCCCTTGCAATTATTTGACCATTCGACCCCAAACATTCCAATACTACTTCGCTTATGAATTTTGCATTTTACACATCACAACATCAAGTGGAAAATGTTAATGTCAATAGCAACCTAGACCATATACTGATACCGAATATCTAATACAAACTGTCCCAAACATTACAAAGAGTAGTGTCGAAAGATGAATGTTAAAACATAAACCGAATGATTAAAGCTTCAAGTAGCAAGTAGCAACCAGACTGCGAGGGAAGGTACAATCACTTACTAACTTTAAGCCAAGGGTGATGGAACTTACACCAATAGGTAATCACAGCAACTATAGTATAGCCGGCCGTACAGATCAGTTGCCAACACCTCTGCCCCTCGAATTGATTTTGCCAAATTCAACCAGGGATTCTTTTTGTCAATCAGACATTCAGGGCAATACCAATCACCCTCAGGCAAGTGACTACTAGCAACACCAACACACTTGGAATGGAATGCAGAAGGGCAGCCATCACAGCATATTAAGCTACCATCCATTTTGCAGAGGCAGCATTCGTCACTATTCCAGTCTGTTGACTCATCGACTGCTTCCTCACTCAAGCATGAACCTACAGCAACATACATGGAAGCCCTCCTCTTCTTGGAACTGTCGAACTTTGAATTCCGATCAAAATCCATGTTCTCTGCTGCTACAATTCTTCTGTTAAGCTCTGATTGTATGGCCTCTACTTCAATCACATCATCACAAAGACACCTAAGCATTTCAATCTTCAAAGAAGCTGGTTGCTTGTAGTAATCCCTCTCGAATAGTTTAAAATGACGGAGATCAAAACTTGGTTTCAGTTCAGATCCATGTAGTAGTAGATATTCAACCATAAAGATAGGCCATGTGATTAGGTCCAGCAAATCCCAGTTAAGAGACCTACTTCCACAATTTGTAAATGTACAGATAAATTTGAGTTTCAAAGGAATTCAAGCAAAAAACAATGTATACACAACTTTATGAGAGTTAAAAACTTTACCTAAGACAACCAGACGCAGATTCAGAACTTTCATCTGAAAGAGATTTCAAATGCTTCCTCAGTATTTGCAATATAGAGAAATGAATAGAGTCAAACAACAAAGTAGGAGCGTTTGCCTTTATGCATGCCACGAAGTCTTCCAACTCAAAGGGGCTCAAGAATAATAAAGTGCTAAACGATCTCAAAAATGAATAGACAGAGAAGACATCAAGCACAGGAATAGCATCCAAATCTAAATTACTGGAAGAAGGAGGCAAATCCATCTTTGGAGGAATAATATCAGATTTTTCAGACTCTTCATGACCTGATACAATAATTTTTTCCTCTGATACCACACTAACTGCAGGAGACAACAGTGGATCACTCACTGCATCAGACACTACTGCACAAGAAACACGATCTTCAGCAGAAAAGGATTCTATTTTCGCTCTACGAGCACTTCTTCTCAACACTGTCTCTGTAACACCTTTGCCAGCATCCAAGAGCTTCCTCTTCTTCCTACCCCTTTTCCCCTTCGGCAAGCTCTCCAAAACACCATTTTGCACTTCCAACCCATCGGTACCCTTATCAGGTGTTGTCCACTGAACCTCAACTTCCCGCAGAGTGCCATTTGCTGACTCATTCTCAGTCAAACATGTCTCCAGATTCATTGGGACCTTCTCTTCATCTCCGCCATCAATTCTCTCAATATCTCTACTACCCTCTTTCTCCTGGGTTCCTCCTCCTCCAAAACAGCAAGTCATTTCCTTTGACGTCTCATCACCACCACCAACATCTACGTTCTTACTTACTTCATCTAGCCCTAAATTCAAGTCAAAACAGTTCTTTATCCCTACATCCTCCAAGACATGACCTGCATCCCCATTTGCATCCACATTCAAATCAATCACATTGCTTCTATTCACGCTTCCCTCCAAATTTTCCAACTTAACTTCATTTACACCCATATTCTCCTCAACATTCAAATCCAATATCAGCCCTCGACTCCTATTCAAATCAACTACCCCATCAACATCATCCTCATTCAAATTAACTGTCACATCATAATTCAAATCCAAATTCAACCCATTACTTAAATTACCACCACCTTTTCTCAAATTTAAGTTTAACTCACTAGAATTTTCATAATTCATTTCATCAGCAACATCATCATTACCTGAATGACTTTTTTCCTTATCAAGACGTTGCCTTTTTTTGGGTTTTCGACCAACAGTAGAAGAAGGAACAGGCTCCTGCTGCTGCTGATGCTCATGTGGGTTTGATCCATTCAACAGGCAATTGAGTTGGGACAAATCAAGAACCTCGGAATCACCGGAATCATAAACGATCTCGAAAAACCCAGTTCCAGAATTGTATGATTTGACAGTACCACTGAATGTTCCAACCCCTTGAACTTCTTTGCTGACTGTTCTTCCTACAAAGTCCCCCATTTTCCCCCAAATTCTAGGGTTTTAGGTTAATTGTCCGCCACAATCGATCTTCTCTAGGACAAAACCCCAGTTTTTATAGTGAGAAGAGAGAAAAAGGGGGCACTGTTTCTCTCTCTATATATGTGGATTACGTATATATATATATATATATATGTGTGTGTATATTTAGAGAGAGAAAACTGGTTGAACTGTGTTTCTCTCTCTAGAAAATGCAAAGAAGTTTGAATGTATTGGCATTTGGCAGTCTTCTCTCTCACGCAGCACGTGATTGGCTGAGTAGCTGGGGTGAGTGGGTGGGTCGTGGGTGGGAGAAAAGGATTTCATAAATAACATATTATATACACCTAATATATATCTATATATACATACATATATGTGTTGTATGTAAATTTGTTAATACTTTTAATATCAACGGAACAATAATATATTCACTGAAATTCTACAAATAAGGTTTAGAGAGAGTAAAGTATGTATCATTATCTCGTGAAAGTAGAGATAGTGTTATCTCAAATGCAGGAATTTCAGATATAAAGAAGAAGAAAAAATAAAGCAGTGCAAAGCTATAAGAAAAAAATAAGAACAACAATAAAGCAGCGCAGTGGTTGAAACACAATAAACAGATGATGATACATATTAAAAACTAGAATTACAAGAATATGGTTAATAAGTACAACTATAAACACCAACAAGCTTGAACCTTTGAAAGTAAGACAATACTTCACTGCCTCCTAACATTGTATTGTAATACGTGACCTCCACATTCTCTTATCTAAAGTCATCTTCTTAGTAATTTGAATATATGTCATGTTATGCCTAATCGCCTTTCTCTTAAATGTTTTTTCTGCATACATCTACCTCTTTGTGTGCTTATTACATTCAACTTCTCACACTTCCTAAGTGGGTGAGGTGTTTGTGCATCTTTGTTTCACACAGTTTGGCCAAATTTCTAAAAGATTTAAGGGTTTTTTTCAAAATAAAAGAAGTTGAATTTATCTTTATACTATTGAAAATAAGTTATATTTCTCATTGGTTGTACTTTTTCAATGAAAACTTATTTTTGCCATTCAACTTTAAGTACTATCTACCCAAATTGTTGTTCACATGTGTTTTATATGTGATGCCTACATAACCTTTAATTTCATCAAAAAAATTAAATGCATTCTCAATTAAAATTATGTTAACCCTAATTACCCAATAAATTCATTCTAAAGATTTTGAAACCCTAATCACAAGTAATAATACAGTATTTCAATTCCATTCTGCAATAAAATAAGTATTTAATAGATGGAAGATTGTACTTCACTTTCAGATACATATATTATTGAATTACTTAATAAATTCTAGTACAAATCTTCGAACATCCATAATAGATCCAGGTGAAATAAAATCACATAAAATTGCATTCTTAATATTGAAAAAAATTGATTGATTTCACAAAAAGTTTGATTTTTTCTAATAAGACGTTTGTGAAAATTATAGTAGTATTCAATTTATTTTTGGATTTGATTTTCATGTTCTATTCGTGACAAGTAAGTGTTACGTGCAAATAAAGAAGTAAACAATAATAAAAATAACTTTAATAAAGAGTTTAAGGAAATCTTATCTTTTGGGAAGATTTTGAAGTCTCGCTCAGCATATGAAGAAAAGCAAAGAACCCTAATTCAATAAAAAAAAATTGTGCCTGAGAAGAATCAATAGTTTGGGGTCTTTTGGGATGAATTTATTTTGTAAACTAGGTCGAGTAAATCGTATCTTTTGGACGGATTTTGAAGTCTCGATCAACACATGAAGAAAAGCAAAGAACCCTAATTTAGTAGATATTTTTTATGGTCGGAGAAGAATCAATAGTTTGAGGTCTTTTGGGATAAATTTATTTTGTAAATTAGGTCGAGTTTAATAGTGGACCGGGTTAAAATAGTTTAAATTAGGAATAGATTTAAATTGGGGAAAATAAGATCCACGTGAACGCCAATGTAATTTTTTACATCAAGACGATAGATATAAGATATGTGTTCGCCAACACATTTGTCAACACTTATAACATGTTTGGTTTCTCTCGTGCTATAAGTATTATTATTTTTTCAAAACATTGTATGCTCATTTGAATGCATATATTATTCGATTGCTCAAAATTTTCTCACATAATCTTTGAGTTGTGTGCTAAATAAATATTAAAATAATTTGATGAGTTTTACACAAAGACTTTTATAGTAAGGTACATATGTGATTGTTGTAGTGTTTAATTTTTTTTGAATTTGATTTCATGTTCCATTTATATTACGTGCAAGTTAAGAAGTAAAACATAACAAAAATAGGTTCAATAAAGAGCTTGATCAATAAAAAAAATACTTCTTGGACAAATTTCGATGGCTCGATTAACATATGAAGAATTGCAAAAGATCTAGGTTAGTCGATGCTTTTTCTCACTAAGAAAGAATTAGGAGTTTGTAAATCGTTGGAATGAGTTTAATGATAAATCGAGTAATTTATTATAACAATAGGTTTAATTGGGAGATCCTTGCAAAGATGAAAGAACAAGCAAAACACCATAAAAAATTCCTAACATGCTCATAAAAAAAATACAACAACTCTATCAACATCCAAGAAAAGGTGACACTACCAAAAAAGGACTAAAATAGAAAGTTCTAGACCTTAGAATCAAACAAATATGTTCAATTTTGTTGCTTTTTAGTTTTCTTTTGCTTTCGTTTATTTTTTGTTAAGATCTTTTAATATTACTAGTTTCTATGAACGAGCGTTGCACGTTACTGCATTGCACGTTTTTTCCATCACATAATTTATGTAAAAAAAATTATATGAAAGCTCATTAAATTTAACAAAATATTTTTTTTTACTTTTGAAAGAAAAATTAATTATAATGTAGATAGTATAAAATATATTTTGTAGTTATTTTAGTATTTGGATTACTAAATTCAACATTAGAAGCATATTATCCCCCCCCCCGTAAATCGAATATTTTTATTCACAAATGTATAATATATTTGATTTCATCCTTAATCATTTTCTTGGATGCGTTGACCTTTTTTCTTATTCATTGTCATCGAAAGAAATGAAGAAAATTAGAAATTCAATCAAATATTGTTGATGAATTTCTCTCCCCTCTCATGAGCCACATCAAAACAGTACTTAACCCTTAGATGTCCAGCCAATGCCGCGCCTCATCACATTTTAGGAAGAACAAAATATTTGTAAATTTTAAAAAGTCTTTCACAGTTACACAAAACGAAAATAAGTTCACAAATGAATTTAGGGATAAGGGTCTGAAAAATACCTCAACTTTGGTCGGATTTGCTGTTGCGATACTAAACTTTCATAAGGACCTATTACCTCCCTAGACTATTTAATACCGTATTTTTTACCCCCTGAACTATTTAATAGTGTATTTTAAAGGTATATATGTGTCCACGTGGACACATTACTATTTATAATTTTGCATTATTTTTAATGTCCACGTGGGCAAATATATATGTTTAAAATATGGTATTAAATAGTCTAGGGACGTAATAGATCCTCATGAAAGTTTAGTATCGCAACAGCAAATCCGACCAAAGTTGAGGTATTTTTCAGACCCTTATCCCATGAATTTATATTTAAAGGACAAAATTAACCTATTGTGAACCTAAATGATATTCTAAGCTAAAACTCATATAAATTCTCCAGAAAAAAAAGAAAAAGAACTGGTCATGAAAATATTTTACTTTTTCTCGAAGTTCAATTTCGATTAACACGTTAAACCATAAAAAATTGAAACTCAACTTAAATTTCAAAAAAATTCTAAATTTTTAAAAACAACAAAAGATTATTCTTACTTTTTTTTCTTTTCACTCCAAATTACTTACATATAAATTCAAAAATTATTTAAAAACAACTTACACTTCATAATTTTATTTTATTTTCAAATTTCACAAAATATCGACAAAAGTCCACTTAGGAAGTAATTGAGAATTGTCTTCCAAGGCAATAAGGTTTTACATATATTTGTTGCGGCTCTGCAAAACGCTTCATTTGAGAAGAGAGAAAAATATGGCAAGAGATAGTTGTCTAGCGAGAGTAACTGCTGGTGTTGCTATAGGTGGTGCAGTTGGTGGCGCTGTTGGTAACCCTAAATCCCCTTTTCCTTTTTTTTTTTTTTTTTTTTTTTTTTGGAGTTTACTTGTTGATATTCCTAAAAATTTGTGCTTATTAGGAGTTTTGTTTGATGGGTTATGTCAACAATTTATTAGGCAAAGAATGAATGAGAACTCTATAAGTTGTTAGGCTCTTTCAAGTGGAAAGATCATTTGTTTATCAGTTATATGGTGAGCTTATTAAGTGTTTGTAGTAGAGACCCTTTTGGCTTCAGCTGAAAAAGGGTGGAAAGATAACCTCTGATTCTTGATTAAATGGTTATTTTTTTATCATGTTATGATTGAGGCATTTTAAGAATTAAGTTTGATTTTTTGACTCAAGCATGGTATAGTTGGAAAACAAGCTCTGATTCTTGATTAGGTGTGTGTGTGTGTGTTGGGGACGGAGGGGGGGGGGTGTTGGTTAACTGAGCTGATGCTATGGTTGAGGCATTTTAAGAGCGGAGTTCGAGTTGTTGGACTCAGGCATGATATAGTTGGAAAACTAGCTATAATTCTTGATTAGCTGGGTTTTTTTCGTTGGGACGATGCAATGGTTGAGGCATTTTTAAGAATCAAGTTCGATTTTGTTGGACTCAAGCATGAAATAGCTGGAAAACAAGATCCAGTTCTTGATTATCTAGGTGAATGTTGTGGTAGACACACAATAAGTGTATTATATGAACTCTAAGATGGTTGTGTCACAAGTCTATTAGAATGTTTTTAAGCCTTAATTACTGATGGAAAAGGTCATCTTTGATAGATGTTTAAGTAATTTATTTATTTATTTCCATACTTTGTTTTTGAGTAAGTATCCAAGCTGAGGGTTTATCGGTAACAACCTCTCTACCTTTCAAGGTAGGGGTAAGGTTTGCATACACACTACGCTTTTTTCCAGAATGCTTTGACATACTCTCTGTAGTATTTTTTCATGACTTCTTCAATCCTCTTTGGTCTATCGGAAACAGCCTCTCTACCAACCAAGGTAGGGGTAAGGTCTGCGTATCAGACCCCACTTGTAGGATTACATTGGGTATGTTGTTGTTTGCTTTGAGTAGCATCAAAATTCCAAGCTCCTAAGTAGCCCAATGCCCCAATCTTTCTTAATTGAGTTGACAGTATACAGTTGCTAAGAAGTGACAGTGCTGATATATTTTTTCTACAATTATCCAAATATCTTTATTTTGGCTGATTGGTAATCCTGTTATAGGAAAGTTTGAGGCTTTAAAACTTGGAATTTGTTCTTACCTTTTGTGTCATGTCTGAATAACCATCATCACTTACAGTTTCTTTGTTAATTACTTTGTCATGTCTTCACTCTCAGCACATTTGTCTCCAGTTAGAAATGATAGTAATAGCTTTTGACACTGATGGTTTTAATCTGAAAAATAATAAGATCTGACATTAATGTCTAGATTGAATGTTCTCAATGTATTTAATAAATTATCAGTGCATCTGATGCATGTTTATTTATTTATAGGTGCTGTATATGGAACTTATGAGGCTGTTAGGTTCAAGGTAAAGTTCTTTTCTCTCTCTGTCTCTAGTTTTCTGATATTGTTGCCTTTGTTCTTTCATTATTGAATTTATAGCAGCATAGAGACAGCTATATGCATCTTGCAGGCAGTGGTTAAGCTAGTTTGCCCTTTGTTATCTGATCTCAATGCATGATATTGTTTAGCTGCACGTTGCAAACTGTAAATAAGGTGAAGGTCTCGGCTCCCTGAACAGTTCCCAGCAGATCTTGGATCTTAAATGCTTTTTTTTGGTTTACTAATTACCCCTAGATATTAGAGTCCGTACCCAAAATGAGCTTCATAAGGACCTGCACTCCACCAGTTTTTTTTGGTGTCCATTTATGGGCAGTTCGCCTATAAAATTAGCGATCTAAAGGTTAATAGTGATTCCCGTCTCCGTCAAAAAGTTAGCCTCCAATAGGCTCTATTTAACAGTAGGTCCTGTGTTTATTACGTGACCTATCTTAGAATTTTTTGCTAGGCCGCCTGTTAACTCAGAGACACATTAAGAATTTATCGAAGAGTTGTAGCTTACTTTCATACTTTCAATGCAGTGCAAGATGTTGATGGGCTGTGATGGCATTGCACGTGTTGTTTTGTTGATGCTAGTCTTTAACATTTTTTGGAAGACAAGCTGGTCTCTTCCATTTAATTTTCCAACAAAACTGTCGAGTTTTATGCCAAGTTCTAGTTGCCTTACCCTTTTTTATCCAAAGCTCATCTCCATTTACCAACACGTTAGTCAGTTTGAATAATAAATTTAAATTTATCTTTGAATATAAGCCTCGTTCTTATCTGATGTCAACCTGTAAACAACCAATAATAGGTGGTACCAGATAACTGGATGATGCCAAAGCTAGCTCTTCTAGATTTTACTATTTAGAGGCTGAAATGTTGACAAGCTTACAAACTTGTAATTTTTGTTTCATTGGGGTCTATTCATAATTTCTTGTGATGTTAGTTCCTTTCTGGAAAGTTAGGTTTTTTTAACACATTACTGAAAGATCAGAAGTATTCCTGGTAAATGAGAGAGAGGTCTGTGATGGACATTCAGCATGTGTAAGTTATAGAAATTTTTTTTGAGGGCACTGAGAATCCTATTTATACGATGACCTTTCCCTTTTCTTTTTATGATCCATTTTGGTCTAGAGAAGTACCTCTCAATGTAGTGATACTTGAAAAATGCTTTATTTTGCTTTTAGACGTAAGATCAAGCAGTCTCATACTATGCTTGCATAATATAGACTTATTACCGTGGGTGCAAACATTGGAGACTAGAGTTCAAATCCTCGTAAAGACAAAAAAGTTAGGTGATGTCTTCCATCAGCGTAAGCTGCTGCTGCTGCGTTGGTGGATATAGATACCAATTACGTATGCTGGTGGGAGGTATAACAGCCATCCAATGCAATGTGGAGGGATCCGAATATACAAATATGGACTTAGAGAATTTGATTGAAGTATTGCTGAATGAAGTCTGATGGAAATTTGCAGGTGCCTGGACTTCTGAAAATCAGATACATTGGACAAACTACTTTGGGAAGTGCAGCCATTTTTGGACTCTTCTTGGGTGCTGGGAGCTTGATACACTGTGGAAAGTCTTACTGAGCATATATTTGCTAGCTGTGTGGAATTGAATTGTTGTTATCAGAATAATGTGCTTCTGCAATTTCAATATATTTGAGTTTAGTGATGATAATTGGTGATTCAAAATTGACCTTTTCTCTTGCCTTTCAGCTATAGTTTATGTTTGGTCAATCAATTTAAATACACACTTTTGAGTAGCAATTAGTGCTTGGTCAAGCTTTTAAAAAGTGTTTCTTATCAATGTACTTTTTTTTTAAAAGTTTGGAAAAATTACTTTTTCTAGCTTATGTAAAACAATTTCTGCTCTGCTAATTCATAGTAAATTTCTCTGGAAAGCATAGTCAAACGCTTCATTTTTTTATAGAAAAAATAAGCACTTTCCATTTCACTCTTAAGACCTCAATTTATTTCACTGCTGGCACCTCATTTCATATCATTTGATCTGTGGTACTTTAATTTAATTCATTCGCTTTCAATCCATTATTACTGTAAATTGATTTTTTATTTTTTTTAAATATATACTTAGTTGCTATAAATTTGAAAAATTATCATTACACACACTTAGGAGGAGGGGGCATATTATATATGATGTTTGCCTAAATTGGGCATAGGTTAAATACGGACTCAAACCGACGAGTAAAGAAAGGAGACCTTGAGTTAATATTTAAAAGGAGTTTGTCCCAATGTGCTGCTTCCAAGCCATGCTCATTGACCTGTGGCGGAATGAAGTGATTATTCTATTATTTCTTACCTTATTCTCATCATTCAAAGAGCAATCACAGGGTCACTGAATGAAGTCCGTCTTTTCTTTTTTTCCTTTCTTAATTTCACTTCACTTTCTTAAACTGACTACTTCTGCACAATGCTTGGTGAGTCGTTAGTTAATCAGTTTTATAGCTATTTTAAGCCTTTGTAATTGAAAAAAAGATTAATTAAATCGTAAACATGATTGGTGTAATTTTAAATTCACAAAAGACTCTAAAATAATGTCCACTTCATCCTTTACTCTTTTATATTATACATATGCCGTATGCTGATCTATACCATATTTTTTATCATTTCACTTGAACCCAATGGTTTTATGGCAATTCCGTATTTTGTATAAATAAGTGGCAATAAATTCAGGTATAAGATCGTAGTAAGAACTCATAAATTTCAAAATCTTAAATCCATTTTTACGCGAGATGAGGGTTAAAACGAATTTTCTATCCCTTTCTTTTGTTCTTGTTTTTGTAGTGACACTTTTTTCACTGTTTTTAACGATGATCAACGTATATTCAGAGAAAAACTCAACTTCCCACAATTTAACTTTTGCTTAGAATTTACACCCTTCATCAATATTCATGTTCGAGCAACTATAAAACTATTTATTTAGAATTTCCCAGTTCTAAATTAATGCATGAACTCAATAAAGTTTGTCCTGTCAATTTTAGGTCGACTTAACCATCAAAATCAACAAAGTGAAAATTCAGGTAACTAACCAACCGAGCTACTAAAATTTCCCTAGTTTTTCCTTTCTTTGTTTTTGTTAATAAAATCAATCACCTATCACTTGACCACCTTACATGAGTTGCTACTTAGTAGTAGTTTCTTTTGGACAAACAAACATCATCACCATAGAACTCACTCTGCATGTTAAGTGTTTGAATGTATACTATGAATAAGAACTTGGTTCACTGAGTTTCGAACCATGCGCCAATTGGCCCTTGGGGATTTCAGGGTTACCAAGGAAGAAAAACAAACATTGCATGTCTCAACTAGTTGACAGGAAAAAAAGATAACAAGTACTTACTAAACTTCAACTTCATTTTCATATGATTTCATATCACGATTTCATCTCATAATTGTACACTTGCAGCAGAAAGGGTTAGGGATTTGAAATCTGAAGATGCATTTACTTTAGAAATTTACAAGGAAGCTATACTCCCATTAAGAGCAAGCAAGCCTACTAAAACTTTACATCTCTCACTTTCAATTCCCACAAACATCATTATGGAGGGGGGAAATGAAAATTTATAGAAGAACAGGTCAAGCCATTAGAAGAAAAAGAAAAATCTAATGAAAACTTGCAAAGCAAATCTCTACTCCTACATCTTTGTATGGCAACCCTTGCTACCACCTCACAAATTTGAGAAGCCAAACTAAGCGAAGAATTATGATCTTCTTCCCCTAAAGCAGAGATTTTCCGGCAGGGAAGAAGAAAAAGAAGAGGTCAAAGAAAATAAATTTTTCACTCATAACTTTATTAGCATGTTTCAATGCGGTAAGTCTTCGCTTACAGTGCCAATACTTGACTTGTCTCCCATCCGCACGTTATACTGCTCATAAACTCTTGCGCGGTTCTCTGCCCACCATTGTTCAGCTTGTTTCTCGCTGAATCGTTTTCGACTGCATTTTAAAACACATCAGTCTTTTGATTTCCAAGGGAAAAGCATTCAAACACACAATCTTTACTGCAATCACCCACCGATTGTTTCAAAGCACACAAACATAACTTTTTTTTTTTGCAGGATTGTAGAAATGAATTCTCAATCCTAAACTATGTGGGTTGGCTATATGAATCTGTATGCATTCTACTTAACTAATATTGCTCCAATGCTAAATGGTTTGTCTTTTAAGGAAAATTAATGATCATCTAGAACTACAATGTCTCTAACATCTCAGGCTTATTCCTACGTGCCATATGGGCACACAAAAATCTCTACCAGAGATGAATCCATTGTACAACAACAACCACCTCAGTCCCCAAGCAAGTTGGGATTGGCTATAAGAAACCTCATTGACCATGCAGCTGCATTTATGAAATCTATATATCACAACGAAGTTCTGATAATGTCAAGTAGCAGAAATGGGAGATCCACAGACAACCAACATAGAAGCATATAGTTAACAGCCTAATGCAAAAGAACTGAATACATGAAGGATCTTGTAAACAAACTAAAATAAGATCTCTGTGTCAAAGGAACCAGTCCAAGGATAGGAGCCATTCCTAGCCAGAATATTCTTAAAGAGAGATGGATCACTTTAACAGTGCCATAGCCTAACCATAATCCTTAAAATGTGCTCAACACAAATTGACAGCAGAAATAATATTTACGAGGAGAACATATACTTCAACAAGAATAATGCAGAGAAGATAAAATTCCATCAAATTTATGACCTAAAGTCACAGTTAACGCACCTGAAGCGAACACGTTTAAGATCTTTGACACCTGCAGGTAAGGAGGTAAGTGTAATGTATACACCTGGTTCATCTTGTTCAACCCATTCATTCTCATTACGAGAATCACCTTCTTTTGTTCTACCTCCGTTTCTTGTCGTTGGTTCTGGAAATCCTTGTCTGTTTTGAACAGCATTGCGATTACTGACATTGCTTGATCCATTGGAAAGTAGTTGACTGTTAGATACATTTGGCTCCACATCTTGGAAAGTTAGTTGACTATGGACTCGGTCAATACATCCATTTGGTATGTCACTGGCAGTGAGATTGGAACCCGAGGAAAAAGATGTAGGAGATTTGATGTTCCGGGAAGCACCTACCGGCAACCTCTCAGCCATTTCCTTCAGCTATGAAAGATAAAGACAACAAAATAGACTATCAGCAAGAGAAGCTAATGAAAGGCAGGTCAACAGAAAATTGTGTGTTCAATACTTTACAAAGCATCTCTATATTCATCAAAAAAGGGGCAGCAAAAATACTACACTAAAAGGATACTGACGAGTGACGAACAATGGCACATAACCTGAACACTATGGAAAACAAGCTTAAAAATGAAAAGCTCACAAATCCAAATTTTTTTTTTTGGAACCGGTAAGATTGCTCTTGAATCCAAAAAATTAACAAGCAAATCATAGAGAAACTCTCTTTTTCCCACTATTGTTTTCCTGACCGAGTACCTTCATACTTTAAACTCAAGCAACATTCTAGGTGAACTTAAAAGGTTAACTGCTAACAGTAAAAGTAAAATTTGTAATCATAAAATTTTGGTCCACTTAACTTTTGCAGGTATACAAAACATTTTGGAACTCGGATTTCATGAAGCTAGACATTGGTATGATACAAATGTCAATTTATTTCGGGAGGGAAACAAATTACATTCTATTTGAAACAGATGAAGTAGATTGTTCTCAAAGATGGTTATTGAACCAAAAACACATGCAGTTACTTTGTTATAACAAAAAGACTATCCGAAGATGCAAATTTTGAGAAATGCCGTAAGATTAAAGTAGTCATTTAAGATGTAGAAGAGCAGCCATTTGCTGTGAACTCAGAAGATGGCAGAGATATTGGGATGCATAGTTGTAAGGTTTCCTACCACACACATCGGAAGAAATAAACACCTGTCTGTTGATGGAAGGTTGGTCAATAGTGTTCTTAATGGGATTCCAACATACTTAATGTCCTTATTGTCTATCCCAGCTAGTTTTGAAAGGCGGATCAACAGGGTGAGAAATAGCTCTCCATGGGAAGGAAATTCTGAAAAGAGAAGAATGCATTTGGTAAAATGGAATGATGTAATGTTTGGACTTTGGCCAAAAAGGGAGGTAGAATGGGACTCAAAATACCCAGACAACAAAATAAGAGTTCACTATATAAATGATTATGAAGGTTTAATGAACGTAAAATAGAGGTATGGAAAGATGTCATTGCCATAAATCATGGTAGAGACGATTTCTGGAAACCAAAAACTGTTCTTCAGTCAAATCAGGGTGCAATCTGGAAGGACATTTGGAAGGAAACTGGAAAACTCAAGGATAAATTCCCTGTTCTTTATAGCATCACACCAGACAAGCTGTTAGGGGGCTGATTGTTACAAATTGAACCAGGACAGAAGCTTCAATTTAGGAGAAATTTCAATGATTGGAAAGTTCTGATTATCACCCTTCTTCTTGTACAACGGAATCATTGTACAACACCTCCATTCCTTTGGCATTCTAGCCACCCTAAATATGACATCATCAAGCAAGTCAGCCACTCCATACTTGGATTTTTGGACGAACGCAGGTATGGAGTGGCTGACTAGGTTGTTTGATGTCATATTTAGGACAACAAAAACGCCAGAGGAATGGAGGTGGATTACAATGGTTCCATTATACAAGAACAAGGGTGATATTCAAAATTGCAATCACTATAGGGGTATCAAGCTACTAAGCCACACTATGAAAGTCTGGGAGAGGATGGTCGAGATGGGGATGAGGAAGGGTGTATTTATCTCAGAGAACAAATTCGGATTCATGCCGGGGCAATTGACTACAGAAGCCATTCATCTTGTAAGGAGATTGTTGGAGCAGTATAAGGACAAGAAAAGAGACTTACACATGGTGTTCATTGACCTAGAAAAGACATAAGATAAAGTCCCAAGGGAGATCCTTCGGAGATGTCTGGTGTCCAGAAGTGTACCTGTGGCTTACTTTAAGGGTAGTAAGGACATGTAGGATAGAGCCAAGACTCGAGTTAGGACAAGGGAGGTGACTTAGAACACTTTCTAATCGTGACTGGGTTGCACCAGGGATCAGTCATTAGCCCATTTCTATATGCCTTAGTAACAGACGAATTGAGATGGCATATTCACCGGGAGGCATCATGGTGTATGTTATTCGCACATGACACAGTAATTGACGAGATGCGGGTTGGAGTTAACGATAGACTGGAAGGTAAGAGAAAGGCCCTAGAGTCTAAAAGTTTCATGTTAAGCACGACTAAAACAATGTACTTGGAGTGCAAGTTTAGTGTCATAATGTATGAGTAGATGTGGAAGCGAAGATTAAGGCACTAGTCATACCCAAGACAAGAAGCTTCAAGTATCTTGGGTCAATTATCCAAGCATAAGTAGAGATGACGATGATGTCACACATTGTATTGGACCGATGTAGGTGAAATGGAGGCTCGCCTCTACGATAAAAATGCATCGCCAAGGCTTAATGGTTCGTTAACAAAATGGTGGATGGCCCAACATTGTTGAATAGGGTAGAGTGTTGGCCAGGAAAGAACACACACATTCAGAAGATCAAGGTAGATGAGATGAGGATGCTCAAATAGATGTGTAATGTGTGGGCATACTCAGAGAGACATAATTAGGAATGAAGTATGGGGCAAGGTTGAGATGGTTCAAACGAATCTGAGATGGTTCGTACATGTGAACATGAGGTGGGAGGATGGAGGTGTGGGAGGTTGATTGTAGTAGGAGTTAGGAGAGGTAAGGCAAAAAGAGTTGGAAAGGTGATTAGACAGGACACGACAAAACTTAAGCTGACTTAGGACATGACCTTAGATTGGAAGGTGTGGAAGTTGAGGATTAAGGTAGAAGGTCGCTAAGTGATGTGTAGTCTCCTCTCCTCCTCTCCATTTTAGCAGTATTATTTAGTTATTGCCTAGTTTCTTATTCTTCAAATACGTATTACTATCCGTTGTTGCACTTGTTTTGTATCTTGCTATTTTATTGTCTTATTTTATCAAGTACTTTTATTTTGAGCCGAGGATCAATCAGAAACAACCTCTCTACCTCACAAAGTTAGGGCTAAAGTTTGTGTACATTCTACCCTCCCCAAACCCCACTTGTGGGATCACACTGGTATGTTGTTGGGAATTTTTTTAAAAACAGTTAATTATTACAGCTGAAGGCTAATGGTAGGCTGGAGGTTTGGAGACAAATCCTAGAGTCTAAAGGATTCAAGTTGAGGAGGACTGAGATAGAGTACTTAGAGTGCAAGTTCAATGTCGTAACTCATGAGGTAGATGTGGAACTGCAAATTGATACACAAGTCATCTCCAAGAAAAATAGTTCCAGGTAGTTATGGTCGAATATCCAAGGTAATGGGGAAATTGACAATGATGTTACACATTGTATTGGAGCGGCGCAGATGAAATGGATGCTTACTTTCAGTGTCTTGTGTGATAAGAATGTGCCGCTAAGACTTAAAAGGTAACTTTTATAAAGCGGTTGTCAGATCAATTGTGTTGTATGTGCCGCTAAGACTTAAAAGGTAATTTTATAAAGTGGTTATTAGATCAATTGTGTTGTATGGGGCTTAGTATTGGCCGATCAAGAATTCACATATCTAGAAGATGAAAGTAGCGCAAATGAGAATGTTGCGATGGATGTGTGGGCATACTAGGAGAGATAGAATTAGGAACGAAAACATCTGAGACAAGATAGGAGTGACCTTCGTGGTGGACAAAACGAGAAAGGTGAGATCGAGACGATTCGGGCACGTGAAGAAGAGATCCACAGATGCCCTGTGAGAAAGTATGAGAGGCTGGCTATGGGGAGTCTCGAAGAAATAGAGGTAGGCCAAAGAAGCATTCGGGAGAGGTGATACTTAAGGTAAATTGGCCAACGCCTAAAACCACTTTTGAGGTCCTCACACAGTGGCAAGGAATTGGAAAGAGAGGATCAAAGGAAGATTGGTGGAAAAATATCCCTGCTTGCATCTGGTGGATACTACTATGGAAAGAAAGAAATGAGAGATGTTACGAAGATGAGATCAAAGATGAGACGTCTTAGTCTTTTGTATATTTGGTGTAAGCAAGATTTAGTGGGGGAAGTAGATAGTTTAGTGGAGTTTATAGGCCAATTGTAAATTTTTGAAAGCTTGTTTATGGATTTTGAGTATGATGGCATGGCACCCCTTGGGGGTTTGTAAATCTCTCCTCATCAGTTACTTGATGAGTTCTTTTGTGTGAATACAAAGTTACCTATTTTTTTAAAAAAAAACATTTGGGAGAGGTGCTCATACAAGACATGACACACTTGCAGCTTACCGAGGACATGACCTTAGATAAGAGGATATGAAAGTCAAGGATTAGGGTGGAAGGCTAGTAGGTTGTTGGGTCGATCCTTATTAGTATTATTATTAGCACTCTCCTACTACCTTATTCTTTGATTTTTTAATATTTTTATCTGTTGTTTCTTCCGCTTTGTTCATCGTACTGTTTGTTGTTGCTACTGTTCTTTTCTCCATTATTTTCTATATGGTTTCTTCATTACTGTATTTCCTTTTCTTACTATTTTGGATATGCATTACTTGAGCTGAGGGTCTATCGGAAAGAACTTCTCTACCCCCACAA
The DNA here is from genome assembly GCF_900185275.1 of Solanum verrucosum. NCBI lineage: Eukaryota > Viridiplantae > Streptophyta > Magnoliopsida > Solanales > Solanaceae > Solanum > Solanum verrucosum. The sequence continues at coordinate 5,220,091 of NW_026019984.1, forward strand.
GGTAGTGCTAAGGCTGGTCCACACCACCCTCCCACACCCAACTTGTGGGATTTCACGGGTATGTTGTTGTAGTCAATCATTACAGCTGTTAGAATCTACACAGTTGTGTGTTAGGTAGAAAGATAAACAAGTATGGCTCGCCAGCATGAAAGGAATATTAACTGTAAGCAGCTGTTATAAAATGTTATGGTTGGAGTTGAGCAATTGGAAGGAGAACTGCCATGGAAAATGCTATGGAAAACAAAAGCACCAACAAAAGTAGCTTGTTTTGGTTTGTGACTGCAAGAAATGCCTGCTAAACTCAAAAAATTCTCCAGGAGAGTGGCCTTTCAATATGCAGTAGGTGTTTTTTGTGTGAAGGGCAGCAGAGTCAATTAATTGTCATCTTGCATGGAGTGCTCCAAGATGAACAAAAACTTTGTTTTGAGATAATAATAAAAAGTGAAAAAAAAAGTTTGTTCATCTTGGATTATTCCAGCTTATACACATTGTCAGAATAAAGTATTTGCTTGTCCGAAACAGTAAGGTAAAAAACAGATGTTCGACAATTATATGAACAAAAACTAATAACCCAAAGACAAAAAAAAATTGCATTATTAAGTTTTTTTTGGCACAACTGAGAATTCACAATGGCAAAAGAAAAACACAAACTCTCATATCTACCAAAAAAAATAAAATATTTTGAACAATGAGAAACAGAGACTTAGTTGGACAGAAATTAATTTGTTTATAAATCAACTGACTCTATCGAAAAGAAAAAACAAACTCTCATGACAACCACATTCTTAGTTGGACTGAAATTAATTTTTTATATATCAAACGACTGTATAAAAATCATAGACCGATGCATACATGTATCTATGTTAGACTGTACTACTTGAAAGAATAACTTAACAAGTAAGCAGTTAGAATTTATTAGAGTAAATGAAAGCTTTAATTTCTTAATCCACTTTTTAAAAGTTTAAGTAGAATACATCCTTATTTGTAATATAATAGTTGCAGCATCTCATTAGGTTTTTTGATAAGGAGCTTTTCACTAAGTCAAAACCGAAACGATTTGCTCTGAGATACTCATTTCGAAGATAGACATGTATTTCATTATAAATGTGAGCAATTTTCTCTACCAAAGATTTGAAGCAGCATACCTGAGAAGTAAGTGACTTGATCACTTCTTTCGCTGCTTTGCATTTGGCAGTCTCTTCTCCAGCAATGGCTATTGCCTCCTTTAGCTGCTTAGTAGTTCTTTCCAGTTCTATCTCCTGAAGTTGAGCCTTGCGCGTGAGATTTTCCACCTATGATGAAGATCGTTAAACACAATGCTTTTTCAATGAAATTAATAGTACATTCATTTGAGTCTCATGATTCAATTACAACAAAATCGTGATGCATAAATACAGACAGTTTAGATGCTAGATTCAGACTTTCATGAGAATGGCGTTATAGATAAAGATGTAGCACAGAACTAAAAAAGGCGCCGGAAACAGGAAGTGATTACTAAAATGCTATGAATAAAAAGATACTAATAAATTTTACAGGATGGTTGACAGACCAAGGCATTACAAAGGAGTAAAAATTTAGGCTTAAAGCCCAATATATGCATGGATGAATGTCGTAAACATGCAAGATAATACGCTGACTATGGACAAGCTTACAATGACCATATCCAATCGAGGGGATAAGTAGCACAATTGAATGACACAATGCAAATGACAATTTAACTAAATTTTATGTATTAATTTCCTCCTTATTTGAAATATATAGAAAATTTAAGTATTTAGAAATTAAAAGCGATTTAAGATTTAACCTTTTAAAAATAATTACACGTTGGATAAAATTATACTGGTAAAGAAATGGAACTTGGTCTAACTCAACCCCAAAAGCTAGCACATCTCCGTATAAGGAGTTCAACTTTTCCTCATCCCGCCGATGTGGAACTTAACACCCCGCCTCACGCCCAAAATTGGTCATCTGGTGCGTAGGTCCAACATGGATAATCATTGATTGGAATGAACCTGACTCTGATACCACATAAAATTAATATGAGGGACACGAGCAAGGTGTGTATGCTATGACTAGTACTATTGTAAAAAATGAAGCTCTACACAAAATATTGAGACTCTTTTACCCTTTGTAAGTGCATTCCATGTTGGATGAACTTGCTCATAGAATTCATTTATAGAAACTTCATTATTTCCTTAGGTTCATTATTTGACTTTTCTAATAAGTAAAACAAAAACTTCATTCTTAGACATCATGAGCCCATTATCATCCTAAGCACGATTTTTTTTAAGGTCGGATTTAGTTCTAATGACAAATTCATTATTTAGACATCACAACCCTTTCATCATGCTTAACATGTTTTTTTTTGTAAGCATGCTTAGCTCAAGTTTTCCAAGGTCTAGTTTAGTTCGAGTGCCAAATTAATTCAATTGTTACATGGTGTTGGCCTAGAGACCCTAGTATTTCTCTTTCCTGGAGTTCCTTTTCTCGTTCTTTCATCCAAATAAAAATTGAAATTAGTTTTGTGGTTACATGATGTTGACCCAAAGACCCCACATTTGCTCTCTTTGGAGATCTTATTTTCATTCTTTCTTCGAGAAAGTAAAATAAATAATTAAATAAAGTGAAATAAAGAAACTTGAATTGAATTAACCTAAAAGTAAGGTAAAATTTTAAATTAAAATTAACGCAAGCAATTTCCTTCTAAAGCAAACCTAAACTTCAATTGGTACACAAATCCTTCAACAAATTTAAAAAATAAAAAACAAGAAAATGAATGTAAATAACATTTTAATATATAAAAACTGCACTATTTCCTTGTATGGTGACATAATAAAGGCTGTAAATTTATTTCAAACTTTTCAAGTTTTTATTTTCTAATTTCTCAAGTCCACATTTTAAACGAGAAACATTTTAAAATTGTAACACCTCGAAAATTGAAAGTTGAATTTGGAAGGGAAAAAGTTTCATTTTGGCATTGATGCAGTGATCTATGAGTCCGACCTACGGACCGTATAAAGTCCTACGGGCCGTAGGAAGGAAGTCGTAGGTCTTGGTTTGAGATTTCAAAAAATGTCAAGTCCCAGTAAATTGACCTATGAAAGAATAGGACGGATCGTAAGGCAGTCTTCGGGCCATAGGAAAGAAGTCGTAGGAAGGAAGTCGTAGGTCTTGGTTTGAGATTTGGAAAAATGTCAAGTCCTAGTAAATTGACCTACGAAAGAACAAGACAGATCGTAGGGCAGTTTACGGGACGTAGGAAGTGCCTGTAGGGTGATTCAGAGAATTGATTTGAGACCTTAGGTCTATGAAAGGATTTGACGAGTCGTAATGTGGTCTATGGGTCATAGGTGGGGTCCGTAGAAGTGATCTAGACTTGGTGGAATTCTGGACTTGAACTTGGATTCTACGAGCCGTGGAATGTTGGACGGGCCGTAGGAAGGTCTCGTGGAATTGATCAGAAATTTTGAGTCCCAGTAAATGATTCTACAACTGACCAGACTTCTACAGACCGTAGGTCGAAGTCGTAGGGTCTTTAGGCAGTTGTTAATTAAGGGTGTTTTGGTCTTTTCTTATCTAATTAACCCCTAAACTACATCATTTTGGCCCTATAACTACCCTATAACTGTTTTTACCCGTAAGACTTGGCCTAATTTCTCTCATTCACTCAAAATCTCCTAAATTCTTTCAAGTCTTCTTCTCCAAAATTATCTCTTAAGCTCAGGTGAAGAGCTAGGGTTTCAAGCATCAAGGTCTCATCCTCATTGCACTCTTAGGGCTTTGATTATCAAGGTATGTGGGAATTCACCAATGGATTCCTTTCCTCTATTGGGTCCCAAAAGAATCTCAACCTCCTAAGTTGATTCACCCAATTCTCTTAGAGTTTCATGCAAATCTCCATGGGTTCTATTTATTATGATTCAATTGTTGATAGTCAATCTTATTAATCATGATTTGATATAATTACAAGGTTTTCAATTGATTTCCTTTGAACTCATGCTTATGCCTATTTTATGAATATGAATTATGCTTAGGTACTATTATTTTTGATTTATGAATCTATGCATGTTTATGAAAAGAATGATTTATGATTAAAGGATGCTTTTAAGGTAAAGTGTCAATGATTTGTGAAAGGTTTTCTCACAATAGAATGAAATCATGATTTAGATGCTTAGAAAGGTAAGTGTCTACTATGAAAGTTTATGAAATCATAATTGAAAGGAGCTACTCTAACATGAACTTATGATTGGATTGGTAGTCTTAATTGTGCCTTTCCATGTATTTTGATATGATTATGATTATGTCTTTTCCATTGGAATTTGCTTAGCACCAAGAGGACTTTGAGATGGAGGCTCTCCCTTTAGTAGATGGCGGTTCTCTAGAAGCAATCTCCTTGTCCCTTAACTACGTGCCCCCGTTGGATTGTCTTAAATGACCTAAGCTAGTGGATCCGCTTTAGCAAAGAATGAATGTGACAAGGTTCTACCTTGGCAAGTAGATTCCCCTTTTTGGTATGAGGGTCATTGCCGGATTTCATGTTATAGCTCACATGATCCTATTGTCGGTTTAACGGTAAATATCCCACAAATGAACTATGCTTCTATCAAAGGTTTTATGAAAGTTTCTTAAATGGTTTTAAGCATGCATTGACCTTGTGTATGATTTATGATTACTTTATAAAGGCTTTTATCACGTTTTACTTGATCTTGCATATCATGTTTAAGTTCATCACGCTATCATGCTTTACGTTTTTATGCATTTCCCCATACTTCGTACATTCACCGTACTAATGCATATTTGTGCCTATATTGTCTTATAATATAGGGTCCGACACTCCTCCCGCTCGTGGTTATATTGCTTTGCTAGTACATTGGATTGGTGAGTCCTCATGCTTCAAGGACAAGACCATCGATGCTTTATTTCTTTTATTGTCTTTTCGTTTCAGACTTGTACGTGATGTATGGGCTACGCCCCAACCACTCTTATGGTGTTTAGAAAGGCTATGTCAAACACAGTTTAGATTTCACACTTATGTTCAGATTCCTTATATGATATGAGACTTTTATTGTCTATTCTCTCTTATTGTATTTCTATTACGTCATGCTTATGTCAAGTGGCTTGTCTAGGGCCTCTCGAGGTTCTATTCGCCATATCACACCTAGGGGGTACTTTGGGTCGAGACAAAAATATACAGTTCCTTGTTTTTCTAGGTCTTTATAATAATTTGTACTATGGGATAAACGTGCAATGCACGTAAATAAAGACTAGTAAGATCAAAATGCATATATTTGACGTTGTAAATGATATGCCCTCATAGACATTTTTGGAAAATGATAGGATGCCAGATGCCTATGGATAATCTTAGCTCAATGTTGTTACAGAGAAGACAAGCTTTGACAGTAAATTAAGTTTCAGGTCCAAAGGTAGATACTACTTCTATGCAGGTGTAAAACTTCTAAAAGCCAATCCTCCACAATCCACAATGAAGTAGACTAGCAGAGTCATTATAGGAGTAAACGGCTCCAACTTCCAGTCATGCACTCTTGCAAGCAAAACTTTCTTTTGATCTCTTGGCGGATTACAATTTTGATCAGTTGATTGTCCTTTAGGTTAGGATTTTAGCATGTCAGATTCATTGAACAGTACAAAGCAGCAACAAGCATATCATTCCACAAGATAGTACCTAACAGAAGATAGCAGTGACCTGGAGGCTCAAAAAATTATTAAAACTTAGTATTAGAAATAGATAATTCACTGATTATACCTCTCAATAAATTATTTGATTTTCTCCATTTAATCATATACTATCACATGTTATCCATTCAAAGTAATACTTATGAACTTGGATGAAGTTTTTCACCATTATTAGAAAAGATTATGCATAACCATTCACCCTTGACCACAAGTACCAAAACACTATTTAACAAGTTTTCTCAAGCCCCAGTGAACTCTGACTCCATGAATATGGTGTTCCCTAGAAATTTTAGAGGATTTTTTACCCCCAAGTCCAATGTTTGACACTCTACATTACAGAGAATGTCCAAAAACACTTAGATTCATAGAGAAACTCAAATCTATGTTTTTTAATTCACATCAGCAAAAAGGATATGATGTTGAAGCAAAGAGAGGAAAATGCATCAGAAGTAGAGAACTGTTCCTTAGACAAATGACATACCTGTGCTCTTAATTTGATAACCTCTTGGCTAAGGCCATCATTTGTCCTTTTAGCATCGTCCAAAACAATCTTTGGAGATGTAAGTCCACCCAATGTTGGAGTTGGTGTAGTAGAACGAGGTGGACTGGCCCGTCTAGATATTGGTGATGTTGCTCGAGAAACAATTCTTGATCCAGGAACTGAAGCTGAAAAGAATTTCTTGGACGAGCCAAATACAGGGTTAAAAGACTTGGAAATGTTGAGAGCTCCCCACTGAGAGGTACCATTTGGAATAGGTGACACACGACTGCTGTTGAATTCAAGTTTTTTCTTCTGTTTGGAAGAACGGGTTTCAACTTGTTTGAAGGATTCCATTGTAGAAAATCTAGCAAGTTGAGGTCGAGACCTTGTATCCAACTTAGTATCCTTGTCTGTTATATCAGCTAGTGACTGATTCATGCTTCCTCGTCGACTCATAGAAGACTGAGAAGAAGCATCGGTTTCCATAGCTTTTTTCAATTTACTGAAGCAGTTGTCACAGACACGATAGGGTTTATTGGGATTAGGTGCCATTGATGCCCTCAGTGATTTTCTGCTGCTACATGAATGACAAAAGACAAGCCCACAGTTATAACAATTGTGGCGTTTTCTTTTAAAGTTAAAAGGAAGACGACAGCCAGAACACATGGATTGGTCGACCCCAGATACCCATTTGTGAAGGCAAATAGCAGCAGTAAAATTAGTGCCACAAGCAATACTTTTTACTTGCTTGTCTTTTAAAGCTTCCACTAAAGTGGGAGAGTTTCTGTCATCAGTATCACCATGACCCAATCTTCCATTTGCCCCCTTTCCCCATGTGTAAACTTCAGTTCGGGAAGTCAAGACAGCAACATGATATGCTCCACAAGCGATCTCCTCCACAAAACTCTTTGCCAGCTTGCCTTCAACACGACGGGGTAACTTCCCATCAGTTTGGTGATGACCTAATTGGCCATACACAGGACTTCCCATTGTATACACATGACCAGAAGTCGTTAATGCAACTGTCAAGCTGTGTCCACAAGTAACCTGGCAAAAGTTTGGTTCGACAAGAGCTGCAACACAGGTAGGTACAAGTTTCGACTCCTTGTCACCATGCCCTAGTCTACCTTTATCACCATCTCCCCAAGTAAAAAGTTTTCCTGATGAACAATTACTCGAACTTGAGCTTCCCACCATGACTTCGACGACCGCTGCAGTATGCCAAACCCCACAAGCTGCTCGTACAGTTCGAAGCCCCTTTAAAGACTCCACTTCCCTAGGTTTAGAGACACTTTTTCTGTCTCCATGTCCAAGAACACCAAAAGTACCATCGCCAAAAGTAAATAATTGACCAGCAGAGGTCACCACAGCAGTATGCCAGGGCCCACACGAGATATATGAAACATGTATGCCCTCTAAGGGTCCATTTACTCTTTTGGGAACCCAATGACTAACTTCATTTCCATGCCCAAGAAGACCAAAATCACCATCACCCCATGTGTACAAGTCTCCAGAGAGTGTTACAGCACAAGTATGATTTTCACCACATGCAACAAGCTCAATGTTTGAATGGCTGAGTGAATCTATAAGCTTTGGATGCAGAACATCAGAATCAATACCATGCCCAAGCCTACCTCCCGATTCCTCACCCCAGGAGAAAATCTCGCCCTGCTTTGTCACCAGTGCTGCATGTCGGCCACCACAAGCTATATTTTGAACATCCAATACCACCGCAGACTCTAAAGCTTTAGGAAACAAAGAATCTAATTTGGCACCAAAAGAACTGCTAACTCTATGAGGTCCACCACCTAGGACACCATCCCCAGTGCCTTCCCCCCAGATAAAAACATCCCCCAAGGCATCACCATCATCATGACCAGAACCTTGACTTGATGAGCTAACTGCACTTGAAAGGCTTACTCTAAAATTATCCATTCCTATTCCCTTCATCTGACCATGCATGCTATCTGAACCTCCAGAAGATAAGGAATGAACAGAAGCGCTAGCAGAATCTGAAGGGAAAAAACCCTTAGGAGGTACAGCATACATAATTACGTCAGCAAATGCCTTATCTAGACCGTTTTTTGGAGGACTTTCATATGGACTATGAAGACGAAGCTGATCACCGCCATCCTGAAGGACATATACAATCTCATCATTCAACATCCCAAAGAGACAAATAGAACCAAAATACTTTTACTCTATCAACATGAATAAATTAAAGGAGATATTTAATCTGCATATGCATGAGTAGACATGTGGATGCTACAGTACCTTCTGCAAGCTGTCACCACTGCTAAATGGAGAATGCAGAGGAGAGCTTCTTCGTGTATATGTTCTAGGACTAGTAGCACCGGAAGAAATTCCATCGCTCCTTGATTCTGTTCTCCATTTTCTCTGGTGCCCACGAGATATTAAGGCCTTCAAACCACTAAACCAAACCTCCGCTTCATCTTTATCTTTACATATCTAAGAATAGAGAATGATAAGCAAAAGGTGGGATGAGTTTGGTGCATGAACCAATTTCTGTCAAAAATGGAATAATACAGAGCAAAAAATCACAATAATTAATTCTTTAAAGGAAAGACACAGCTGTTAATAATAAAACTCTTACCAAATCCAGCGATCTATCATTGTATATAAGTGAAAATGACTGATACTCTTTCTCAGGTCGTGGGTACCTTTGAAAAATTGGCTGGAAATAGAACAGCAGCAATTATTCAGATCTGTGAAAACCTACTAACAAGATTTTTGCCTTGTTATGCTTGACAGTTATAGCAAGATGTGTGTGTGTATATATGTGTGGGGAGAAGGCAAGAAAGACAAATACTGACAGAGTCATACAGAACAATTAATCAAACTAATTAAGGCGTGTGGACAACCTTCCTTTTGCAGTGTTTGGACCTTGGTCCTATTCATTCTCTACCCATCTACTACTTCTCCATCTTTCATCTACTCGCTAGTTTATTGTTTATAAAAAAATTATATTATCATATCGAATAGAAGAGATAAAAAAAATTGATGAGAGTAGCGTGTCTAGCACAAAACCAAAGCAAATTCATAACTATTCACGAACAATACTCAGTATCTCCGTGACTTTATCAGATATCACCTCAAGTTCCCCTTCTAGTCGAGCCCCCCAACCCTCTCTATTAAAGCTATGCATGTCGCTGTACAAGCCTAAACCAGGATGGCAGTAACTCCTACCTTCTTTTCTTTGGGATCACTAATGGAAAGAGACAGGGATGCTTGCACCGGGATAACAGAAAAACCTAAGGTGTATTTGCCTAAATAGAAGTCTATTAAGGCCCAAGAAAAGGTGCCACTACCATCTGAGAAATGAACTACATATCTGTTTTCTATGACAGGTGTGAGATCGGAATGCTGAAACATTCTCTCACCTCTGTACCTATACCACACAAAAATATATGCAGATGGATTCATTTGAATGATGGAGATACCAATAAAAAAAAGTTGCAAGACAGAAATAGGCTTTTCGCCATGGGGAGAACTTACAGTGCGCTGCCCAGATATTATTCTTGACACATGACTTAGCTTCAGGTGTTTCTCCTCTTTACCTGAAAACCATATTAAAGCAGACTCATCCTGCAACCAGAATCAGAATAGACTTTTAGACTGCATTGATTCTCAATTAGCGCTACGTTTCAAAGGACACAAAGTTGTCCAGACTTCACACTAACTTTTTTTCTGATAGCTAACAGACAAAGAAATGGCCAGAATCAAGTGCTAAACCATAACTATGGGACAACAAGGAAACAAAGAATAAATGCATTTGATGATGTTGAACTACACGCTGCAGTTAAACAGTAAGATCCACAGTTCACAAAATGGTCGATTCTCTTTCTGTTGTGAAAAAATCAGCATACTTGAATAAAGAACTACTTTAGGTGCATATGTTTATAAAAAATTAGATATTTTATTTCAGCATAAATGAATGATTTCTAAGTGTAGGTTGTTGGATAACACGATAAGGGTAGGACTTTGAAGACATTCTGATTACCAACTTTTGCTGCATTTTGCTCGTAACTCAACTTTAAATATTTTCCTGCCTGGGACACAATGCTATTTTTACTTTTTGGGGGTGTAAGGCAATTCAGATATCACGAATCACGTATTGCTTTCATGTTAGCAGAAAGATTAATGAGCCTGAACTACCTGATGCATACTTTTCATGCTTGATAATGTATTCTTCTTATGTCATGTAGTATTTTTATTGTTTAAATGATACTCCAATATCAAACACAATAACTCATACAGAGACACAAAGTACACCAACTCTGAACAAATAGAAAGGCAAAGGAACTGATGTGGTAAGCATTCTTTTAAATAGAGGTGAAGGTATAATATGGTAAGCATTTGTAAACTGATTATTAGGTAACTCAGAACAGAACCTAAAAGGGTTTCTCAAATAGATAGGCTGCAACACACATTTTGGGTGACCTATGTACAGTAAGACATAAAGCTGAAGATTCCACAAACTTCAAAGCAGCTGTAAATCAAAAGGAGATTGTAGATGGAAATTACAACAAGAAATGTATAGCCTGCTAACCCATTGTGTGGAATTAAATTTCTCTCTCTTGCTGCTTATACTTCTACACAAGACTAAAACCCCTTCTCTTGCCCCTGATCCAAAAACAATAAGCAGTACCAGACATGATATGAGCTCCTGAAACCAATTCTCCACTAGGGCATTTCACAAAAGGTCACGCCAAGCACCTTAACTCCAACAATTAGGCAAATATAATACACCTCCCACAAAGCCTGATAGACTACTAGCTTCTGCTTGATAGAATCTAGAAGTTTCTGTTCTTGCCTTAAAAATTATAGAACATAGTAGTTACCTGTCAAACGAGAAATTAAACAACTACAAGAAAAACTCAAAGTCTCAAACATCAGATTTTGCAGCCTAATTGACAAAAGCAAAGACCAGCATAGTTATTAAACTACACAACTGGAAAAAAAGGGAAAAAGTATATTATATCTTAAACCTCATGCTAAACTCAATAAATATGAAAGAAATCTTTTTTCCTTTTTGTTTCGATAAGTACAAATTATATAGAAATCTTACAAGAATATGCATAGATGATACAGAGAAAAATCGGGGTAAGAACACAAAATTACAAAGTACATCACATAGGCTAAAGAAAGATGAACTGATACTTACATTTGACAACCGAAAGGGACAAAACTTTGGTTTCCCCCTTCTTCCATACTTGAGCAAGTATGCGCCCTTCTTTAGAGCAGTTATGGCCTGATGTAAATCATAAGAAGTAATTACAAGCTGAAATAAAACTACAGAAGTCCAGAAATTTCAAACCTAATAAATAAACATGGAACAAGCAACACTAATAAACAATGGAACAAGCACCGAAAGTGAATAGTCCATGCAACTTTTACTGAAAATACTTAATTCGACTTGATTGCTCTTGCTATCCAACATCAATCCTTTAAATTACTTGGCACATCAATAGCAGAAACAACATTCCTAGAAATTTATTTTTTTTGAAAAAACATCCCTAGCAAAAAAAATTTTGAAAAATTAACATTCCTAGCAATTTTTTTATTAAAAGAAAAACAACATTCCTAGCAACCTTTTGACTCGTACTGTTTGTCAAAAATGCTATCCTAGTATTTTTACCTTAATTGCCATTGCTATTCCATGTATCAAATGAACATTACAGAATTATTGTCGCAATTAAACAAGCTTTCGTTTATCACTCATGCTATCTGAGTATTATTACTTTAATTGTCGTTCCTATTCTAGGTATCAAATGAGCATTACAGATTTTTTGTCTCAGTTAAACAGGCTTTCTTTATCAGTTATCTGCTTTACACCCCATAAAGAGGAAACTGATAACGAATTCTCACTACGGAATGCAAAAAGCTACTTCTAACACTAAAAAACAAAACCAAAAAGTATCATATATATAGGACATTCTCCAAGTTTCCAGAGCTAATCAACACCGAAATACCATCTAACTACCCTTCAATCCCAAACTAATTAGTGTCAGCTTATCAATAACGAAATACAAATCAATCAACTGCACTTCCTCTCCAAATTAGTTGGAGCCAACTTATCAATAACTAAATTCAATTGAATCAACTACTCCTCAATCCAAAACCAGCTGGGACCAGCTGATCAATAATGAAATACAATTCAATCAACTACTCCTCAATCTGAATCTATAGTAAACAAAACACAATCGAATCAACTACCCTTCTATCCCAAACTGGTCTCAGCTTTTCAGTAGCAACAAAACACTAGTACCGATAACCGAAACAAAAAACAATAATGCTCAACAAACATCAATCTACTAAGTAATGGTTAAAAATGCATCAATTTACCTGCTCGATATCCCTTTCCACTTGTCCACCAGCACGATTAGCATCTGAATTCATTCTATCAGCAATTGACATGAAAAAACCAGTTCTTCCAAACAAGCCCTAGAATCACTAAACCCCAATACTGAAAAACACCATTCTCAACTCCAACCCCTCCCATTCATTCATCTACAAAAAAAATTCAATTCCAATCACCTCAACACAAATTATTCATAAAAAATTCACCAAAATGTCCCAAGAAAGAACTGAAAAATCAATTCTTGATAGCCCCCACAACTTGCACCAGTTGCTCTTAATTTTGCAACTTGCTCAAAAAATGTTGAAACCCTTTTTGGGTGTGAAGTGAATAATCAAGAACTGAACTGGGTCTTCAAAAAAATAGAAAGAAAAAAAAAACACCCCCAGATAGCTGAAACTTTGAAAACGACTGAAAATGAAAGTTTTCAGTTAAAAAAATCCTAACTTTGACTGATTTCAATGATTTTGGAGGCTTTTCAGCTTCTGGTTTGTAAAATTGAGAGAGAAAAATGGCAATTGGAAGAGATCAGGTGAAAAAGTGAAGCTGTAGAATCTAATGTTTGATCTGAATTTTTCTCCAAAAATTGTGCAGAAGCAACACACACACAAAAGTGCAACAGATTAAAGGAGAGAGAAGAGAACTAAGGTGGACTATTGAGAACTAAAAATTAATATTTTTTAACTTTTTTCCCCTTTTTTAGTTTTGGGTTGGAAAAAAAAATTCATTTTAAAAAAATAAATAAACAGATTTGACTTGTTGGACTTTCATCCATTTCTCATTAATTACCCATTTAATTTTTCAATTTACAGTTGAATAACTTATGTTATTTATACAAAATTAAAAAAAATAATCATGCTTAAATTATGACGCGTCTCTAAAAAGAAAATCTTGATGAAAAAAACGTAAAAGAATTTTAAGCAAAAAATTGTCAATTCTTATTGCAGTTCTCTTTTAATATTCACTTAAAATATTTTTTCTGTTCTGAACAAGCTACTTTGTGGGAGAAAAAAAATTCTTATGTTTTAACATGTAGTTTAATGTTTTAGCTTAACTTATTTAACCTTGGGTGGGTAAATTCATTAATTAAAAAATAAATAATTCCTAAATTAAAAAATGATTCTAAAAATCTCTAGGGAAGAGGAATACTTATTATTTTAGTATACTCTTTGATGGCAAGTAAATTTGAGTATGTGTGATGCTATATCTAGAATGAAAAAAATGAAGCACAAATGAAAAATATAAATAAACAAACTTTATAGTATTAAAAATCATTTAACTACAAACAAGCTCTTACAGGAAAGGAGCTGTTTCTCTGCTCTCATTCCTCTCTTTCTTTTCCTTTAAAAATATATATTTATATATATAAAATAAGAAACTATTAATTTATACTACTAATAGCTATTGCAACTAACACTTTGTTCAACCGGTTATTATGTATTGTTTCATAATATATTGTATTATATTGTATTGTATTGTATTATATCGTACTATATAATTTTAATGAATATAATATTTGAATAGATTGTATCGTTCTCTGTCATTAAATAATGTCACACATTCATAATTTGAATAATAAACCTACAAGAAATTATAGAATATGGGATAGAGCTAATATATATGAAAATGTAGGTTAAATGATAAAATAAAATTATTAAATAATAAGTAAAGATAAAATAAGAAGAAAATATTAAGATAACTACGTGATCATACCAAATCGATCGTTACACAAAATAGGTCTTTTTATTATTACCTCGGATGGATTTAAACAATATAATATAGTAAAATTTAACTAATAATTAAAACAAACATAGTATTAAATTAACAATATAACATATAACAACCATCCAAACAAGGTATAAGTGCTAGTAGCCAAATAATATTTGTTCAAAAAGCAAATATTTTAGAAAAATAGGTTGAACTAGTCATTAACCTTTCAAAAGGTTCACTATTGAGTTTCCAACTTTAGATATTAATCTTATTTGAATAATAGGTCATATTGTTAGAGATAGATTACGTTTATTAGTTCTTCAGAGCAGCAGATTTCATAGCCGCGATTCTTCCTCCATCAAAAGGCTCCGAGCCTGCTACGTAGCTAGGTTTTTGTGTAATATTTAATTTTTTTTCTACCTCTAATTTTAATCCATAATTTTTTAAAAAAGCTTCATTAAATACAGGTTAGTAGACTGTGAAATGTACCTAAAGGATAAATTACAGTTCGGTGATCTAATTTACAAAACAATCGATAAAGCCTAAAGGTATAAGTTTTCTTTATTTAAATTTAGTATACGTGTAATATACATAAGCTTTATATATTTCAACCATATCATATCATCATATATACTGTCATAAAAGCGGGATAACCCTACATTAAAAAAAATAAAAAAATAAATTACGATCAAAATATCTACTAAATATTAAACGATAATTGTATCCTTCACTTAAACACTATTCATATTAATCATATCATATCATACTATTCTAAAAATAAAAAAACTAAGTGGGAAAATTAAATTATCAAAATATCGATAAAATATTACACAATCATTTTATCATTCACTTAAACACTACTTATGTTACTAATTTTGTATAGAGAGATAATTATGTAAGTTATAAATACTTATGAAAGACATGTTGATAAGTTTTGGGCCAAAACTATTTCTAAATTATACTCTAAATTTGAATTACATCCTTAAAATATATTTTTTTGACAGAAAACATCCTCCAAGTATTTTAAGTCAACAATTTTCATCCTTCTATTAGATATTGTCAAAAAACTAAGTGATCTTACAAAAATATGTGGAGTTAATGTGACTATCAATAAACGTTTTCTTGCATAATTTCTTTATCTGCTATAAAAAAACTTTTGAAAAAAAAAGAATATTAAAAATCTTGGAGACCATTGCTTGATGAAACAAAAAATGTGATGTGAGGATACATGATCTATCTTTTTCTCATTTACAAAGGAAAAGAGGTGGATCTTAATTATTTTCACCATTTTCAAGGGTAACGGCTACAGATTATCTTCACCTTTTTCAAAGTCAATTTGTAATTAGATCAATAATTTTTTGAGGCAATCTGATAGTGAGGTGATCAAAAAATTGATTGTGTCTCGAGTTTCATTCTCCATTATTGGAAGTCTCCAACAAACATCACTTCTAGTAGATTCAATTGAGAAGAAATATATTTCAATTGATAATTTTTTAATATTAAATCACATGAAAAATAAATGAAAAAAATAGGCAAATTAAAATATTTTGCATAATGCTAAACTCAATTACTGAAAAAGGTCACGAAAATACTTTTGGAGTATCTTAGAATAATAAATACAAAAGAGTGACTTGATTTTTGTGGAATCTGTTATTTTTCTGACAAATTCTAATAGAAGGATGAAAATTGTTAATTTTTAAATACTTGAAGGATGTTTTTTGCAAAAATAAAAATAAATTAAAGATGTAATTTAAATTTACATATAATTTAAAAATGATTTTGACCAAAAACTCAATAAATTACACCGTCTAAGTTCAAACCATTTGAAATTTGAAGCAATTGAAGAGATTATAATTATAATACTCCCTTTGTCCCTAATTACTTGTCCACTTTTGAATTGGCACACCTATGAAGAAATCAATAATTGACACAATGAGTTTACCATTTTACCCCTATTAATTATGAAGTAGATGAATAAAAACTTAATATTTTCAAGAAGTTCTACATTTTTCAAAGTAATTAATTGAGAGTATAATATGTAAAAAAAACTATCCTTTCTTGATTTGTCAAAATGGACAAGTAATTAGGAACAACAGAAATATGGACAAGTAATTAGAGACAGAGGGAGTATCATTTATTATATTAAATTAATAACAGTTACAAAGAGTCATGTTATCATAATTGTGTTAAATTAATAGCAATTACCTCTTATTGACTTAAAATACCTTGTCTATATACTTAAATTTTGCCTTTCACCTCTTATTTTCTAGTAATAATAAAAAAAAGAAGTCACAATTGTTGTAATAATATAATAATATAAATTATACATCTTCATCTTCTCCAACCAGCAAAAAATATTTAATGATATTAATTATGTCTCTTCAACAATTTTCTTAATATAATAACTCCTCCTTTTATACCTCCCAAATTCTCCTCCTTTTTATTTGAAGGAATTTCGAATGCAAAAAGATTTTTAATACAATGGTTTTTACTTTTTTTGTATTTTTTTTTTTTTAACATACGTATAAATTTATAGGTAGACTCAAAATTTAAGACTTGAAATATGACATACCTTGTTTTGCTCTGTTTTTTAAAGGCACACTAAAAGCAAATAGTAGGGTTGTAGAGGACTTATCGTTGTGTATAAGATATTTTCGGATTGATTCCGAAAAAGTATAACTCAGATAATTCTTATAATTTGAGTCTCATAAAACTCAAATATTGAAAATTATTTTAATTATGTAAAAATTAAGTTCTCTATAAAAAAAAATATAAGGGGAAACTAAGTAAATACCCCATAAAAGCAAAATAATTATAAGCATATACCCATTATATTCATACTCCACTAAATAATTACCCTATATATCCCTAACTAATTTTGCTTAACTGATATTAAATCAGCATCATATACTATATTGGTATCATTAAGGCAGATAATTTCGCTTAACTGATACTAAATCAGTATCATATATTGTATTGGTATCATTAAAACTGATAATTTTGCTTGATTGATACTAAATCAGTATATATATATTGTATTCGTATCATTAAGGTTTCTTGTTCAGAAATTACTCATTAGTCAATGATACTATAAGAGTATATATATATATATATATTCTTATAGTATCATCGACTAATGAGTAATTTCTGAACAAGAAACTTTAATGATATCATAAAATATATATAAACGCTTATAGTATCATTGACTAATGAGTAATTTCTGAATAAGAAACATTAATGATACCACAACAATATACATATACTCTTATGATAGTCTAATGAAAATCCATGAAATTTTAAGGTTTTCCATGTGAATTCTCTATGTATTTCTAGAATCTTCCACTTTGAACTAGCTTTCTTCCTATGTAAGTCATCCACATGAGCAATCTTGTGTTATGTGACACCTATGTGGCACTTATGTAGTGTGATGATGTGACGGATCATCACACTCTCCTCCACGTGATGTTGTGACAACCACGATGCATTGTTGTTGCATAAACTCTCGGATCTTATATTTTAATAACCATAAGTTCTCATATCATTCTAGTGTAGCTTCTTCCAATGATTACCCTTTAAATGGATGTGGAACACAACAATGACTTTTTTTTTTGTCTGCCTCAAAACTTGTAGTGGTTTCCAAGAACATCGTCCCCTCATTTTGAGCCCCTTCACGAGTTATATAGTCGAAAATTGTGTTTGTCCTTCCATCTTTAGTACATTAACCAAGGACACCATACATGATCCTTCTTTCTCCATGACCAATAATCGTTGGAGGTAAAGATGGATCATCGTGTGACACTTCTGGAAGAACTTTTGCTCGAGAATTATGTCAAAGATGTCTAAAAGAGAGACACTAAAGTTGTTTTCACCTTTCTACTTGCCTAGCGTAATGCTTGAGTTATTTATATAAGGAAAAGGAAAGTAAGGAAGGTAAACAAAAAATACTTATTTTTCTTTGAACCTCAAAATCTTCCATCTTTGGTTCAAATCGAATTTCAAATGGAAGAAATCCACAGATATTTACAGCCAGATAGCTCGCAATCCACAGTTAGCCCATTCATCCTAGTTAGCAGTTCCAGCTCCATATCAAGGTCCCGATCGATATCGTCACTAGCATCAAGATTGTCACTATCATCAATATCGTCACTATCATCAATATCGATCTCATCAAGAAGAAAACCTTTAGACTTGTTATCCAGGAACTTGTTCAGAACTCCATGAGTGACTCCGCACACGGGAGTTGGCGGTGCATTAAATGTCTTGAGGTGGGTGTTACTTGGATTGTAACTCAACCCGAACTTTGTTGTTGCGGTCTTGGACACGACGTTGGTCTCTGCACCAATGTCGACCATACATTGATTGTAATGTCTACATATTGTGCGTCGTATTCTTTTGACTTCTCTGATTGCTTTGCGATAGCTCCACATAATCAGATAAGGCCCAACTATGTAGTGCCTGAACCTTGCCCTAGTTCTATTCCCGTAATATGACACTAGGGTTCTTCAGGGCAACTTGCATAGCCATGTGGCCCATCGCATACGTAGCAACCGTTTATCTATGTATTTTGTGCCTTCTTATCAGTATCACTTTGATATCTAAACTTCTTGCCATCAAACTTATAGGTGTAATGATTCTTGGGATGTGGTTGTTGCTCTTTGCTTTTGCACGATCTCCCCCACCTTGGTCATGACTACATTTCATCTTTTATTCTCTTCTTTTGTCACGTTTTTCATGCTTAATGTCTGTCAAAATTCTGGCTTGCGTGATGGCTTCATCAATAGTCCTAACCTGTCGGCGCTCCAACTCCATCGTGACCCTATTTTGCAGCCCATCCATACAGATGTCAGCGCTTCACTTGGTGTAGGATCGAGTAACAATTCCTCGTTACTCTTAAGGTTCTTCCTTCCCTTTCAGTGCTTATTTCCACCATTTTCCTGACGTTGGTCGTGCTAGCAGCATTGATGTTTTCCTCGTTAGTCATTCCCTTAGTATCAACCTAGTTCTGATACCACTCTGTCACAATCTTTGACTTCTATTAAGTGCTCTGTGCGACACTCGACAACTTACTCACGAATGTTTAATGATCTTGTAAGCTCAAGTAAGCCTTTTCAAGTTAGATCTCTAAGAGAATGAAGAAAGATACAAGAGAATTTCTAAGAAGGTTTTTATATTGCTTAGAAGATTGCTTGATTCTTGCTTGGTGTTTTTACAAATGGATGCCACTTTA
Organism: Solanum verrucosum; assembly: GCF_900185275.1. NCBI lineage: Eukaryota > Viridiplantae > Streptophyta > Magnoliopsida > Solanales > Solanaceae > Solanum > Solanum verrucosum. The sequence continues at coordinate 5,239,582 of NW_026019984.1, forward strand.
TTTATACTATTTACTTACGGATAATACATAAATAATAATTGTTAAACAAGTTCCTACATAATTACAAGTAGGTTCTTTCTCTAGAATACTCTACGCAACTACAATATTCCAAAGACCTTCTATAAAAATCCATGGAATTCTTCATGTATTTCTAGAACCTTCCACTATGAACTAACATTCTTCCTATGTAAGCCATCCATATGGGAAGCCTTGTGTCAAGTGACACCTTTGTGGCGCTTACGTGATGTGATGACATGGTGGGTCGTCACACTAAGCTCCTATTCAAGTGTGATTAAGTTTAGAACTTTTTCTAATAATCTCTAGACATATATTCGAGTAGAATACTGAAGGGAAAAGGGTCTGATATGTATCACTCAACTTCATCATTTTAAATTGATATATCACTTATTATAAAAGTGGCTTACGTATACTCTTGTCTTTATAAAAGTGACACATATATATTCTTACGGTTACAAAAGTGACTCATACATAGCATTTTTTATTTTTTATTTTAAAAAAATTCATGTAGGGATATATATGATCCTTTTAGCATAGTTCAGTAGTAGATTTGATCACTTTCACACATAAATTATTTTTTTACTTTTTTAATCATCATTATTTCAATTTCTTATATATTCTTATTTCATTTTTTTTCTTTCACTCTTGAGTGCAAAAATATGAAAAATAAACAGAAAAAAATGTGAATGAAAAAAAAGTTAGAAAAAAATGTAAAACTATTTTTTGATGGTTATATTGTAATTTAATTTTTGTATCTGTAAGAAAAATTGGGGCATCTATGATAAATCTTACAAGAAAATTATTGAAAAAATTAATCTAAAGTAGCTGTTGAATTAAAGAAATAAAAAAAACACGTTTGAGAATGATCAAATACACCCCTACATGAGAATTTTAAAAGTAAATTTAAAATATATTTTTTCAATTCCGTTAAAGGAAAAGGGTATATAACAATTTGTATAAAAATAGAAATATATAAACTACTTTTATAATGAGGATATATCAATCTTAAATGACAAAATTGAGGAATATATCCGACCATTTTCCCTAAAAAGAATAATGGTTATAAGTTTCTGTGATTAAAAAAAAGTTAATAATTGTAACAAATCTTCCAAGAAGACAAATTATGTAATATTCGAGTTTATGTTAAAAGATAACTATTTTCATTGGCAGGTCAATATAACTTGACTAAATTTACCTTGACTATAATGACTTAGCTATATGTCTTTTTCATTCAGATTTCGCCCGCCTATACATGAACTCACTTCAACAAAGTTGACTTTGAATATAAGCTCTTCGAATATTGTTTGTATATTAAAATTCTATATTTATTTATGAGTATGTATCATATGAAAACTCTCTACGAATATATTCACAATCAATGTAGAAAGATATTTTTTCTTATTTTGATAAAACTTTTTGTGAATCGCAACTACAATTTACATTGATAATACAAAAAGGAAATTTATACTTTTTTTTTTATGTATAATTATTTACTCAAAAACTTATTTTAATAATATTAATGCTATGTTATTATATCATATGTTGCATGCACATGCTAAGAGATAGTTAATAAATAAATTTGACCAAATTATATATGGTGAAAAATTCCCTTTTCATAACTCATGATTTAGTTATTACTTTATTTCTATCTTTAAATGAATACATCATCCATGTTTCCTTTACCTAAATTTCTTTCTTATTTTGTGTTGTCTCAATCAAATAAAAGAGGAAAACTTTCAAATTTTATCTTCCTCTATTTTTTCTTTAGTTTCCATGCACTAAATAGTGACTATATATATATATATGCATGCGCATTAAATTGGTAATTAATCATCGTTTGATCGATCTCAATTTATATATGTAATAGAGAATTAAACTTGATTTTTGAAGAAACATCTTAATTATATCATCCTTACACCTTACACCTTACACCTTACACATGTAGAAATATTCAAAACAAAGTACAAACAATTTCATTTGTTAATCAATCACCGATAAGTAGTCAAAGCTCTAATATCTAAATAACTAGTCTTGTACTAATATTATTATATATATTTATTTGTATTATGATAATATTTATGAATTCTATATGTAAATTTTTACTTTGGTACAGTATTCAATAGTTTGACATATTTTTAATAAATATTGAATACCATACATTTTAAAAATGTTTAGCAAATATCATAATATCGAAATCATGATATCAAAAGTTTCTATTTCAATATAGTATTTAATATCTGACCATACAATGCACATCTTTACTTGACACCCTTACTTTTAGTTAGAGTTTAAAAAAGAAAGAAGAGTAATTTTTTTGTGAGAATTTGGACATCAATTTTTTAAACATTTTTTTAAAATTTTATTTAGACATTACTTTTTAAAAAACACCAATCATATTGTTTATAAAAAAATATTTTAAAAAAAATTATAGTAAATAAAAAATTGCTTGACTCATGTATTAAAAAAATATCCTATAGTCCACTAGTTCTTTCCCCCATTTTCAAGCTTATATCACCTTTTCTACTTTTCTCTTCTTTTTTCCCATCATTTCCTACCTTCCAAGCCTAAGGCCATATGGGAATCAAATTCTGTCCAAATTCTCTCAATAGAAAAATTCCCTCCCCAATTTCAAAGTTGAAAATAAATTATTATTATTCTCTTATAAATAATCAAAATAATATTTCATAAATAGTCGAGTGTTGTCTCCCTTATTCCTTTTTATTATTAGTCGTATAAAATAATTGTATTACTCTTATAGTTTCTTGTTCTTTGAGTTTGGTTATTATTTGAGGGTTTTTTACATTTCGATTATCGTTATATCTAGTTATGACTAGTGTTTAGGATCCGAAATGACTACTTTTAAGGTTTACGTACACTTTTCCCTCTCCAAATCTTACTCGTAGGATTATACTAGATATGTTGTTGTTGAGTATTAAAATTACATTGTTCTCTATTATATTCTATCTAGTTTCAAATTAACTATTTTTTAAAAGTACCAGTATAACATTTATAGGCAAATCTATCTTTTTCCAAATAAAATTATACCCAGTACATTACAATTCTTCTAATGCATAATCAATATTTTTTTTTGCAATATACAAACAGTTAGAGTTTTGCCCTGATTTTTTTTTATATCATATTGAATTTTAATTTTCATTTGAAGAAAAATTAAAGTATTACCATAATTGCTTTTATTTTTTCTGAAAGAAAAATATAAATCTCTTCCATATTTGATTTATTATTTTCTTAGAGGAAAAATTTGGAGATCTATAAATTGAAGATCCCTATTTTCATAGCACAACATGATAGCATCCACAATGTAGACATTTAAGAGGTCAATTTATGCGGAGATTAAATCTCCCAATAGAGTTTATGCTTTTTAATATTAGTTTTCAATATGTAGGTCGTTTGACCAAACCTAATTTAAATTTGTTTTTAGTATGCTTTTATTTGTCGTCTAATTTATCAACCATATGATTTGCAATTATAAGCTTCCATATAACGCCCTAATCACTTTCAAATCCAACAAACATGTGGACCAAAAGAAAAGCAGAGATGCCAAACTAGCTTCCTAAAACAAATTGCAATATCACCAAAAATATCCTTGACAAGAACACTTGTCTTTCCAACCCATTGATAATAACTATCACCACAAGTTCATGCACTTTTTTTTAGGAAAAAAGGAAAGAAGGATCCACAAGGAAGAATTATGCAAATTACAATGGTCCCCTAGCTAGTTCCCTTTTTACAAAATTATGTTTGGGTAATGTGCTTGTCAATTATAAAGTCAACAACCATTTCCCACATGCAAATGAAAAGATTTTCAAGCAAAGTATTCTCCACTTTCAAATAAGTTGCACCTTTTTTTTTCCTTCCACAATGGAAAGTTTTTTTTGTCATGTGAAGATGCTTCATTATTGAGAGATATCTAATGTCTTAACATAACTAATAAAATGAAAAAAATGAGCCACCAATTTGGTGGATTAATGTGTTAGTAGTAAAAAGTTTATTAGATTCAGACCAACGTGAAAGGGTTGAGGTGCATGTGCAACTGTTAATTTCGAGAAAAAAACTGTGTATATATGTGTACACTTCAAAAAACTATTATGTATTTTAAAAGGATACCTCAAACATATTTGTTGGACTAGATCATTGGGTCAATGTGCCCCTTAGGCCCTTGAGAGCATGAACGATCAAAGCTCGAGTTTGAGCTACATCATTTTGTTTTTAGCTGACAATTATGTTATTATTTTTTTTTACATAAAACGTATAGGTGAAAGCTTGACAGGTTTCAATTATGCAACCTAACGTATGCAAAGTGATTTCCAAACCATTAGTCTGTGGATCAACGAGCTTCTTTCAGTTATATCATTAAATTATATTTATATGTTAGTACATTAGGTCTATGGATGTTTGATAAAAAATTTCAAACTTCGACTAACGTGAATATATGTTTGGTGGATTTGCCTCTATTAGTGGAGGAAAAAAACCATTTAACATTATTCGAGTATTTAGTGATTAGTGTTAAAAACAAAACATGTTATAATATGTTTATTTCTTACTTTAATTGCTGGATGTTAATATTAGTCCATATAGCTAGAAAATTAAACGTCTCTTTAATTAGAGAAATTCAATGTGACTCATATATTAGATAATTAATTATTTATCTTATTTTCAAGTAAGTAAATTATCATATAAAATCTAAAATTACATGAATATATCATTTTATTAAGTCTTTAGGGCATTCAAATTTTATTTTAATGAAAAAGTCTATAAGGTAAAAGTATTTTGTTAATTTTGATTTTTTAACATTGACACGACAACTTGCCTTTAACCTTCTTGTTTGGTATCTACTAGTGAAATTTTAGCCCTACAAAATCTCAATTTATTTTATTTCACGATGACCTAATTTTGATTGTAAAATGTCTATTAAAGCTTTAGTGAAATTATAGCGCTAAAATCACAATTTATTTTATTTTATGATGACCTAATTTTGATTGTAAAATGCCTATTAAAGCTTTAGTGAAATTATAGTGCTAAAAATCTCAATCTATTTTATTTTATGATGGCCTAATTTTGATTGTAAAATGCCTTTTAAAGTTTTCGGATTTGACGAACTTGAAGGAGATCTGAGCCCAAAATAATAAATATTTATATGCACCAAGTGTTTACCGTCTAAGTATTGTTTATTCTCGTTTTCTAGTTCTATTAGTTTTGCACTTAGTAAAAATGCTTTTAATGTTGTACATCAATCCTTTAGGGCTTGTTTATTTCCTCGGAGAAAGAATAACAATTCTAGGATAAAATTTGATTATACAAACGTAAAAAATTTGGGATTATTCAATCCTATATTTGGTTGGATTTTTTTATTTTTTTTTGGTATAAACAATATCAAGATTAATAATACCATAGTTTTGATACTGTTTTTTTTATACCTAGGTGGCACAATAATCCCTAGAATTAGTTATTTGGGGATAAAATCAATCAAATGATCAAAATATTGTTCGTTGAAGCCTATATATATATATGTATACCCCTAAAATGTGTTTAGCTTTCATCATTAAAATAAGTCCGCAAACTAACATGATTTTTTTAATATATAATTTACATAAATTTCATAATGTTAAGAGCTAGTTACATTATTTCTCTATTTTTTTAAAAATTACAAAAATCCCTTAAAATTTATGGATTTTGGATACCTTACTGGACCTTCTGATACATCGGTGAGAGATATGTCCGAGAGGGGAAGAATGTATCAGAGAGGTGATCTGAATATATTACTGGACTTCCGAATACATCAACAGACATCCGGACACATAGGTGAGGGATGTATTATTGAACTTGAATTCATAGCAACTCAGTAAAGTTATGAACACAAGTTCAAGTTCAATTTTTGTCTCAATTTCATCCAAAATATGTAAAAGCTGTCCAACAACTCCAATAGTTGTTGAATTCATTGTAGTGGTTATTACAAACTAATGAAGTTATCTAACATCCACAATTGTTTGCAACAATTAGGTTAACTGTTGCAGCAACTATAATAATTATTGCAACTTCTCTATTAGTTGCTAAAATTCACAATCTTTTTATACAACAGGTCAGCTTACTCAGATGTTGCAACAAAATGATCGGAAATCACCTCTAAAGTAATGTCCAGTGCTATAAGAAGAAGCAACAGCCAAACAACGAAAGGAAAATTCCGGGATGGCAATCTCTCTATATACTGTATAAACTACCTCAAATTGTTGCCTCCAAAAACTGATAGCAAATCAGATCCCAGAACAACTACTTGACCAAAGAAGAACACTGGTGCAATCAGTTTCTTGATCACTTTGAAAAGTAATACATTCATATGATAACTCTGCTCTTCTGTATATGTCCCTTTGGGGACATCCAATAAAATTGGCATGGTACAGAGTGGATAAGCATGGCCTGTGCACAAAGATAACATGCACAAATCGCGAAAAGGTCGTCTTCTGTATAATGGAAGTGCCTTACTTTTAAGCTAAAAGACAACATATATTAATCACAGTATTCCTATTTCAGCATCAAGCTAACAAAATGGGATACAAATACTTTATCCTATACAAGCACTGAAAGATCTCCTCACATGTTGGGAGTACAGACAAGTCAATTTAAGTTATCTTGAACTGTAGGAGTTGTATCGACACAGAAATCCAACGAAATATCCCTAAAACTAATGGACCTGTTTCTTTTCTTCAGTCAAAAGCAAATCTTTTAACCCTCGAACGAACTGGTGTCTTCTGTTTCTTCATCTTCACTAAAGCTAGGTGGCTTCTCTGCAGCAGTACTACAGAAAACACAATCAGAGTCATTACTAACCATAATGAATAACATAATAACTCAGCTTTAATAAGACGAGGACAACCAAATAATGCGTTGCTTTTTAAATTTTTCAGAGCAGGTAGAAAGCCTCAGATAACATGACATCATAGTAACTACCCAAGGAAATAATGCACATGGAAGGAAATAATGCACATGGTACAAGAAAATATTAATCTGTGCTTTGTTTTATGATCAATCTTCTAGTGATGTAGCCAAATTAACCAATGAAGGTCTTGCATCAGTTCTAATAGAAGTCATTCAAGGGATAAATATGATTCTCAATAGTCATGACATTTAGTCACATGATCATCTCAAAGTAGAGCCATATTCCAAAAATCCTATTAAATAATCATGTTAAAATACATAGGCAGGTTAACAAGTACTAGGTTGTGTAAAATCAAGTTCTTTAAGTTGGCCAAACCTTATCTGATGATTTGTCTGCAGTGGCATTCCTATCATAGATGCTCTCCTCAAGTACTCTTGATGGTCAGGAACTTCATTCGGTGCTCGTTGAACAACCTTTAATAAAAGTTGGGTTTATGGAATTCATAACCATGTATAAAACCAAAAGGAAGTTGCATGTATTAACAAAAAGCAAAAAACTTACTGTTATCTCATTGTGTCGAGGAACCTGAACCTTCACACGAACTAGATTAGAGTTCTCATCAACTACTGGCCTCTTTCCGCTGATGTGGTCCTATATATCATTTCAAGAAAACGTATCAGGATTTGGCGGGACCACAGAACAACATAGGATAAAGCGAAACTGGTACTATACCTTTTCAACAATTTTGTGAAGCTCTCTCTCCCTGAAATTATGATACTCGCTTCCCTTAAAATCAGAAGGCTTGCGATCTAAATGTTCCTTCTCCAAAGCCGCAAGACTCACTTCACTACGGCTACTAAATCGAGGTTTCACTTGCTCCCCATCAACTTTTCCAACATAGGGACTTCGAAGACCATTGCCTGAACCAGTACTAGTTCTAATCTCTCCACGTCCATGTTTTGCCATAAACTTACAGCTGTCTTTGCTATCAACTGTCATTTTTCTTGCAGAACCTTCATAGATGTCTAATGATGAGTTCCATTCAGGATATTCATTTTGCTCAGAGGACTTCAGCTTAGGCTTTGGGTTGAAGCGATATTCAGGATGAGTGGAATTGGATTTTCTTTTGAAGCTCAAACCATCCAGATCAGAGTCATGAGAGTTGGACTTGGAATTGGGTCCGAATCCCTGATGGGGAAATGCAATAGCAAAATATGTATAATTCAAGAAACAAGACATCAAGAGTGCTTTGGTTTAGATAGTAAGATGTAATATATGGGAACTTGGTAAGATGAGCGGCCACGAAAAGCAAGTAAAGCAGTCCATCCTAATCTGGGCCCTTGTAGATAAAGATGTATCACATTAGAAAAATTAAACAAAATACATATAGAACTACCAATTTTTATTCCCAAGACAGATTACTCCAGACTTAATTTTTGATCTCCAAGGAAGGTACTAATGTGATTAATGAAATCACTGGGGTAGTCACAGAACACCTTTCTATAGGAATTCTCTTGATTAGTGAAAACAACCTTTCGAACCCCAAATGTGTTGATTCTCGTGACAGAGAGCTGCTTCAAAACTAATCAACAGAACTCAAGCAGGCTACCAAACCTTACTTTACTTTGGTAAAGTTTGTGTTAATTACTAATTTTTATTGTAGGACAGTAATTCCACCATCTTTGGAGATGGTTAGTCATAGGAGTGTCAAATGGGTGGGTTGGGCTGATTCTCAGTGGGTCAAAATGGGCTGAGCTAATAAATGGGGTGGTCAAAAGTTATTTGGGCTGAGATGGGCTAAAATCTGGGCCATAGCCCAACCCACCCAATTCTAACTTAAGTTTTAATTAATTTATTTGTTTCCTTGAGAATTGTTCAATTACCGAATAAGACTTTTGCTTTTGTTAGGGCTATTAGCTATATATAATATGTTTGATTTTCAAAACTTTAGACAAAGTCACTCATGAATCAATTTGAGCTAAAAATCAGCCCAGTTTTATATGGGCTGAATTGGGCCGGTCAAAATGGGCTAAGTTAAGCAAATGGGTGGGTCAAGTTTTTTGGGCCAATTTTGACACCTCTAGTCGGTCATGATATAAAGAACCTAAGCTGGTAATTTAGACAGAGTACTGGTAAGTCCCTCAAAAAGCATCATTATTCTAAGAGAGTGACTAGTTTTGCTATTTCTTTAGAAGTGTATTATACTATTTATCAGAAAGAGCATAATTATAACATTTAAAAGAAATCGACACAATGAAACAGCCTTTAGAAACTCCATTCCTTTGAAAAAGTTTCCGTTGCTATAACAATCCTTAAATTGATAAGTTCGCTGCTATCACCATCTTTATCTGAAGATATTAATCCCTGTGAATTTAGAATAGTTTTACCGTGAAAAGGAAGATTCAATATGGTATCTCATAATCCAGTTGAAACAAGTCTTCATGGACAAAAGGAAGAAAAATTCTAGAAATTCCAACAAAATGAAGGAAAATTGAGGAGTATTATTTAATGAAGCAACTGTTCTTTTAGTAACCTTTTTTTTTTGGATGAAGTAAGATACTTCATTAATAAGCATTCAGAGATGCATGTACATACAAGAGATAGTTATCTCCTGTACATGTATGCACACGTTTTAGGATATTTTCTTTTGGTAAAGTTAGAAACTTTGGGCCAATAATCAAACCATAATGCACTGTAATTCAACGAAGACACAAGGCAAGAAAATATTATTGAATTTGAACAAGCTTTTGTGAGGTAATAAGAAATCAGTAATTTTTGCCCTCCATATCAGTAATCAAAAGGGCACTCTAGTCAACCTAAGATGCACCATCTAAGGTTTTGTTTTTTTAAAGAAAGGTTACTGTGGATTGCACAATTTAAGGATTTACCAAAGAAGTCTACAAACTTCAAATAAGTTTCGAAGTTCCATATCACACAATGGTTTGAAGTACAGTTAACATTAATATATACCAATTTGTGCAGTTTGGTTATAGCACAGTTCTAAACATAGCACTTCCTTAGCTCCTTCGCCTTGTTGGCAGGTAGGGAAGGGTTAAAATATCGTCTAAATTCTAGCTTTGATCTAGTTGCAGAAAATTTAATCATTCTTGTGCAAATGTGCAATATGCATGGTTTTGCAATTACTAAATCGAGGTATACCAAACCGATAAAGAGGAATGTGGCAAGATCCACTTACATTTGACCGCCTGTAGACGTTGGACATATCTGGTGAGCAAGCTGGAACAGGTTCTGGAGAGTAATAAGAGTCTGAGAAACATTCATATGACAATACCAGTGAGCAAAACTTTGTATCAGGAAACTAAGTTACACTTTGAGTATCCATTTTTCAGACGTACAAAAAAGTAATGTAACACCAAAGGATATATACATAACCCAGAATTGAGGTGATACTGGACATACTAATAGAGCTTGACATTCAGCATGAAGATCCCTCATAACTCTTATTATAAATACAGAATCAAGGTTGACTACTTCGTCAATGTCATACACCACGGTAATATTTTATTTGTGAGGTTATCTCCGTTTTGTATACCACTTGTAAGTTTTATATGGTAATTTTTGCCCATTGGTAATAAAATGTTATTACTTGATAAAAAAAAACAGGTTGAGTCCAGTGTTTTGGACAGCGAAAGGTGACAAAAGTCTGCCTTGCAACGAGGTGAGGCGCTCGCCTTTTTGAAGTGTGGCGCCAATTAATACCAAAAAATTTAAATACTTGATTGCATAAATAAATAATCAAAATCTCAATAGCAAATATTTCAATTCAAAAAACTGAAAATAGATAGTACATACTAAAAGTCTAAGAGTGCAACTGTGCAAATTTGAAAAGAAAACCCTAAAATTACCTTTTAACTTTTAGAATCCTAAATTGGTCACCTCTTTTTAAAAAAATACAAAAGGCAACGCCTTTCTCACCATTATCGCCATGGTGCGCCTTTTGAAGATCGCCTCACCACAAAGCTAAAAGGCGATGAATGGTTGCCTTGCCTCTCACAATTGGCGACGAGGCAATCACCTTTCACAACACTGGTTAAGTCACAGTGTTGTGAAAGGCGATCACCTCTTCACCAATGGCGAGAGGCAAAGAGACCCTTCATCGCCTATTAGCTTTGTGGCGAGGCGATCTTCAAAAGGCGATGCCATGGCGACAATGGTGATAAAGGTGTCGCCTTTTGTATTTTCTTAAAAAAAAGGCAACCAATTTAGGATTTTATAAATAAAAAGGTAATTTTAGGGTTTCTTTCCAAATTTACCCAGTTGCACTCTTAGACTGCGACTCCAACAAGTTGACTCGGCTAGACTTCTCCGGTGAACTGTTAGACTTTTCTGGCGACTCCAAAGTCCAACCAATACGTATTTCTTTTTTTTCTTCTTCAGACTTCTTCTTCCTATATTTCGTTTTCCTTCTTCAGACTTCAAAGTTCCCTACTTTGTACAATTTAACAATTGACAAAAACGGTTTGTGCAATGATTGTTTTGCAAGAAATTGATGGAAGTTGAATTTTAAAGACATTTCAATGACTTGGGAAAGTAATGAAGTCAGCCAGTTGCAAAATTCATTGGAATCTTATACTTCGGGTGACAGCAAGTAAGCCTCCCCAAGATGGAATAGAGAAAAGGTAACGGTATGCTGCTGGAAAAGAGTGACTATTGGGAAGTGGAATGGCCACGGAAGATGCTTTGGAAGATCAAGGCACCTACAAAAGGTTGCTTGTTTTGGATGGGTGGCTACAAAAATTGCATGTCTAACACAAGAATTATTGCAGAAGGCGGGATTTCATCTGTGCTGCATATGTTTTTTTGTGTAAAAGAGCAGGAGAGTCTCCTAACCATATGCTTCTTCACTGTGAGTTTACCTGGAAGATCTAGACAATGTTTTTGAAGATTTTAGGGGTACAGTGGGATATGCTATGAGATGAAGAGTTTACTACTCAGTTAAGCAGTTAGGATGAATAAGAACTGAGCATAACAAAGAAGAAGAAAAAAACATCTTAACAAGAGCAGTTCCAGACAGGCATATCTTGGATTTAAATAATAGGACAATAAAAAAAAAACATTTGACCTCACCATTGACAGGATTTGGCGCTGATGATTCAAATGCACCAGGAGGAAGTGGATCAAATTCAATACCAAGTGGTGGACCATCCAGTCGGTAGTGCCTCCCCAATTGCCTCTTCACAGCAGTAATTGCAGCATTCTCTACCTGACCCTTTACTTTCAAATACCCAGATGGGCCATTCTTTGGTTTTACTCCCTTAAAATTAGTAGGTAAATTCTGCGATATGTATCTTGAAGTTGCTATATCATATGGTTCTGCATTTTGCGAAAAACATTCATTCCGTAATGAAGAACTGCTTCTTGCAGAGTCATCATCCATGCAATTAGACTTTCCTCTAAAATGAGTTCCAGCCTCATATGCCACATCTGCAGTTGAGAATTCTGCGCCAGTTAATCTTCTACTCTCAACTTCCCGATGATCAAATTTCTTATCGTCTGCTTGCTTGGTGCTACCACAAGAATCCTGCCTAAATCCGCTACCATGATCCTGAATGACACCACTCGAACGATCTTGTCTTCCATTTATATATATTTCCCCATTCGACAGCCTCTTGTCCTTCAACCGCCTGTGACAAAACCATCCAGAAATTTGTTTTTCTGTTAACCCTGATGACTCTGCCAGATCAGCTTTCAGCTCGTCGGTAGGGTACTTGTGTTCTGAAAATTTACATGTTTTCTCTTATTTCTAAGTCTGAAACAATAGATATGATGTTCTAGCTCATTGCAAAACAAAAAAAAATAGTATGTACGATCAATTACCTTCATAAAGTTTCTCTAGAGCTTCAATCTGAGCACGTGTCTTGATTATTCTTTTGTGGTTTTTCTCAGGCTGACCTTTATCATCCTTAGAATGCACTTCGCTTAAATCTGCAAAAGATTAACAGCGTCAACAACTTAACTATAAGCTGGAAATAAGGACTATCCACAGTTCCAAAAATAACGGCTTCTACTTCAAAATGAACTTTTTGTTGTTAAGAAAACCATATAATAGACAGAACAAGAGTACTCCTCCCTATCTCATCTGAACTAACCATAGTCATACTTTCCCCGTCCTATCAGGACAAGTAATTCAAAATGACCCTTTTTCTTCAAAAGACCATCTTAACATGAAGGTACACCATAGTTCCCTACAGAATATCATTAAATGATTCCCACAACTGCCAGCTGTTGCAGACAGCTCTACATCCTATGAAGAACAAATGAGACTTGTTGAAATCAGATTCTCCATGTACAATAAATAAACTTCACTTGGCCACCACTGCCTAAACCTAGAGAATTCATTTCATTAGAGGCAACAAAAACGCCAACTAAAGAACACGGGATAAAAGAACTCGTGGAATAGGAATAACATAGATTTCATAGTTGCACTGACTATATACCCACCTCAAGATCTTCCTTTCTTTTATTGCATATTTAGAGACTAAAGTAGGAAAACAATTTTCATTCGATGGATAATGAATGGAAAGAGGGTATTTCCCAATGCAAATATGCTGCATATCGATACCCAGTGATCTTCATGCACCTAGCATACAAAGAAAAAAAAATGTAATCTTGGCCATCACCACCTCAAGTTTCAACCACTTAAAGTTCTCCGAATGCCATCCTGCTATGCATGTACCGTTGTAGTGGAACATCACATCAATCATTTTTATGTATATAAATCTTAGTTATCTCCCAAGTCCAAATTCAATCATTCCACATCATCATAATCAATCAACACTTCCATCGTCAGGACATTGCAAATATCATATTACAAATAAGTTAATCCATATACAAGGGAAACTCTCCAATTCCGCACACACCCCCAATCCTGAAAAACACACACAAAGATAAAAACGCAAAACAACTAAATTGCACATAAAATCTCAAAGTATTCAATCTAGCGCATTACCCAATTCACTTGATCCTCTGGAACTATTAGTAATCAACCATCAATCAACAATCCCAAATCAGTTGAGTTTGGTTGAGTGAATCCCCTATGCCCATTCAGCTCACTAACATTATAACTAATTTAATTATTTTCTTCAGTCATGAAGCATGGTTTACAATATTTACACCCCATCAACTAATAGCTACCAACATTATCTACCACACAACCAAAAAGAACATCAAAGCTTAATTACTTGCAAAAATATGTGCATCCTCCCTCCCCCCCCCCCCCCCCCCCCCCCCCCCACACACACACACAACAACAGCACCTGATCACACAAAGATAACATCTAAACCCCACTGTCACAAAACTGAAACCTACAGAAACAACAGAATCTTTAAACTCATAACAATGCAGAGACTGACTTAAAACAGCACATAAAACCAAAAATTTCTAAAACCCATCTCCAACAGAGTGGTGAAAAGTACACAGAATTACATCTGATTTTTGATCTGTAACAGAAATAAGGTAAAAGTATAATTTTGTACCTTCCATCATTTTTCTCACCAGAACTTTTCTGGGGTTTTCCCTATTTCCTCTATCCTTGCTCTAATACCTTAAAAATTCAATCTTGGTGCCATACCAGGCGGAAAATGCAAGAATTGAAGCATCCTTTTGGGCACAAAAAGATGGAAAATAAGATTTATATACACCCAAAAACCAAAAAAAAAGTTCAATAAAATTGAAATTTGACACACATCTAGATTGGAGAGCAAAATAATCAAAAGGGTAAGAGAATTCTTGAGCAAAAAAATGGAATTGGAAGAAGTTATGGTTTTGCTTTGCTTGTTCGCTTCTGTTCTTCTCTTCTTTATTACACGTTCCTCTTCTCTCTCTATATTTTTCAATTAATTTTCTGAATTTGAGATCACTTTGTTACTGAGGACAAAAAAACAATACATTATGGTTGGGAAAAAAAATCATGAAGAAATACTTTCTTATTTGCTTGATCATATTAAATTTTTTATTATTTTATAAATTGTGAAGTTTATATTATTTGATTAAAAATTCACCGAGAAGGGAAATTATTTCCTCCTCTTAAATTATCGTAAGATTTTGTGTAATTAGTTGTTGTGTCTAAATTATCATTCTTTTTCACGGTAGGATTGCAGCAAGTGGTACGTAGAATGGTTAAGCCAGAAGCATTTTACGAATTTAGTATATCTCAGTACAAATCAAGCGCGGAAAAGGATGCACAATCAAAACTAGGCGATAAGATTTGTGTTTCTCTTGATCTTAAGTTATTTTCATTATTACATTCATATTTCTTGTGAATAATTCAAACTATTTATTTCTCATTAAGTTAGAAGGATTTAGTGAGTTAGATTTAGTGGCAGAGACTATGGTTATTAGAGAAGAAGCGACCTATTATATAAATCCTTATTTATTGCAAATGATCCTACAACCTAATTCATTGACCTGGAGAAAATATTGAATGAGATTTGGAAAATATCTTGAGAGATTGTATCGATTGTCAATAACGTGAACAAATTGAGAAAAGGAGACAATGATACAATGGACCATGTATACAGATTGAGAAGAGGAGGCAATAATACAATAGAGCATGTATACAAAGAAAGTAATGTGATGACAAATTTTTAACTAATCTAACTTTTGAATGTGCAGATACCTTGCACATTTCTTCATTTCAGGAATTAACATCTGCACAAAGAAAGATTCTTAATATGGAGAATGCTCAAATTTCAAGTTTAAGAATCAGGTGACAGATTCAAATAACACAAATAATATATGATGAATAGTTGAAACTTCAAAAACGCTCATTAGTCACTTAATTAAGATTATAAATCAAGTTAATAACCAACTTATATTTTTCTAGAGATTGAACTAAGGAGGATCAAATTGAAAAACTTTTTGATGTGTAGTATCAACATTATTATATGTTCATTCTATTGAGAAGATATATAACGATCAGAGATTATCTCCTAATCGTAACATGATGCTTAAGGTTATAACTGATCTCAAGCTATCCTATGGCCTGGCATGCCATTGATATATATATATATATATATATATGCAAAAACTGAATCTGAATAGTTTATTAAATTTAAAGCACTAAACGGAACATCTAAATAAAGCATAAGTTGAATCTATTATTTGACTGTGTGAAAGCCTTTACTAAGATGAGTTGTTGGGACAACCCCCAACTAACTCCAATTTTCTGAAAATTGAAATACTAAATAGCTGAAATAAATATAAAGAATATCCTTAAAAAATGAAGACTCACCAAACTCTATTGCTAAAATGATACGGAATAGTACTAACCGTGAGTTGGATACCGAGCATATAAACCTATATTATTAAACAATACAGCGTAAACGTGTATATGGTCAGTACTTTGAATGTACTGAGTATGTGAGACATGCATCACAATTTTAATAATTAAACATGATCAATTTGAGATGCTGAACTGAACATGAAATTGAAATACATGAATTGATGCAATACAAAATGGTAAAACATGCAACTGGTACATACTCAAACTAAAATAATTGAATGCAAGGTCAATGTAATAATCTAAAAGGTGGATTATGGGAGATACCAACAACTGACATACTCAATTGAGCTAAATGGAGTCCAACATGTATCTCAACTAGGAGGGAGTTTTGTATCCTACCAAGAGTAAGAACACTAATGACGTGATTTCACTAAACTGATGTCCAAAAGAACTAAAGAGTCAGTTCTGATTTGGTGGTGACCTTTAACCTACAATGATACGTAGTTCTAGAATTTAGAGATTGTTATTAAAGGTCTGAGTCCTAAACTGACGTGTGAGCTTTTATCCTTATATCCGTTCGGTGCTAAATAATCTTTCCAACTGAATTTAAACTGATAAATTGAATAATACTGGTAAACTGAATAACTCATATAAATATTGTTAACTTATAATGAACTGACACACTTTATTTGAAAACATTTGATATACATGAGACTGAAAAGTGAGTAGTAAACTAATCTTGGTGATTTTCTGTATTTCAAATAAAACATGCAATCTGATTATCACGGGTTCAAAGATATAAATTTCTCTTAAATTAAGGCCTCAATATGGAAATAACTATGCATTTATACTGAATTTTGTAAGTAAGATCATGTAATAAAAAACTATCCATGAAGAAGAACTAAAATATGACGAAAACCATGTTTTTCATAGGAACGCTAAACTCTGTAGAATCATTAACTGAAGAAATAAGGTTTTCTTTGGGACTCAATGGGTGAAAAGGGAGCCCATTGATGAAATATCACATACTTGGAATGGAAACCCTAGCTTGAATACTTGAACTAAAGCTTGAAGATGAAGAACGCAGTTTCTTGCTTGAGAGAACTTAAAATGCATTGAATTTGATTTTCTTGGTGTTAGACGTGAATGGGGAGGTTTTGTTGACTAGTTTTATCTTAATTCCACTTAGGATAAGCCACAACATCGTGATTTAGGAATAAAAAAAGTGGAAAATTATCAAAATAATCTTGACTGAAAATCTATCGGAACATTTCATGGGACCATCTACGAATTGTGGTTTGATCTACAGCTCGTAGATTCCACCCGTGGAATTCAGGCTAAATTAGGTCTTAGAAGTTCATTCTACGAGCATATTTATGATCTGTGATAAGCAGATTGAAATTTTTTCAAAATTTCATTTCACGAGCTCAATTTATAGTCCGTCAATTGATTCACGAGTTGTAGATTGGACCCGTAAAACTCAGGTCCTGAAAAATTCTATTGGAATTGTCTCAAGTAAAACAGACATAACGTTTTACTCCAAATTTAGATTGATGCAATCTCGGTAACATTGGAAAGAAGACTCATAGACCTTTAATTTGATAGGTGATAGACCACCCAATTCTTTAAGCTGACACTTGCATGAACTCATACGCAAACTTAGCTGGTAGGAAGGTTATGAATTCGACTTAGTGCTAGAGGTCTCATATGACCCTAAATCACAGCCGATATAATTCTTACACTTGGAAATGGTCCTTAACACACATAAACAAGTAAGACATCACTCAGTCCAAGCTGATACACTTACGATGAATGATTCAATTCTTTAGCGTATAATTTTATGAGGTGTTACCCGATATTCGTCTGATTTTTTTTTAAAAATTGTTGTCTTTAATTGAAATAGCTAAATATAGTTTAAAATTTATTGTTAAAGATTGAACTATTTCAAGAATCTTTGTCTTATAAGTACTTCCTGAAATTTTCTTCACAGACATTTGATCGATAGCGAAAAAATTTGTAAGTCAAAAATTTTTAAAATAGACAAAAGTGGATTCCTAGATTAGGTTTAGTTTTCGTGCTTTGTTATTTTACAAATATATTTTCTTGTTTTATTAATTATATTTTAGACTATTTTGATTTGTAAATATATCACTAATGTTTTGATAGTGATTTTGTTTCTAAAAAGCAAGGGAAAAAATATTTTCAAGAATAGGAACATTTATAATTTTACTTTTAACAAAACTTACAAAGTGAAGTTACTCAATATTGAATTATACATGAATAAATTCAACATGTTTTTCTTTTACTTTTTCAAAGAAGCAAATATCACAAATCACAATCAAATAAATGTCATACAAAAAATTAAATAAATATTTCCATCAGCTCATCTAACGAATATTACATTCACATATATTGATTCTCAAAATCTTCCATAACTCTATACTTACAATGTGCATTTGTATAGAATTTTTTCCCCATCATATTCTCTACTAATTTCATCATGATTATAGCTTTATTTTATTTTTTGTTTCCTATTTGGTGTTCGGAGCCCATATTGGATCTCCGATTAAATTTGAATTGTGCAATGCAGGACCCATTCGGGGATCACGCTTCTAACAAGATTTTCTCCATATCCAGGACTCAAACCAGAGACCTCTGGTTAACGGTGAATCAATCACACCATGCACCACAACCTATGTTGATAGTTATAACTTCACTCTGTCAAATATATAAACAAATTTTTCTCGATACCTTTTAGGAACTTGATTTATCTCTACAACAATAATTGTAGCAATGATAAGAATAGTGATACTATTTTTTCTGTTCAAATCATAAAATCAAATTTAAATACTATTAATAAATTAAAAAGTAGTCAATTTATAAATGTACTTCATTTATGCTAATCCAAAAAGAAAAAGATACATCATAAAGGACTAATTTAGCCAACACAAGCAATAGTAGTTAATTTCACTGTTTGAATTTGGTGACCTATAAATTACTTAAAGCAAATTTTGCATACCCTGACATAACCATTACTTGATTCAACGATTTAAATTTGTGACCTATAAATCATATCAAGTTAATTTTATCAGCCTACTCTAACGCATGCGTAAATGATAGACTCTAGTTCAAATATGTGACTATAGATCGTCGAAGATAACTTCAACAATTCATATCAATATAAAATATCAATAGTTGATTTCATAATTTTAACTCGTGATCTTTAGATCACACGAAGTCAACTTTTTCATTCTACTATGGCTTAATATAACTCCACTAATGCATGCAAAATAAAGAGAGTTATAAGTCATGAAATTTATTTTTTAAATATTTAAGTTTAATGTATTTTTTCTACTTGACAATTTATATTTATCGTTGTTCAATTTTTTCAATATCTTTAACTAAATTAGATTTAACCTAATTTTTTAAGGAGGAATTTGTTTTGCGCTTACTACTGTCAATATGGGCTGGCCCATTTCATCCGGGCTAAATCATACAGACTTTAAAACTTGATGAGTCAGGCCGGGCTGACCCACTTTTTTGTCGGCCAAAAAATGGTCAGCCCAACCCATAAGTATGTGGGCTACGACCTTGTCGGGCCCAGCCCACTTTTTTTAAAAGCATATTTTTTATAATTATTTAAATCAAATTATAATTTTAAAATATTATCATAAATATCGACAAAACAATATTACATGGTGTTAGTTAGAGCCGTCAATATGGGTTAGGCCCGTTGGGCTGGGCTGGCCTGGCCTTGCCTGCAATTTAATAGGGTTGTGCTAAGATTTTTGTAGCCTATTAAGAAAAAAACTTTTTAGCCCGACCTAAATAAGTCTGCTGTTTTTTGGGGCTTGAGAAATATGGATAGGGGCCAGTCCGTAAGCTAAAATAAAAATTAATTAAAAAAAAAAGAGTATTTAAAATGAGTCCAAACTCAAAATCTATTTAAAATTTTAAATATAAAAATTTAAATACAAATTATGTTTATAAAATATGTATTACAAAAGATAAAAATTCCCTAAAATTTCTAGGGAATCACTAACGTAGTCATATCCAATGGAATATTGTCATATTTTTTGTGTTTTATTATGATTATTGAAAAATAATTAGGTTAATATTTCTATTTAACAATTTATATTTTTATTTGAAATCAAACTTAATAAATATTATGAAGATAATTTTACAATGTATTTGTGTTTCACAATTTCATGTATTTGTTTGTGTCTAATATCAATTTCATCTAGTGTATTCAATATCGGTATCATATAAAATATTCAAATACATATATTTGGTGTCAGATATGCACTAATACATTTATCAAATAAGTCAATATCCAATGTATCTGTGCGCGATACATACTTAAAGAAGAAGAAGAAAAAGTTAAATAAATACACAGTACACAAATATATAATGTTATTGTACATGTTTAGATTAATTCTCTTATTTCTAGAATCATTTTTAGCCATTGATAAACTTGAAAAAACTTGATATAAATCGAGAGAAACATATTCAACAAAAAAAATTCAAACCCCAAAAATAAATGGTGGAATGACCTGGGAGACCCTCGTACTTGGCTAAACCCCTCTGAGCATAAGTGTCTCTCAATCGCGTTGATGTGGATGACACATCATTATCCACATCAGATAAAAATTGTCACATAGACAAAAATTACCATATCATTTTATCATTACAAATAATTTAATTTATTTATTTTTAAAAAAAGTTGCATATTCATCTAAAATCAACCTTTTGAAATTGATTCACCGGAAAAAATGTCTCTCCGGCCACTCCATTCACAGAGAGCCACCATTGAGGCAATCATTGCCAAGAAATCAACGCCGATGAGTTGTTTGGCCGAAAAATTCATCAAAATTGAAAGTGGAGAAAATTTTAATCTTTCTAGAGTCTCATTTTTTGCTCTTTTCTAAATCTTTTCATCTATTTGTCATTTCAATCTTCTTTTCTCTTATTTGTCTCTTCTCCCCTTTTTTTATGTAAATCTCTTGTGTTAGAAGAGGAAAATAAAAAACCAAGTATCATAGAAAAAGAATGAAGAAAGATAACTGAAGTGGGGGAGAGAGGAGGCGGGGAGGGGCAACGATGATGGTGAGAGTGGAAACTTATGAAGAAGAAGAAGAGTAACAGTAAAGGACTGGGGAACAAGCCAAGAAGATCTTTTCTTATTTCTTTTCATTACATTCTTTTTTAATTAAATTTTTTGTCTTCACTTGCTTTTAAATGCGTGTAACCACGCATTTCATCATATTTAGCAAATAAATGCCACATAAGCTTGGTCAGCAATAAGAGGGGTTTAAAATAACGCACTTTAATGACTTTAAGTGTTTAGTTGACAAAGTTGTGAGTAGAATGGTCCAGGTGACAAACGGAGCCAACTACAGGGGTCTCTCAGGTTATTCCGCCAAAATAAATATATTATAATTTAAATGAGCAAAAATAGAGAAGGCAAGTAAAATCAAGTGAACAGAAACAGGCAATCGAGATGATTATTTTTTTATTTTTTTTAGACCCTCAGAGCGAGTAAAGAGCAAAGTGGGTTGTTTGAACTTTGACTTTTATCTATAAGGAGTTGAAAGCAAGTCCTTAGGAGGGCCCTCATTCTCAATGCAAGCTAGCTCTTACTTGTGTTTAGTAAGGAGGCTACCTAACATACAAGTGATTGCCCTGGTTGTGATTTCTTCCTTGGGTAGGCCATCACTCACACAGGGAAAGAAAGTCGTATAAGGACACATAGTCCATCTTAATTTATCTCAATTTTAAGTAGGGTTAAACAATAATCCATTTATAACTTTAACCCATCATATTTCGCTCAAATTCAATCTACGTTCTTTAAATTATTAGTTGAGATAAGTTCAAAAACACACCTAATTTTTTTATTTTTTTTGAGTTTCTTACCTAAACTATTGGAAGTGTGAGGTTTATATCTAAACAATCACTTATTATTTTGAGACACATCTTAGTGGTGTGTGTAATACATTCTCTCTTTTATTTTAAAAAAACCTTGCCACATGACAATCCACATGGAAAAAATATTGCATACGATAAAAAATAAATAAACTATTAATATTAGTTAAAAGTTAAAGATTAAAGTACTACTATCTTCAAAAAAAATATTTTTTTTAAAAAAGATAAAATTTAAAATATTTTTCCCACCCCACTTCACCCCCCATACCCCCTTCCCCCGACAATCTCTCGTCCTTTTTTTTTCAAAAAAAAAATCATACTTCACCATCCCCCAACCACCCACTAATAAAAAAATAATTAAATATTCAACCCCATCCCATTTAATCCTCCCCTCCTAATTTTTCTTATTATACATTTTTCTCATTTTATATTAGGTATATACATATATCTTTAGGAAAATATTTTTTTCTATATGCATACCAAATATGACAGAAATAATTAATTTTTTTTTTGCGGCAAGTAAGAAATACTTTTCTAAAAACATCTGCATACATCTAACATAAAATGAGAAAAAAAAATTGAAATCTAAGGGTTAGATAGGGTAAGGTAGATTATTTTTTAAAAAAAATTAGGGAAGGAAGAGATGAAGTAAGATTTTGGGATAATACTTCTTTATTTTATAACTTTAATTAATACAGGTAATAATTTTTTTATATTTTTTTATCAAGATTAGAGTTGTCAAAAAGTTCAGGCCTAGCACCTTCCGGTCCAAGCCTTGTGGGTCAAGAAATTTGAAGGGCTAGGACAGACCGACCCTTCATTTGGAAGGGCCTGAAGATGCTCAACTCAACCCAACCCTAGAAGGGCCGAGGGCTGGGGAGGGCTAACCCTTTTTTTTCTTTTTCTTTTTCTTTTCAAACTTAAAATTCTATAACATCAAGAAAATGTGAAGATTTTCAAATTAAATATGGCAAACAATGGTGTTATTTCAATAACACTAGCAAAAATCTAGTGTAATTAACATGTATCTAGGATACTAGATATACGAGATACATGTATCTGGTGTGATGCATCCCAGATATGCGACCGAGATAAAAGAGTGACAAGCGAGATAGGAGGGAGGTGAGGGCGCGAGATTTGTCTATGTATCCTAGATACATGCGAATCCACTTGGATATGTATCTAGAACAAATTAATCTAATTTTGAGTACATGTATTTGGACGTACCAAAATCTGGTAAGATTCATAATATTATAGCATAGCGTGCAACATTTAAGTAATTAGCTCATACACTAATAAGATTGTTGTAAGTTACCTTTAAATAAATAGTTTTGTCCCATGGACCGACTCCAGCCCGACCGATCAAGCCTCAAGGGCCAAGGGCTTATAAGCCGTAGTTTTAAATGAGCATGAAAAATCCTATTCCGACCCTACCCCAATAACAGGTTGGGTTGGGTCGGCCCCATGGGCTAAGCCCATTTTGACAGCTCTAACCAAGATAGAATGTTTTGTCCATATAGTGTATTGTGATTAAAAAAAATTAAATAAAAGAGAGAGGCGTGTTTTTTTAACTAATAAGGGATAATTTAGATATAAAACTTTTTAAAAAAAATTAAAAATTAAAATGTGTTTTTGAATTATACCAAACAACCCCTAATGTTTGTGTTTTGCTTAATATATTACACTAGGTAAATTGTCCGTGCTTCGCTTGGTTGTGAACTACGTCAATAATCTACCTATGAATATTTGATAATATAAGTGTTTTCCAGTGGGTACAACTCTACGATAAATTGTCAAAAATATTTTATCCAAAGATCAAATGAAATATTTTTTTAATCTTAAAACCAAAAAGATTTTATTCTAAGTGTTTATGCATTTTGTTATTAATTCTTCATTTTATTGTAGTTATTCATCATCAAAATCTTTAGAAAAGATATGTAATTGTTTCATTGTCTATATTTGTATTTACAAAAAGTGGTACAAACATTTTATTCATCAATTGCGAGAGTTTTTCTCCTATTCAAGGCCACTTGATAAATTAATTAAAATTTATAAACACATCTCTTGGAGTTCAATGAAATAATGTATGTCGCTCAAATAATTTGGATTAAATGATGTCTTGGCAAGTCCCTTATTCAAAATCATTCGCAGTCGATGACACTACTTTGATAGCCAAAAGGTATATTTTGTTGTTTATGTTTCGATCAATATGATTAAAACTTTATTTTTTTGCGACTTTTAAACTAATGTTTATAAGGAGATAATTATTTCTTTAATATTTGATTAATATGGATTCATCCTACTTTGAGGGGTAATTCATTGACTTCAATCCAACATTTGAACCCCAAACTTTTAATTAAGGTTGAGTACAATACTTACCATTCCTTTATTTTTTGGATGCCACTAATCGATTGAATGTCTCGATAAGATAGAAAGTTGAATAACTAAAACTCCAAGGTAGTGTGAAACCACCATAACTTTTGAACACTCAAAAGTCCCTTCTTGGAGATGCCACTAATCGATTGAATGTCTCGATAAGATAGAAAGTTGAATAACTAAAACTCCAAGGTAGTGTGAAACCACCATAACTTTTGAACACTCAAAAGTCCCTTCTTGGACATCCCACAAATCTTTTAGCCACTGAAAACTCTATAAAAATCAAAGTAATTTATTTTACAAGTTTAAGAATTCTAATCTACATGACACCAATAGTCTAATGATTACATCAAACTCTTGATTAACATATATTTACTTCAACATAATGATAAAAAACATAAACATAAACAACAAAGTTTAAAATATGTACTCAAAAACAACAATTAATAACATAAACATAAATTAATGATCGTAAAAAAAATACCAGGATATGTAACAATAGAATGAAACAGAAAGGAAAAAATCTATCCCACTTAATGCACATTGTCCCCTTAAGGAAATTATTCTCCTCTAGTACCCGATGTTTAAATGAATAGACCCTCCCAGGATAGAACGATTCTATTCACCAGTGTATTGATACAAAAATAATGGTGTCAGTGAGTCACTCAACATGAGCAAAGTACACGAATATTTAGTTGTGCAGAAGAAGAAGAAGTTCAGAATTTTCGTTGTTTTAAAATGAGAGGAAATTCCTTATTTATAGACAACAAAGGGTGGTGTGAATAAATGCTTATTGCGTCTTATCGGAGAGGTCACAACTCTTTGGAAAAGTCACAATTTTTCATAAAAGTCACAATTTTTCATAAGTTGTAACTCTTCATAAAAGTTGCAATTCTTCATAAAAGTCGCAACTCTTCGTAAATGTTGCAACTTTTCATAAAAGTTACACGTTTTTTATAAAAGTCACAACTTTTCATGAAAGGAAAAACTAATTTTAGAAATAAATAAATTAAAAAGGAATCCTGGTTTGTGATGTCGCCACGTAGGCGGGCCTAAGATTCTCTTTTTATATATATATATATATATATATATATATATATATATATATGATTTCGTTCTTAACCCCCCACATAGCACCTCTTGTTGCGTACAATACCAGCAGCACAACGTACACTCTACAGAGAAATCAATGGATGCTAAGATCGGAAATTTCTTCGACTCGGTCGGAAATTTTTTCACCGGAGGAGATCAGATTCCTTGGTGCGATTCCGATATCGTCACTGTAAGTACACTAGTTAGCAATTTTTTTTTAATTTTTTTGCAATTTGATTTCGGCAACTGTAGCTGATTGGATATAGACGAAGAACTGCTTGTGTGGGGTTTTCAGTGAATTTTCTATTTCATTTTATATCTCTGTATGTTTGTTTGTAATTTTGTATAGTTGGTGTTTATCTTTGCTTTGAAGTTGAGAGCGAAAAAAAAGAGCTAATCCAGAAGGGTTATGTGGCAAATTATGGAATAAACTCGTTTCAGTGCATGCTGAAGGATTACCATAGCTGGCTGGCTTGGTTTGGGGGTAAAAATGGTTAGGGCTGGTTTGGATGTAGAAATTTGGATAAGGAGGAGATTTTGGAAGAAGCATTTTCAAATTAATCCAAAATAAGAGCTCAAAATTAACTTTGCTCTTTTGTTGTTTCTTGAGCAATATGAATATATTTTCAATGGATTTGATTTATATACATGAATAATCTGCAGAATTTTTATACCGTAATTGTAAATTAGTTGGCCATAGCAAGTGATTTCCCTTTCTTTTCTTTTTTTGCTTTCTGTTTTTTTTTTTCTTCGTGTTTTTACTTTCAGTAGATGGTTTTCAAGGTCTTGCATATTGGATGGAAAACAAACTTTAATCAAGAAAGGTATATATGTTTTTGGCTTTTGACTTGCATTACCTGTGATCTCAATCCTATAAGTAACAGAAATCAACTGCTTTAATCAAGAAAGAGATTAATGTTAGAAACACAACCACCTGAGAGACGGAAAACTTCTAGGAATTAGGGCTAAAGTGAGTAGTGGCCCCAACTTTACTGTAAACTATTTGTAGAAGGTTTATCAGTGTTGCTTTACTTTGTTGGAGGACTGTTCCAATTTTAACAACTGTTTAGAGTTCAGACGTATCTATCACGTGATTTCTGAACATGAACAAGAGGCATTTAAAACATATCTGAAGTCCATTTTGCCCACAAACCATTCCACTTACGACAATGGAAATAAAAAGCTTAGATGCGTACATTCTACCCTCCCTAGACCCCACTTGTGAGATTACACGTTGTTGTTGTTGTTGTAGAGGTGTCTGTTCACTTGTCTCCCTGTTGCATCAGTGGGTGATTTCTTGAATCATCTTTCTTTGTTCAAAGCAAAAGTCGTTCTGGCTGTGCCATCCATCTATAGGGGGTCATGGTGTTGATAATTACGACACAGACAAAAAGGAGAGTGATGGTTGAAGGATAGCAGAATTGGTGTCAAAGTTGTTTGGTTTTGGTTAACGTTTCCTTGAGACGTTTGTAAAGCTCTCTCTGAATATCTTGCTGAAAGAGTCTGCTGTTGTTCAAGAGAATAATGTGTAATTTGTAATAGATTTGCGGATCCATGTGGTATCTGAGTCGTTCACAAGGGCAATCTATGTACAGGGTTGTGAACGTGAAGTTGCTGAGGCGGGAAAAGGTTCCTCTGATGAACTGAAAAATGAATGCATCATGCGTCTATCATGGGCTCTTGTTCACTCAAGACGTCCAGAAGATGTACAACGTGGAATAGCAATGCTTGAAGGTGAGATCATTGGAATCCTTTTTTTTTTTTTGGAATCCATTCATCCTTTTCCATACCCTGTGCTTGGGGATTGTTGAGTTTCACGAAAGCTTTGGTAAACACTTTCACTTATATGTTTGTCCTTTCCCTAGCTCTTATGGATTTTACCTTTTGACTCCTCTCCCTTTGCCTTTTGCTTTGCAATTTACTGTTTTCACTCTTCTTATGCTAGTTTCCTTCCTTAGCAAGAGCTCCAACTTATTTTGTCATTTGCAGCTTCTCTGGGTGGCAGTAACAGTCCCCTGCAAATGAGGGAAAAGATTTATCTTCTGGCGGTTGGCTACTACAGAAGTGGGGACTATGCAAGAAGCAGGCAGCTTGTTGAGCGCTGTTTGGAGGTTTGATATTTGTTATTCAATCTTTGCTAGTATATTTTATTCACCTCTTCACTTTGCCATTAAAATCTGAGATATTTATCTCTGTGCTATGAAGTTTGTTCCCCTACTTTATCTTGGACAATTTATCTTTCTGCAGCTTGATTTATGAAATCCAAAAATTGCATACTCAAACTTCGTTGTGTCATGCAATTCTGAAGTTTTGCTATTTCATTGACTTGGCTGAGTACTTTTCAAGTTCTTTCCAAGTCTGTTCTTAATCATTCTGCCTTAACTAGTAGCTGTTTGAATCTATAGATTGAACCGGAGTGGAGACAGGCCTTGACCCTCAGGAAAACTATTGAAGATAAAATTACTAAAGGTATTAAGCCGAATCTTTATCTTCAGTTATTTATCAGATTCCATTTCCAGTCAAAGAATGAAGTTATGAACTATATATGTTCATTGTCCAAGCAGATGGAGTAATTGGCATTGGCATTGCTGCTACTGCCGTTACTGCTGTTGGACTCCTGGCTGGTGGACTTGTAGCAGCTTTGTCCCGCAAGAAATGATCCATCAGTAAAATCAGTAACATGCATATGATACTTCGTCCTCTGGTCCGTGTATACATCTGAGGCTATCAACTGTAATTCGCCAGTACTTAGTTTTGATACTTGTCTTTCTTTGTTGAAACACTGACATACTGCAACTGAAGCAAAAGGATGTAGGCTGGCTTTGCTTGACTTGATTGTCTAGTTTCTATGTGATAAAAAAAAAGTGACTTGTTGATGTTGTTGTTAATCGTAGCAGAAAGGAGGATCCATGTAGTTGTTTCTTTTCAATAAGTTGGTTCCTTTACCCGTATGATATACTGGCTTGTTTGTGTTTTGAAGTCGTCAAGGTTTCACCAAACTCTTTAACTTTGTTCATAAATCATAACTGACTTGGACATGCCATCTGCATACAATTGCCAACTCAAAATGTAGACACCATGGGTTCCAAGTTGATAAGAGTTAATTGTAAAGATTGTAGGCAAAAAATTACACATATTGTCTACTCGTTAATCATGCGTGAATAGCAAGGGCTAGAACGTGTGCGATTATTTATAAGGCAATTACAAGTTCAACATGACATATATACTAGAACTAGAATTTATACCAAGACTATGATTTTTCTTAATCTGTTATCGAAACAATGTGTAGTAAGTATTAGATATCTTGGCTTTTATGCAATGATAAGCTTCCTTCAAATCAAAGATCAACTCTATACGTTCTCTTTCTATAACAGTCCGCCTCTATTTTCATCCAGAAGCACCAATCCTTCATAAGTCTATTTCACATGCGTTCGGCGATTTTCTTCTGTTTTTACCTTAATAACTTAATCAATTAACTTAGCAAAAATTCTTTACACCATACATTATGCTACTTTTAGAGGTTTGTTGAAAGATAATTGTTATTTAGATAGAGATAGAGATACACAAGTCGAGAAGGGAAAAAAAAGATGAAAATGTTTATTGTTGTTGTTTATGGTGGTTGCTATTCTATCCAAATATAAATCAAGTGTTTTTATGATTTACTAAAAATGACAGAGAACAAATTACATCCATTAGGGTGAAAAAAATTGAAAGGTTCGTAATTTGATTAGAGTAATTACTATTCAATGAAAGTACCTAACATATAAGACTCTGTGGCCCAATGGATAAGGCGCTGGTCTACGAAACCAGAGATTCTGGGTTCGATCCCCAGCAGAGTCGTTTTATTTTTTTAAAATTAATTTTCTTTGTGAATATACATGGACAATGTAAAGAATTCTCATGTAAATTACACTGGAGTGGGGAAGTGAGTGAAAAAACACCTGAGATAAAATTTAAAAAAAATGTGGTGTTATTGGAAATCAATCAAACATCTTTGTGATCTCAAGTTCACTAAAGAATGAAACATAAACAAAGATTCTACCCAATACATCAAAAATAGCTATACAACAGGGACAGAGAAAAGAAGAAAACTAAAATGAATTATATCACTTCTAATCACAGAGAACTCCTACTTAAGCTCTCATCATTTAACTCTGCTTCTATAGATCTTAATGATGTACAATGAACCAATATTTGGAACTCCTATAACTATAACAACAGTATAGCTTCAGTCCGCAACAACTTTTGATGATCTCCCACCAACTCTTTCTTTAACATCCTGTAGAGTCCTTACCTTGCTGCTAAAAATCTGATGCAATAGAAAACGAAACTGAGGCGTTGCAGGCTTGCAGCAGCTTTGAAGGTTTCAGATGGATTATTGGTTGTCTGCTTCACATTTCTAACCGCGAATCATGGTTCCTTGTGGAACATAATAAGAAAAGAGTCTTGGTCTTCTCTAAAGCAATCATGTTAAACCTGGAGATCCTGTCTTCTAGAATCGGCTTCCTCAGAATACGATTCATCTTCTTCTTCATGCTTATGTGATTCCCCGTTTGAATTACATAGTCGTGTTGATAACGAAGGGGATGTAGGTGTGTAATTACCTGCAATTTTTTGGTAGTAATTTTATGGATGGAGAGAAAAGAACATCAGGTTTTTATAAACATTGGGATGATGAAAAGTGCACCTCTGAAAGATGAACTTCTTTCCACATCTTTGGTAACATGCAACAAGATGGTTCCAGAGAGCACAACGATGAAACCGCATATTTCTGATGTAATGCTCCCAATGTTCTGGCCATCCCAGTCCTACATAATGTAGTATAAATAGATCGATAAGCATGGCTTCAAAGTTTTGGACAAATAATCATGGTTTTCCTGTTCCATATGATGTAGTTATTGTTGGTATTTCCAAGTCATGCAATTGTGTAAATGTACATGGCATTCTAAGGCGTAAAGTTTGGGATAAATTCCCAAGGAGCGGACGAACTCTAATGTATTCATCATTCTCTAGAAACAAGCTCAAAAGTGAAGGAAAAAGGTAGATACTACACCTTAAACATGATGACACTGGCAACGATTGTTAGTGTTGTGAACATAACATAGTATATAGGAGAGACAACAGCAGTATTGAAGGTATCAAGGGCCTGAAACATGGAAAGCAAAAAATAAAAGGTGTTAAAGCAGAGAGATGATTGGTCAGCTTTTTCATGATATCAGCTAAACGTTGCTCGACGAAGGTAAAGGTAAAATAGTCTGCTCTATACATCACATTACTAGAAACCAGGAATCAGGATTAATAAAGGACGATGCTATCACACCATTTAAGATTGATACCCCAAAGGAAAGAAATTCAAGAATAACTACTACATTTTCAAGAAAAAGGCTGCATAAACTACCCAAACAAGCACAAAGTCTTCTTGGAACTCAACAAGATCAAGCTGCACTACACACTACAAAATAGAAGGACACTGAAGAAATCGATGAACAAGAATTAGAGTATGTATGAAAGGTGAAGCAGCTTCTCAAGATTAACAAAGAAAGAAAACATATAATATGACTTCTGTAATAAGAAAAAGCGTTCATAAAATCAATAGCATCTAGAAGCTAAATTTGAAACTCTTCAATCAGTCAGTCAAAAGAAGGAAAAAGAAAAATATCTAATCTGACCTGCTAAAAACTTGCAAAAATTATTAGATTACCAATGTTATCCACAATCTAAGACATATATAGGAAATTTAAAATATTCCAGTCAGCAATATAATTTTGAAATTAACATTTCAGATACACTTTAAAGCTAAATCTATTAAGAAATCAAAGACATTCTTTAAAGCTAAAGCTATTAAGAAACTAAAGACTCTTGATACTTCCACAAACATGGACTACCCCCCAAGCAATTAAGTAACTCATCTTAAAGTTTTAAACTGCTGCAATGTATGCAGAACAAAACTAGGCATTTTAGAGTCTTCATCTTGAATCTGTTTCCTCAAGAGATATATGGCATCGATTCGTCAACCTTCATGCAATTCTTCTGTCACTTCTTCATTATTAATGTACTTTGTCGATATCATTCAGTATACTACAACTACAAGGATAGAATTAGGATTATCAACAGAGACATATAAATTACTATCACGACAAATGGTTCCATTTTGATAAAAATCAACTCATCAATTGCACCTTACATTAAAAGAATTCAGTTGCATGAAATGGTTTTGGCATTGTTTGAGGGAAGTTCTATGTTCAATGATGGTATCTGTAAGTAAGGAAGAAGAAAAAGCTCAAACACATGATCTTTTCTGGTAAATAATAATAATATTTGTTTCTATTCATCATTAGCAATAATTGGAAAGCACAAACTTCTTGAGAAAGCCCATCTCTCATGACTTGCTAGATAGGAAATTAGAGTTCCTCACTTCCTTGTACTTCTCTGATCCAGTAAATAGTCTACCGATAAATAACAACACAATAAACGAGAGCTTTTGACAGCGCAGAATACAACTTTGTACAGATTAGAGCAGCGTGCCTTCTGTTTTTTTATTTACTTTTGGGATACCCATGAGGTTCCTGTTAGTATAGCTGAACGTTTTTTTTGGTAGAGAATCACATTTTCCTGTAGGTAAACAACTTTTGATATACTTCTTGTATAGAGTGTTTCCCCCACTCTAGCCAACTTCTCGCACCTCTTCACTGGGACATCTGTGCATCTCCTCTTCACAATTCGAACCATCTCAGTCTTACTTCCCTCATCTTGTCCACCACAGAGGCCACTCCACCTTGTCCCGTATATCTTCATTCCTAATCCTATCTCGCCTAGTATGGCTACACATTCCTCTCAACATCCTCAATTTCATTATTTTCTTCTACAAGAACGTGTGATTCTTGATCAGTACAAACCAATTTATAAAACTACCTTCAAGTCTTGGTGACACATTCTTATCACACAAGACACTGGATGCAAGCCCAATTTCACCCACCCTGCTCCAATGCGATGTGTAACATCATCGTCAATCTCCCCATACTTGAATATAGACCTAAGATACTTGAAACTTCTTCTCTTGGAGATGACTTGTGTATCAGTCCTTACTTTCACATCTGCCTCGTGAATTACGTTATTGAACTTGCACTCCAAGAGTCCAAGTACTATGCTGTAGTTCTACTCAACATGAATTCTTTAGACTCTAGAGTTTGTCACCAAACCCCCAGCCTATCATTAACTCTACCTATGTTCGGTCAAATTATGTCCTTTACAAATAACATACACTATGGCATCTCTGTTTGGATATGTTACATCAGTTCATCCATCACCAAGGATAATAAAAATGGGCTAAGAGATGATTCTTGGTGCAACCCTATCACGACTTGGAAGTGCTCCCAGTCTCCTCCCTGTGTCCTCACCCGAGTGTTAGCTCCACCGTACAAGTCGATTTTAAATCGCCCTAATATAAGCTAGGGGAACACCTCTAACCTCCAAACATCTCCATAGAACCCCCCCCCCCCCCCCCCTAAGGACTTTGTCATATGCTCTTTCTAGGTCAATAAACACCATATGTAAGTCCCTCTTCCTCTCTGATCAACCGATCTCCTTATGAGATGAATGACTTATGTGGTTGAATGCTCCGACATGAATCCAAATTGGTTCTCGGTAATGAGCACACCCTTCCTCACCCGCATATCCACCCTCTCCCAAACTTTCATAGTATAACTAATAGCTTGATACCTCTACAATTGTTGCAATTCTAAATATCACCCTTATTCTTGTACAATGGGATCATTGTACTCGACCTCCATTCTCCAAGCATTTTTTACGTCCTAAAAATAACGTTAAACAACCCAGTTAGTCACTCCATTCTTGTTTTGACATTGCGATTCCAAAATTTCACCAGAATCTCGCCTGGTCTGGTCACCCTCTGTCTACTCATCTTACGAATAACCCTCTCAGAGTATTCTAAATCACCCAGCATAATATTCATGTCCACCTCTTCGTTCAAAAGTTTATGGAAGTATGCCTGTCATTTCTGTCTATTGTGTGCATCTTCCACCAATACTGTCTTCTTCATCTTTAATGCACTTCACTTGGTCCAGATCTCAAGTTCTTCTCTCTCTTGCCTTGACAAGCCGATACAACTTCTTATCCCAGCCATTATCCAATAGTTCTTTATACAAGCATTCAAAATCTGTCATTTTAGCTGTTGTAATCGCTAACTTCGCTTCCTTCTTCATTACCTTTTATCTCTCCTTTCCTCTTTCCTCGTCTTTGCTCTACACTAACTCCATATAAGCAACTTTCTTGGCTTCCACTTTCGCTGGACAGCTCCATTCAACCACCAATTATTGGAATTTTTTTAGGGCCAATTTAGAATCTTGAAGGAAGAATTAACAGTTCAATTTAAAGAGTAAGTTTGTAGACAAAATGTGTTCCATTACAAAAACAGTTAGAATAGCAGCTACTCGCCTTATTGAGATAGTTCATTTGTGTAACGACACAAACTGCCACAATAAACATAAAAGCCCAGGTTTCCGGATAGATCAGCTGGTTCTTTCCCTCAACAGTTAACTTCAGTGAAGTACCAAGGGCTTTAACACTCATAACCTGCACAATAAACATAAGAGGGACATAAATTCTAATGCATCTATGCAAACAGTTACAAAGTTTTTGGTTATTGACTAACAAACATAAGATTTTGGAAGTTAAGCATTTAAATGATAGACCACAAGGCAAGCAAATTCGATTCAAAGTTTTACCGAGAGAGAACCCATCAATGAGCAGATTCCAGTGAAAACAAGAACATTTGAGTGTCCACATTGAGGAGCAAAGTAGAAGACAAGAATGAAAACCAAGACAATCACCGATCCCATGTAGAGCAAAAATGCTGGAGTAGGAAAGGAAATGAAGTTAAAAAGTGTAGATGGTCCCAAAGGAACTAGACGATTTGGTCATGAAGGAAACATCTCACCTTTCTGAGTTGCCATATACCAAATTTCTTTGACAGAAGAGATAGGATGCTCCTGTGGTGCATGGACAACTATAACAACAGAACCAATAATGCACAGCACACATCCCAAAACTCCAAGTGGATGCAACTTTTCCTTCAAAATAATCTGAGCCAATACAGCACTACAAGAGTTTTTGGCCATAAAACTGGTTATGCAAGCAGAAGCAAATCTCAACTCTTATCATAAACAATGATATACACTATTACCAAGATTACACACCTGACAATTATACTCAATGCACCAAGAGGGGTGACAAGAACCGCCGGAGCAAAAGCATATGCCACAAAATTTGCAATCTCTCCGACTATCACTATGAAAAGCAAAAGAAAAAAAGAC
Source organism: Solanum verrucosum (assembly GCF_900185275.1). Classification (NCBI taxonomy): domain Eukaryota; kingdom Viridiplantae; phylum Streptophyta; class Magnoliopsida; order Solanales; family Solanaceae; genus Solanum; species Solanum verrucosum. The sequence continues at coordinate 5,274,459 of NW_026019984.1, forward strand.
AAGAAAATTCTATGGACAGTCAGCCAATGATCAAGAAAGAAAACACTAGACCTAGGCCACACCTTACTTCTATTTGGAGAAATTCATGAAACAAATCAGTAGCACCAAAAGGGTAGAGAAGTTGATTAACAGAAAACTCCAAAATTGAAAAAAGAAACACACTAATCAATCATTAAACTTAACTTCCCATACCAAACTATCAACAAATTATATTCATATATACACTTCTACCAGTCCTTTCAAGCAGCAACACTTTATCAAACATTGAAATACACAAACAAATGCTGTAATTAAGGATATAGGACTGCAGAGAACAGAAACAACATGCCCAGCGCAATCCCACAAGTGGGGTCTGGGGAGGGAACTGTGTACGTACGCAGACCTTACCCCTACCTTGAGAAGTAAAGAGGTTGTTTCCGATAGACCCACAGGGGCTCCAAAAAAGAGGGAAAAACTTACTTGTGATCATTCCAATCCACCAGAGGGGCTCCAAAAGATATGAATACCCACCAACACCTACAAAACAAACCCAAGAAAACTCAAAATCAGATTCATACAACAGAACAAGTAACAAGAACATGAAAAGATGAAAACTTTAAAGAACCCCACATACCAGCTCTAACACCAGAGACTACAGCAGCTCTTCTAAGGCCTTTCTTCTTAATAATAAAACTTGTCCCTATGAACACACTTGAAAGCAGAGCCAAAATAATACCTGTCATATTATCTTTAGAGAAAACCATGACTAAAAGTTACTGTATCTTTCTTCTTCTTTTCTTCATGGAAATATGAAAATAATCAGTTTTTCCTTATTGGGTCATCAAATCTCAACTCAAATCACAAAAAAAGAATATTTAAAATTTGTTTTTTTTTATTTATAACACTTGTTGTTCTTGATTTGGCATATTATATGTGCTGCAAATTGTCAGATCCAGCTCATTATTCACAAATGGGTCCTAACGATGTCCGACACTTGAATGAAAACTAGCCTTAGATCAATAATCATCCAAGGTGTATATTCATACTTGATTCTTGATTCTTGTGCATTTCATCACATGTGATTTTACGTTCAATAAGAAAAGATTTTATACTAAAAAAAAAAGAAAAAGGGAAAAGGCTCAAATATGTCATCGAACTTTCAGAAAAGACTCATTTATGTCATTCGTTAAAAGTTTGGCTCATCTATGCCATTACCGTTTAAGAAAAGGCTCATTCATGCCATTATTTTTTAAACGGTGGTTTTGTAAAATCATTTTTTACACGTGACCAATTATAATTCGGCCACGTCATTATTTTTTTATTCCTTTCTTCTGGTCTACATTACATCTTTTAGATACCGTTCTTTTTCAACTCTCGATAGAGATAATATTAGTAGAAAACTTAGAGCTTATTTGTGTTAGTAGATTGTTAGTAGTTGATAAACAGTTAATATTTAGATAGAAATATGTTTTAAAAAAAAATGATCAAAGTAAAAATCTTTTTGCTAACCATGTTTGACTAATTTTTGTTATAGTAAGTTAGTTTGAGTGTTGACTAGCTTAAAAGCTCAATCAAATCTCATATAATCGTATTATACCTTTGATTGAAAAACATATCCTAAATTATCTATTTGTACTATGGAATTTGACTATCAAAATATTCTAAATGTGTATCTATTTTATAAGGTAAAATTTTATTAGCATCAAATATTTTTATTAAATCAATAAATATCTAATATTTATTTTTAGAATATACATAGTCATCACTTAGCTAAATATATATAATCAAAACATTTAGCTTTGATAAGTCATATTTATAAAGTATAAATATCAATGAGATTAAGTATTTTATCATTTGACAGTATATGTATCCAATTTAACAAGTCTTCCAAATTCTGTCTGTCTAAAATTGGTCAGATTCACCATCAAAGTCAAGCTAGGACAATAAGAATATTTCTTTTGTTTTTCTTAATTAGTACTCTCATTTTTCCATCACTTCAATTTATTTGATATGTTTTAACTTGATACAAAAGTTAAAGAAAATAATAAAAGAAAAATGAATTTTGTAATTTTAAATTAAAGATATGTTAATCAGTTGATGTATCAAAATGTCCTTTAGTATTATAGTTTTAACATGTCACTGAAAAAAATGAAATTAAAGAGATGCCAAAAAAAGAAAAAGATTTTTTTAACAAACAAACTAAAAATAAAAATACGTAAGACAAATAAATTGAAACAGACCGTGTAAATTCTTTCCAATCTAGGGATTTCTATGATTGATTGGAGGCTTATGTCAGTGTGTATATTAAAATTCTAACATTCCAATCGTGGAAGGCTCCACTTGAAGATGCTGATACATCAACATTTTATGACACTGACATTGCCATTTGCCACACTGAAGAGCTGAATGACCCTTCTTTCTTTTTTTCGCCCAATATCCGATATCTACATTAAAGTCCGACTAAGTTCAAATTCATGCCCAGAAGTCTCACATTGGGGGTAAAACGCTCCCTAACAAAGTCGACTCCATACCCAATGAAACTCGAATGCAAAAACTCTTGGGGTTAAGGATGAAAGAATACTTCCCACTCCATCACAACCAGTAGCTGAATGACCCTTTGTTCCACACTCCTTTCCTTGTAGTATTTAGGATGATAATAGCCTATTCATTCTCATATTCATTTAAGGAAAACTTATTTATAAGTACAGTGCGACCAAACTTATATAGTAACACAAAATGAACAATGAACCTGTGCTATGCAGTGATACTTCTGAAGTATTTTCAATGTCATGCATGATATCTGTGCTTGTTGATTCACCCTTCTTTAGTCTAGACAAAACAAAGTTTAAAAGATTTTTACATAGTAACATCATTTCACTAAAAAAACAAAAAGTTAATAACTCAATGTATGTAATAATACATCAATATATTACACAAATAGCTGTATTTTGAACATCAAGAGATTAAAAGTAACAACAGTTTGGAGAAAAAATCTTCATGAGCTCAGCAAGCTCCGAGCAGCTTCCAAACTCAGTTCTTCATCCACCTGAAAGTCGTAAAGTTTTCCAGCGTCAAGTTACAGCACAAATTATTAGGTAATGGGCTTAACACGAAATAGAAACACACTTTTACCAAACCCAAACACGCAGAAAGCAGGAAATTTTCTGCTTGAGTTAGTGTACTTACAAGTTTCCTGTAAACTTGTCGAAATGTCTTGCAAAATTCTTCTGCTTCTGCTGGATTCATCTGTGTAAAAAGCCAGACCAAACCCTTTGTTAGTCACAGACGAGACCACGTTTGGTCTTTCATAGTAGGATGAGATATTGTCAGTTGTCTAGTGGTCAATGATGTGGAACGGAACTATGGGGGATCAAGGTTTAATTTACAGCAGACGCAAAAATATTGATTTCTTCCATTTGCCAAAGCTTGATGGATAGAGTTATTCGATACATGTGCTGGTAGGAGGTAAGAGACTAGCAGGTACCCGATAGAATAGTCGAGGTACGCACAAGCTAACTCATACTCCACCATCAGGGAAAAAGTATTATAGCAGGATTAAATATTGCACACAAACCATCTAATGAAGTTCTGTTCAGAACATTCTCAAACATCTCACTAGGGTTATAATTTTTGTAAAGATGTCCTGTTTCAATAATCTTCCTCAGCAAGATATGGAAAGAAACAAAAAGGCATCCAATGCTTGTTATCACTTTTAATATCCGTCATTCTCCCCCCTCTGTGAGAACCTTAATCAAGGAGCACTCTAATCACCAGCATATACCATTTTGCTCATAAGATGACTGACTTAACAAAAGGAGACTCCTTGCTTGGTCATTTAGCAGCTTCATTCATAGCTGTTCTGATCTAATCCCCCTAACCAAAGCATAATGTTAAATAGACCTTGGGCCTAACTCAACGCTAATAGCTAAGCTCAAAGAAAGGAAGCTTGCTAAAGAGTCCAAATTCTCCTCATTCCATGTATGTGGGACTCAAAAATGTAAGAGCCCCACATTGGATATTAAATAAGTAAATCTCCTTATATGGTCTTGGACAATCCTCCCTCATGAGTTAGATTTTGGGTTGAGTTAGGCCCAAGATCCATTTTTTTACATGGTATCTGAGCCAGGATCAATCCATTTTTTAGTTCACCGAAGTTGGGCCCCATACTATATTATCCACACTCAAATTAACGAGGTCTGGGCATGTCGGTGAGTATAAGAATCCCACATTGGATTTGGAAGGGGTAATTGACCTCCTTATATGTTCTTGGACAATCCTCCCCATGTGGGCTAACCTTTGGGGTTGAATATGCCCAAGATCTATTTCTTTACACATAGTATGACTCTTCACTTAATGTGGTGTAGTTTTCTCTATAATGTTTCGGTCTTCTAGGTCAGACGAATTTCCAGGGTTGGTCATTTGAACTTTGATTTCTAATTTGCTTCCTAACACCTCTAGTTGAGCAATCCCTGAATGTTGCCACCAAATTCAACTATTTCCGGGGGCGCATGCTACCTTGAAAATGGGCAAATTGACACTTCATGCCTGTTGTTGCTTTAACTTGCATCAGCACTTCACCAAATAACCACTCAATTTCCCTTCTAATCTAAAGGTATTGATTTAGGAGTTTTTATAGTAATCCTCTTTGATCATGAGGAAAAATTACCATTAACACAAATTTTGTCGATATTTCACCAAGTAAAATCATTTAAGATCAACCAAGTGAGAGAATCATGTTATATGATGTATAGTTTATTTACAAGTATCATTATTATTATTTTTTTATGACAAGGGAAATCTGCAGCCGCTACCCTTTGGGTGCGCACAGGGTAAAACCCCGCTCCTATGTAATAACTCGCAAACCACATAGAAGAGGTAACCGCACTAGGCAAGCCCAGTGCGACGAGTTCGACCCAGAAGGCAAACCCCTTGCTTTCGCTGGCAAGGGGTTTCAAACTTGAGACCTCCAACATGGAAGTCCCAAGCCCAAACAAGTATCATTATTATTACTCCCCTACTATCTTATTTTTTGATTTTATCATCACCTGCTATTTGCTTAACTTTCAGCTAGCATATTATTTGTTGTCAATACTGTTCATTTATCATTTTTATGGCTTCTTCACTACTGTATTTCCTTTCCAAACCTGCTCTATTATGCTTTACTTGAGCCGAGGGTCTTTCTAAAACAGCCTCTCTACCTTCACGAGGTACAAATAAGTCTATGTAATCCCCGCCCCCCTCAGACGCCACTTGTGGTATTACACTGGGTATGTTGATGTATAGACATAAGGAAACACTAAAAGGAGTGACCGCATGCCATCTGCTCGAGCAATTAAGAGGTGTTAAGTATCTGCTCGAGCAATTAAGAGGTGTTAAGTATCTGCTCGAGCAATTATATGAAGGACCAGTAAGTTCAAAACAATAAGACTTGTTAATAGCCCTTTGCAGTATATACAGGCATGTATTCAAGCCAAAGCAAATTTGAATCTACTAGGTTTGGCTGAACAATATCTGATAACACAGCATTGGGAAATTGTTCATGATGACTCTATGCAAAAATTACATAACAAACAATCACAACAGGAGATCACCTTTTTCTCCGCAGCTGCTTTTAGTTTGCCCCAAAATGCTTCTGTAACATGAAAGTGATTCAGTAATTTGAGATCTTTCCAAAGTGGTGTAAGATATACAGATGAAGCAATCTCAATATAGCCCTAAAACTTTATTGCCATTGATCATTTCAAAATGGGCATTCATAAATAATTTCAATCTCTGATAAGAATAAAATAAATGGATATTGAATTTTACTTTCCATATGTAGAAGTTTAGATAGGGTTTGAAACTTAAATTCCGACAAGAAGATTTGCTACTGAAACTTTAGGGGGGATTCCGTAATGAGAAGAAAAAGAAAACAGTAATTTAAGACTGATTTGCATGATAAGGGAGTTGGAACCAAGACCCTAGATTTATTGCCAGATATTAAATGATATATCAATCTGAAGATATATACACTTCAGTAATGAGGGCACCCATAACAAACTAATAGAATAGGTTGTATTGTTACCAATTTCAAAATAAAATAAAATAGAGCAGGATGTTTAGTATTTATGATCTAACAACAGCAATATTTTCGTGCAGGTTGAATAATTCTAAGGACATTGTAAACAGAAGTTTTTGGTCATTTTCCAGAAAAAAAATAACTGATAATGTCATAACATACCACCATGGCCCATTGCTCGAGTATTGGACTCTACTGCACCTCCCTTACTCTGACCATCTTGCAATTGCTTCACCTGATACAGATTTTGGCGTAAGAAGAAATAATCAAGATCTGAAAAAAAGCTTCAGACAATTATGTGTTGAAAAGTTTCTGCCCTACCTCCTCTTTCTGCTTGGACTGGGAAGTTGATTGACTTGATGCATCCAAATCAAGCTGATGGGAGACGAATAAAATGCAAAGGAGAGTTGGGAGGTAAGATTATATATATGGAATAATATGCACTGAGAAACTGAAGAAGAAAAGAACCATCAGAAATTAAATGACTGCACTAGATGAGATCAATATGATGGGGATAAGCATGACAGAGATGTGGATATACTTGTCTATTCTTGCTTTTACACCACAGATATTTGTAGAGTCTCATATGTGCACAACCATTTCTATTTTCCCACTAGATAGGTTGAACATGCTGAGGAGTTGGCAATTCTACCACTTTCACATCTTCCTCATTTTCATCCCAAAAAAGAGGTAATGGCACAAGAATTCAATTAATTCCCAATCACTCTCCCCATTTTCGGACCCTAGTTAAAAGACTAAGGTATTCTAGTGTATAGAAGCATGTAAAACATATGATTAAGATGGCAAGCAATGAAATCAGCCAAGAGAATTCCTCCTTATTGTCTGGGATAACAGCTGAAATCCCCAATTATATCACCGAAAAGATATTCCTTTCCAAAGAAAATAAAAGACCAATAACTAATAAGCCTTCAGGGCTGGTATAGAGTGGATTTTTTTGTTGGGATCCGAAAAGTTAATGAGTATTTCAACTGTACATTCAGGACAGAAAGAATCAAAATGAGGAGAATTGTTATTTATTGGTGTAACATAAATTAAATGAGATGATAATTATATTACTGTATAAAAGCAATAGATGGATATAAAGACAGTGTTGGCCTATTAATTCTTTCGCACTTCAAAGGAAAATGATAACAATTAAGATAATGGCTTTGAAAGCTCATTTGAACTCCACCATTGGGTTCATACGCTACACAAACTAACAGGCCATTGCCCATTGAGTTTCTAGTACCTCCACGACTATGATTAACATATAAGCACATGATTTTGATCCAAGATTCCATAAAGAAAGTTAGGATAACCAAACAACGACAACTTTAGCACGCGAGTTCTAAGTCTTGATTAGCAAAAGCAAAACTCAAAAATTAAGAGAATTATTTTACTTCATCATTGTAAGCTTGTGAACAACCCAAGTGAAAAATTGATGATAATATAGAAACTGAGAATGCTTACTAAGCTCCAAATTTCAAGAAAACTACATCATAAACATGTCTCCTACAGTATTACAAAAATTACTAAAGAACAGGCAAAATAACAAGATTGTCCAATGACAACTTGAATCAAGTCGACATATAATAACCTTAATCACCCTACTCAATACCTTAATGCTTACTAAACCCCAAATTTCAAGAAAACAACATCACCAACATGTTTCCTACAGAACTACAAAAAATACTAAAGAACAGCCAAACAACAAGATTTCCAACAGCAACTTGAATCAAGTCAACATATAATAACCTTAATCATTCTACTTCATACCTTAATGCTTACTAAGCTCAAAATTTCAAGAAAACTACATCATAAACATGTCTCCTACAGCACTACAAAAAATACTAAAGAACAGCCAAAACAACAAGATTGTCCAACAGCAACTTGAACCAAGTCAACATATAATAACCTTAATCACCCTACTTCATACCTTAATGCTTACTAATCCCCAAATTTCAAGAAAACAACATCACCAACATGTCTCCTACAGTACTACAAAAAATACTAAAGAACAGCCAAAACAACAAGATTTTCCAACAGCAACTTAAATCAAGTCAACATACAATAACCTTAATCACCCTACTTGAGGACTTTATAAAAATAAAACAGTAAACAAAAACTATACATCAGCACAAAACTCAGTTCTGGGTATCCAGATTTACAAAAGATCAATTGGACTAAACTATTTTCTTCTACATACAAGAATTCTAAAAATAGCTCCTTTACACCAATAATGAAGAGACAGAATCAAACTTAATCTTCTTGTATCTAAACAATCACCCTAAACACCCAAAAAAGAATTTAATCAAGTGGGTATTAAGTGAAAGAGATAGTAAATCAGAACCCATTTTTTCAATTTTCAAGAATGTACTAAAGATTGGATTTTTATAGAAAGCAAAGAGTGTATCAAGATAGATAAAAAGGAGAGGGCTTTGTTTACATAATAATCAGGAGAGCGAACGGCTGGGAAGAGCTCAAGAAGGCGTTGAAATTCTTGTTCATCCATATTCTTGATCTCTCTCTATCTCTCTGCTGCGCTAAAACCCCCCTTTGCTTCTTTTTTACTGCTGCCTTCTGATGTCTGGAGTCTATAGACACTCCATCTTTTTATGTTGTCTCTTCTATTTTTATGTTTTCCAATTTTTGACCCGACTTGAGATCCAACCTCATCTCGAACCCGACTCTCGACCTCGATTTATAACTTGACTTTTAATTTCAATCTCGATTCACAACTCCAATTTTCGCCTCGGCTTTAATCTTTTAAGTATTTTTCATAAAATATTTTTTTTTATACCAAACGTAATCTTATTTTATGTGTTTTAGTTTTTGATTGAACAAAAATTAGAAAAAATAATAATTTATATTTTAAATTTAAATGTGTGAAAATATTACACTTTTAAGCCTATCATATATGATAATGAAAGTTTAAAAAATCATTAAATATTAAAAAATAATTTTCTTTTTTAAAATAAGTAAAACAAATCTTTTTTTGACGTCTCTGTCTAATGGTTTTATTAATAATAAAATAAAATCCTTAACGTAAATAAGTACAAGCAAGGGGACCTTATGGCTTACATTACAAATCCTAATGAGATTACAAGCCTATATTAATCAACAAGAATGAAGAAAATAAGATCTAGAGAAAATTAAGTATTCTATTATCATCATAGAGTTAATGATACAATCTATGATGATATTACAAATGAGGATGCTTAAATAATGTAAAACGTCACGAAGAAGGTTGAGTTATTAATCTCGAACTTTCTTGTATATATGTATGAACTAAAAGAGATAGTTTGTCTGTCTAAAGGAATCTGGAGTATTTTCCGCTTGTCTTCTTCAAATTTGTCCAATAACACTTAATAGTTTATCACTTTCTCTTAGATTTATTGGATCTTGTTGAAATTGGTTGCACTATCATATGATTCTGCTTGGCCATTCGCATGGTAGATGCCTTGGAACAAATTCTTCAATGTCTTACCATCCCAATTAGGTTGCCTACCATGTGTCTTCCTTTTGCTTTTATTGCTTTCACTTCTTTGTTGTCCAGATGAAAGACCGTCATCTCTAGCCACTTTATCAAAGAATATATCCAACATATTATCTTCCTCATTCTCCTCAAATAATTTCTTTCCCAACTCAATACATTGACTAAGCCCAGAGGCCAAGTCCCCAACTCACATCTTTGCAATCACATTTTTAGGCACAAATATTGAAGCTTCTGAACTTAATTTGCTATTCAAAGGAGGAGGTGAAACATGTTTTTCTTCATCAACCTAATCATCTCACCTAGGAGCACTTATCTCACCTTGATTTTTCTTAAAACTAATCAATTCACTTGTCGAACTAGCATGAGAGAGTGATAACATACCTTTCTCCATGCAATGCTTTAGTTAAATACTTTCAGTAGTCGATAATGGTTCAAACACATTTTACGTTGGTAAAATTAAGTTAGAATCAACACACAATTAAAGATTCTCTATCGCACCCATTTCCTGACTTTGAGAATTACTTTGACCTATCGAGAAACCAATACCATCATCAACTAATTTTTTGTGTGCAATCATAGTCCAATTTGGAGATGCATTCTCTTCACTATTGAAATTTTCAGCGTTTTAAAGCTGTGACAATTTCCATGTTTGGTGTACAACAAATTTCTTTACCTAAAAAGCATCGTATTGTGCAATTCTTTTGTTACTATATGTAGAAAAATTCTTGATGATGTCACTAAACTGCTACACCAACTCTTTGTCTTGTCCAAGATCACCAAATATAAACACTTATTTTCAGTAGCATTGCAATTTAATTGTTGTGCAGGATCAACTTGAAGTGTATTGACTAAAGTTTTTGAATTAGTGATATATTGCCCAGCAATATCTTTAATCACAAGCCTCACATCAGTAGCATTTTAGTTTCCAACACCATTGTTATTTAGTTGCTGCCCAGAATAGACTTGCAACGCTTGCTGATAATTGCAAACGTACACCAGAAACATTCATTTGTTGTTGCTACATTATCTTTCCAGTAGGATCAAGAGTTCGATTCCCTGAAGTCGCTACAACACAGGTATTTGATTCTGAAATTCTAATTTCAAGGGGTAGGTCTCAAGATCTACATATTTTCCTTTGCTCTATCCAACAACATTAGGATTAATTCCACCAGTAACAAGAAGGCGATTTCCACCGATTGCTCTTGTAACAATAACCAAAGAATTATCCTTGATAGAATTAAAGGAACAATGCCAACACAAGTTGAACAAACATAAAGAAGGAGAATAAGGGAAGTATAAATCAATAATCACTTTGTATTAGATATGCTGCAATGAGCAGCTTGATGTTGTCTAAATAATGGCATGTTCATTTTCACAGACAGTCACAAATAGATTATTTTTGGTCATATTTTGGTAAGTATACACTATAGAAGTGGCATCTCTTCTACTCTATATTCTGGTTTTTGCACTTCTTGATGAGACCATTTGATCACATCTGGGAGTGGTTTACCTTCCTACATCTTGGATGCATCTGCTGTTGCTCCACTCAAAGCAATGGCTGCTTTGGATCCGGATGGACGGCCCAAATGCTTGCTGATGAACTCCCCGGCTACCAGGAGTTTCTGTAGATCCACATTGGTTTTAATCCCAAGACCATTAAGCATGTAGACAACATCTTCCGTTGCAACATTGCCAGTAGCTCCTTTGGCATATGGACAGCCTCCGAGACCAGCAACTGAGGAGTCGACTGTGCTAATACCCATCTGTGGACAATACGACAACCAGTTATGCACTAAAAAACAGCAACTCCATGACTAGAACCAGTGGTGGAGCCACAGGTAATGAGGGGTTCAATTGAATCTCCTTTGTTGAAACTAGCGTGAAGACAATTGTGTATATATTCAAAAATTTAATCCTCGACATAAGAGAAGCTTTTTGTGTAGTGGTGTGGTTCGAAATTGTACTAGTCACAGATTTGAGTCCCAGGAGTGGTGTTCATGCATCTTTCTGTAGCTCCCTAGTAATAATTCTTGGCTCCGCCACTGACAATAACTACCATTTCGTGCTTTTGTTGAGCATGGCTATTATTCCAATCGGAAATTTATTAACTAGCACTCTATGTACATAATTCAAATGCAATGAGAAAAAGTAAAATATGGATGTGACATAAAATGTTAGATTTCATGGTCATTGGCAGTATTCGGTAAAGATAAGAATGAAAATTTTGGACTGACAGACAGAAGTTTATGGAAGAAAAAAGGACTATTTCTTCATCCAGTTGTCAGAAAAGTCTGCCCCCATAGGTCCTAGCTTTGTGCAGACATGTGGAATTTGTTCCGCTCTTATTTTGGTTGGAGAGGTTAGGCTTCACTAGAGGCCTTCCAACTTTGTATTTCCCATCCGTAATTCATAGAATCTCGAGTAGGTTTGAGAAAAACAAAACCAGTACGGGAGGTCATTGGGAAGGCACATTGAAATTATGAGGCACTTAGCTCTACTTTCTTAACTAAAGACAGTACTCATAATCATGAAAAACCGGAGGGAGTATAATCTCTTTTTAACAACTTATACACCAACATTTACTGGTTTCCCAATTCTAGAAACCTATCCTCTTCATGATTGTTTTATAAATAAAAACCAGAAGTTCTGACTTCTAACTAGTGTTCAGCAGCTTAAAATTTCAAATGCTTAATTAATATGACATGCGATTACTTGTACATTTGGTTAAGATATATAGAAAGCTAGCATGAAAGAATTGCATATGTCTTCAACTAGATTTCCGATAAAAGAACTTACTTGGAGGGAAACCAAAATATTTGAAAGAGACTGTCCATAGGTATCATGAAAATGCACAGCAAGCTTTTCAACAGGAACCACAGCCATCACAGCTTCAAGCATAGGAACAACAGTTCCTGGAAAGAAAATAAAATAACATGGAACAGACGTCAAGTCACTTCACAAATTTAATTTTTAGATATTCTGTTTATCGTCTCTAACCAACCCTCCAATTGCAAGTAAAATTTGAAGCTATAGTGCAACTCTAAGTTGCATTTTTAGCACAATATGCTTGGTCACACTGGGAAAATTCCTTTTTTTTAGCAATACAATACTTTAGCTTTGGACCCTAAACATAGAAATATTTCCGCAACATAAATAGCATATCAGTTGAATCTTAATGAAAGAACTAAGGCATTTTTCAATTCTAATGCAATACATGATTTAAAATATTACCTGGAGTAGCGATTCCTATTGTGTCTCCAAGGGAAATTTCGAAACATCCCATGTCATGAAGTTCCTTTGCTACATATGCCACCTTTGAAGGTGAAATTGCTCCTTCAACTGGGCACCCAATAGCACAGGATACATATCTGCCGAGCATTGAAAGATCTGATTTAACTTTGTACCACGTATGATGGTAAGACATAAATGTTACACGCTGCAACATCCAAGCCGAAGCAAACTAAACTAAGATTTCTAATCTTTTTTTCGCCTAGAGAAATATTGAAGTCCTCATCATGTCATTATTTGACTAAGAAAATCGAATTTAGAGAACTGAGTCCAATTAGATGACTCGCTTCAAAATAATTGCCAGAAGACAATGATTCAAAGTAGCGGTGACAACACAAAAGAAAGAGCAATTCCTTCAATATAAAAATATGCCAACATAAAATGCATGTCCAATTTACAGAACCTACTTCAGTACTGAAGGAAAAATGGAACAAATTCAGCCTTGTGCTCAAGTATCAGATCTTTCATTACCCGCGAATCGGTATTGCCAGCTTTTTGGCAGCAGATGTAACAGCTTGATATCGAACAAGGCTCTCCTCAATGCTGCAATTAATGTTTGACTTTGAGAAAGACTCTGAAGCTGATGCAAAGACTGCTACTTCTTTCGCCCCGGCTGCAACAGCTGCTTCAAAGCCCTAACAGAAATTCAAATAACACCAATATAATTATCAGAGGAAGAAAGTTGTAGTTCCTCAAGAGCGAGAAAGGTTTCCCAACAACTACTACATACTTTCATATTAGGTGTCAATACAGGCAATCTGGCACCTTCCAGATCCAGATCCTTAACTGCTTCCATTACATCCTTGGCATCCGACAGCTACAAAAACATAAACAGGAGAATCAGAAAAGAAAGGACAGGTTTCAAAGAGCCAATGCATAATAAAAAGCTATTGGATTTTCTGATCACTATACACCATAAAACGTAGACTCAAAAAACAAGCTTAAACATCACACAAATTTTGTGATGGAAAAAGTGTACCACCGCAACTGAATGCAAAGAAGTTTCCTTATATATAAATAGAGGAAGAAGTACCTGAGGCACCCATTTTGGAGAAACAAAACCCGTCACTTCAACCACAGGTAGCCCACAAGAGACAAGTTTTTGAATTAATTCAACTTTCACTGATGTAGGAACAGTTTTCTTCTCATTTTGTAATCCATCCCTTGCACCAACTTCCACTATCTTCACATGATTTGGCATGCCATTGAACAACTGCTACCGGTCAAAGAAACAACCAGTCAGAAATTAAAATGTTTAAGAAGAAGGATACAGGAATCTGTGCAAGAAACAAAGACATTGAAAGAAGAGGGCAAAAAGGACTTCAAGGAATTACCTTGAACGTTTTTCTCACTGTGCTTCTGTGGTTGCTGTAAGATTTAGGTTGACGATCTGTCAAACACTGTGAACGAGACACAGTTCCACATACTATATAATTCTTGCTAAGACTCTTTGACCTTCGACTTGAAATGGCATTGCGTGATCCATGCCTTCTCCATTTATAGTTCTCTCTCCCATATTCGTCATTATCTTCACTGAAGACAAATATATTCGGATAGTCATGCATTATTTACTCAAGCAATTCTAAAGGGAATAAATTAAAATGTTCAGTATCTACATTGAGATGTCAAGTGTCAAGAAACTTGCTGATAATTTAGATAACAGTGTCTTCAAGACTAGAAAAAGGGGAATATTTTAACAGTTATGGTCCTCCTTTGCCACGAAGAAGATAACATTCTAGCTTCTAATTGTAACAACTCTGTCTAAACATTGCTCAAGATCAATGTTTTCAAAAACGTTTTTGGGGAGTCCCAGGGCGAGTCTCGGGGCAGGGCGCACCAAAAATGCTCCGGGGCGTAAAGGAAAGATGTAGAGCCATAAGACGGAAGTCCTAAAATTTGAGGCGTAAGCCCCAAGCATAAAAACGTAAGTCCTGGGCGTAAAAACGTACACCCGGGCGTTTTTAATTTATTTTTTTGAATCATATTTTTATTATTGGTGTAATAATATTTCTCAAATAGTAATTATAATACTTTTTTCTTCATTATTGATTATTAATACTTATCTCAAATAAAAATCATAAATCATTGAAAGGTTTACTTTTGCTTATTTTATTAGTAATAAAACTATAAAATTGAATATACATGAGACTACTCCCCGTAGATCCATGGGACTTACGCCCCGTGTCTCGGGGCTTACGCCTCGCCCTATACTGTATAAAACGCCTCGCCTCACGCCCCGCCTTTTAAAACACTGCCCAAGACCTTGACAGACATTAGACAATTAATAATCCCAATAACAACAGCAACCATTATAATAGTAATACAACAGATTTAGATTATGAATTGTTTTCGCAAACACACTACCCTCCCTAGACCCCATTTGTGGGATTACACCGGGTATGTTGTTGTTGTTGTGCAATCATCCAGGAGATAGCTAAGTTTTTAGTATTTACTTTATGCCAATTAGTGATAAAACATATCAGCCTATCTGAACCTTTTTTACTGAAAAACAAATCAGTGGAAGGAGCAGGAACCTTGAGGTTCAAATATAATAAGAATAAGCAAGAGGAATACCTTGGTAAAAAAGGACCGCAAAGTAACTAGTAAAGGAAACCTTTAAACCCGTGCAAACACAAAAACAGTACAAGAAAATGGGAGCATCACTATTTGTCACTAAGTTGTGCATAGAGAAATATTGGAAAGCACCACTGCAATCATGATATATGTTAGTTGTGAGTAAAATTTTAAGTACTTACACACAGCTGTTGGAAGAGCTGCAATTTCTCCCATCAGACCAGGAGTCTCCCATTGCCATATCTTCTCCTACAGGCCTGCAGGCACCAGATGAGAACCTCTCTAGCCAATCAATGTTGCTTAAACTTGGCAACCTTTCGAGGTTAAGAGGCTCTTCCAAGCTTGACATTGTTGAAGGGGAGGAAACTACAGGAACCTGAAAAAAAAAACAAGACATAAATTCATCAAGGGAATTTCTAGCTAGAATCAGATCAACAAAAATTCATGGGTCTAACCATCTCATACTGTTAAATAATATCAAACTCAAATAAAGGTTGCTGATGAGGGTAGAAAATTAATTGTAAAAGAGTCTGTAGGAAATCTGCATTGCAATATAATCACCAGGAATGTTTGTTTTTGTTAAAATGTCCCACATCGGTAGAGGGATGGTAATTTGGTCTCCTTATATGGACTTGGACAAACCTCCCCTCATGAGCTAGTTTTTGGGGTTGAGTTAGGCCCAGGTGTCATATCTTTACATGGTATCAGAGCCAGACCCATCCCAATTTGTTGTTCACCGATGATGGCCCCCATTTAGAAGTGTTCACGCTCCAGTTGAGGTTTGGGCATGCAGGGGAGTGTTAAGATGTCCCACATCGGTAGAGGGATGGGAATTTGGTCTCCTTATATGAACTTGGACAAACCTTCCCTCATGAGCTAGCTTTTGGGGTTGAGTTAGGCCCAGGTGCCATATCTGGCACCTTTACAGTTTTTTTGTCAAAGCACATAGACTTAAAGCACGACAAAAGTAAGCGCTTTGCCTTACCAGCACTCATTATCTTTATCCAGATTGTTAAATTAATGCAAAATGAAACAAGCAAAAGTAAGAGAGAACATCCAACCGATAAAAGCAACATGGATACTGCTCCTAAATATGGTTTAGAGAAATCCAGAAGATATTAATTAACAGACCAGATTTCCTGTGTAAGATCATATTTTGCACGGATCCTCGTTTACAATTAAGGATTTGCATCACAGAAATCAGTCTATTAGATTATTAGCAAAGATAAAAATCTATCAGAAAACAGTAATGGAAGTAAGATTCTCCCAAAACATTTATTATCAGGGTTTCCAAGTATTCCTTCAATGTTGTGTCCCATTGAATGCCTAGCAATCAAGTTTTATTGCATAAGCATTCCTCACTTCTTAGACTAAACCCATCCCATAGACTTTTATACAAAATTAAGCACATAAAGAGGATATCCACAAACATCTGACATTAATCAATTTATCCCTCAAATTGTGCAATGCAGAACTATCATGAGAATCAATATTTATTTAAAGGGAACCACACAACAAATGATCAACATAAGTAACCAAAGTTCAAAATCTCACTCCCTAAAATGCAATGCACCATTCCCAATTCCCCCTAAATGACAGGAACTATGTAAGCAGGAACCACATAAACTGTATATGATGTTTGGTCTCTTCTACAAGACTGGAGTATCAATTGACAGAACCTGAGCCAGCTATGCACCATAATTCACTATTATTTATCATCAATTACAACAAATAAGGATTTCACTCCACATGAACTATGCACCCTTTTACATCAGAGTCACAACTTCCTTCCAAAAAAGATAAATTTCACAACTTTCTTCCAAAAACATGTAAAATTCTACTTTGTCCTTTCCATAACATCAACATCACAACTTTTTTCTAAGATACATTTTTTCCTACTCAATCCTTCCCATAACACATCAAGATCACAACTTTCTTCCAATATGAACAAATCCTTACTTAGTACTTTCAAGAAAACAAACTCATAACCCAAGAAAATTAACAAAGATTCAAACTTTAACATGTATTCTTCTAAATCCTCATCTCAATCTCAAATTCCAACTACCCAAAACAACAAAACAACCAATTTCCAGTCTTTAATTCTTTTCCACAAAAAACCAAACATGGGTTCAGCAGAATAAAGAGAAAAACTCACCTGAAATCAAGAAAAGGGTCAATACAAGAATCAAAAACTCCAACTTTTCTGGGGTTTTCTCAGCTAATCTTTCCTCTTGTGTTTGTGGGGTTTTTCTTAAAAACACAGAAGTAGAGAAAGAGACGGAAAAAGGGTACCCCACAAAGGAAACGTGATGGGAGAGTTGTTGGTTCTCTTTCTGTGTTTGGTAATCAGTAGCTAATATATATGGTGTGTGTACAAAGTTAAAGGCTTTGTGAAAAACAAACTTGTCTTGTTTTACTACTACTTTCTTTCTTGTGTTGTGAATTGAATTGACAACAAATTGGACGGAGTAGGGTGGGGGTTGGGTGGGGTAGGGGGCTATTAAGACAAGGGTGGTAGGTAGTTATGAGTTAGGCAGTTGGTCAAATTCTTTGCACTAATATTTATTGGCTTTTAACTCATAATTCAAGAATATATGTATTTGTTCATATCTTTATACAGATAGATACATAGTAGTAGAGTAAGTGTCAGTACGGGCTCAATATATGTTATTAATTTATTTTAATTTATGTAACATGAATGAAATTTGGAGTCGAGCAACTTTTATATGTTTTTTAAAATATAAGTTGTTAATTATTATGATTTATAGTAATACTTTTTATGTAATTTTAATATTATATATGTTATTTTTTTTATCCTAATTTATTTGGCATAGATGAATTTCGAGAGTCAGCTAAAAAATTATATATATATTATTATTATTATTATTTATTTTTTATTATTATTATTATTTTTAGATATTTTAAGTTGTAATTTATAATAATTTTTTCGTGTATTACTCCATTTATCCCAATTTATGTGATACAAATGAAATTTTGAATGTCAATTTTTTTATAAGATATTTAAGTTATTGATCATTATGTTTTGTAGTTTATTTATACGTAAATTTAAATAATATATATTACTTTCTTTATTCCAATTTTTGTGGTATAGATGAAATTTTGAGAGTCAACCAAATTTTAATTTAAAAAAAATATATTTAAGTTGTTAATTATTGTGATTTATATTATATTTATACTTAATTTTACATAATATATGTTACTCTCTTTATTACGTAATTTACAATTTTTTTATATATATTTATATATTTTAAGTTGTTAATTATTATGATTTAATATATATATATATATAATACAAAAATCCTTAAAACAAAACATAAAAATATATTAAAATATTCTGGCATACAAGAAAATATGTTGACGTAAAACTGCTTGCTTATAGCCTCTTTTAAATAGTAGTAAAGTAATATTATTAATTACCAGTGTGGAATTTTCTTTTAGCAAGTTCATTGTGTATAATTATTAATTACTACCTAAAGTATATCTTCATCACAGTCACATATTGAAAAAAAAGTGTTTAATATTTGAAATCGATATGTAAGTTCAATTGAATAGTTTCGTTACATAATGTTATATAGGGGCGGATCTACCTTGTTGCAAGTAGGTTCATATGAACTCACTTCGTTGAAAAAATACATTGTATATACATATATATTCAATCTGTTTTTTAAAACAAAACACTGTATATAATTAATTTGACCCCACTTAAACCAATAATAATATGTAGCCCAACGGCAAAGTGGTCACAATTTGACTGATGCATCACGTATACGATTCCCACCCTCAACATTTAATACTGCTTCATTTTTTTTATATGTTGAACCCACTTGGTAAAATTTCTGGGTCCTCCATTGATATTATACATCAACAATTTGAACGATAAATCTATAAGAAAAGTAAGGTATAAGGTACGGTAAAGAATAAAGTAGGATTATTAAATAAAAAGAAAATATTAAAATAACAATATGATCACACCAAATAAAATGTTTCATCATTATTAAACGATAAATTTAAATAATATGATAAAATAAAATTTAAATAACAATTAAAAATCAATACAAACATAATATTTAAACTAGCAATATAATACAACTCATAACAACAATCCAAAGAAGGTGTTGGCTAAATTTAAACTTGCCTGGTGTGCAAAAAAATATTAATCTTTTTAGTCATTTGGTGTATTTTCATGAAACATAAATTAATTTTTAAACACAATTTAAATTGTGATGTTGAGTACAAAACAAACTTAATCGTTTTTTCTTTTTTGGAATAATATACTTCACTTTTAATTGTCATATTCCATTTTTTGAAAGTCAATTTGACTAATTTTCAAAGTGAAATTAGATTACATTAATTTGATATTTTAAATAAAAAAAATTAGTTATTTAAAAACCATACAAAAAGTACTATAAATTGCAATTCTTTTGTATATTAATATGATGAAAAAATACATCGTAAAATATTAATTAAAATTCTATTCATTTGACTCTGGAAAGAAATTATGACAATTAGTTCATTTGATTCTGGAAAGAAAATTATGACAATTAAAAGCAAACGGAGGAGTGTTATTTGAAGGGGTGGAAAATGAATATTTTTGTTGTTCTGTTAATTAAAGGCAGCCGTCAATATTTCTTGCTTTTATGGAGTCCACTTAATTTAATTTATTTATAGATTCTAGAAGCACAAGAACCCATGCTTATTATTTTATATATCTATAATTATTCTTTTCTGTTTTTTAGTAAATGATATAGGGTGGCATAGATTGGTCAGACCTAAAATCTAATTTATTTATTTATTGGATTTTTTTTGTTTAGATTAATGGATTTGGATTTAATTTTTTTTTAAAAAAAAATGGATTTCAAATTGGATATTGAGTTTGATATTTTGGATTTTTGGATATTCAAATTTTATACCTTATATTTAGTCCTATTCATTAGCCATTACTCATTATTCATTTATATTCATATCTTTAATATTAATAAGTTTAATACAAAAAAAATTATTATGTGCCTATTTTTCAATTACTTTTTTCTTTGGTCCTTTATGTTTGGGTTAAAATAATAATAATAATTTTATTATTATTATTTTGTTTTGTTTTTTTGTTCAGCTTGCTTTTCACCTTTTTTTTTTCTGGCTTATGTAATTATTTGGCATTGTTTTCATGAAACACAAAAATGAAAAGCATCCATAAACATTTATATTTATATGCATATAATATTTTTTGTTTTCAAAATTTGAGTTATGTGAAACTTAATTAATATTTTAATTTTTTATTATATTAATAAGAAAAAATTGAAAAAATTGTAGTATTTTTTTTATATTTTTTAACTTAATAATAAAAGTAATATCTAAATTTAATTTTACAATATTAAGTTAATCAAATCGAAATTAACTTAATTAGTTATCAGCTTTTGATTTACAAACTTAGGGCAAAAGCTTTTTCAAAAGTTGTTTTTCGATTATGATCGTAAGAGAGGTTTTCAATTCTGAAGCTAAAATATAATATGAGAAACTTTTCAATTCAACAATTACGTAAGAACCTAAATCAACACCATTCTATCACATTTGATAAAAATAAAGGAAACAGAGTCACTTGATGATTCAAATTGAAATTTTGAATCTATGCATAAATTTTTTAATTTTTTTTTTAATATATGAGTCATTGTTATTCACCATTAGAATTATCTTCACTTTATGAATTATGAATAACACATACATCTCTTCACGTTTCTTATTTTTCTTCTTATATTCACATGCTTCTTGCAAGTTATTTTTTTAAGACTAAATAAATTCGTAGATGTTATGACTAATCTATTTTATTTATCTTCATAACATTTGAGATCCTAAAAAAAATATAATTTCTTTTGTTAGGTGTCATAAATTCACAAATTAAATATTAGGGTATGAAAAAGAGGTTGATGTTATAAGTGAATATTTTAACATAAAATACATACTATTCCTAATAATTATAGTGGAAGATGGATCAAGTTGTTATATTTAAAAACTTTTGACTTAAAATTAATAAAATATTAAAAAGAATATATATATATATATATCTCTCTCTCTCTCTATATATATATATATATACACACTAGTTTTTTGATACGTGCATTGCATGTGATTACCAATTTCAAAAAATATACGTTATAGTTAATAGTATTGCTTATCTAAGCGAAGATTTGAATAATAAACTTAGCAAAAAATAATATTGCAGATTCTTTTGTGAATTTTTAATATAGATTGTCGTATATATATATATACCTTATTCGCGCAAACCTATGAAGACGGTCAATAAAAAAAATTATTAGTTAAATGCAATACTGTATATCTTTATTTCTATTTGATGATGTTCAATCATGTACAGGGGCGGACCTACGTTGTAGGTTTCGGGTGCTTGAGCACCCACGATCTCAACGCGTAATGCGTAAAGTTAGACAGAAATTTTTTTAAAACTAGTATATTAAATAGTTGAGCACCCAAAAATAATAAGGTGTCTCAGCTGCTTTGGTTTGGAAGTTGAATATCCAGTGATCAGCACGTGGGAGTTTGGGCGTTCGAATCTCGGTTGAAGCATTAACGTTTTTCAGTTTTGTTACTAACGTCTTTCATATATTACTAGACATTTTCTCTTCTTTTTTCTTTTTTTCAATCTTCGCCCTTTTTTCCGCTTAACATTTCAATCTTAAATTTTTTGTTTAGTTTATTTTTTCACTTTTTTAATTTCCTATATCTCATTTATTACAACAAAAAAACTTAAGCTTTTAAAACTTCAGAGCATAAATATTTGTAATTGTTAATTTGCGATATGATACAATTATTCAATATCTTCAAAATATGAAAGGTTGTCGAGAATCGTACTACTAGAAGGTTCTTTTTCTAAAAAAAATAAAATAAAATAAAAAAATAAAAAAATAAATAATATATATATATATATATATATATATATTAATCGTAGTTCACTCGGTAACTTATGACTAGAAGTCTTATTTTTAATAATAAGACTTTTATTTTCACTTTAATTAAAATAATTATGCATTTATATTAAGAAGTGAGCACCCATGATCTTAAAATCCTGGATCCGCCACTAATCATGTAGTTAGTCTTATCTCACTTAATATTACCTTATAGACATTATTTGTTTTGTATTTTTCTTGTCATCTAATAAAATGTGCTTTGCATGTGTATTCCATGTTAAATTGTTTAGATGTCATATGAACACGTGAAGAGAACTACTACATTTTATATATTCACATATTTTCACATTTGTTGTGAGATTTAAAAAAAAAAAAAAGAGAACTCGGAACATTTTTAAATGATATATTTTGAAGTTAGAAGATCTTGTTAACTTGATAAAACATTTGTGACATATATAATACTTTAATTTAAATACAAATATCTACCCAAATATAAATATATATTTGCATTAATGAAAATGTTTATTTCATAAAATTAGCTATTAAATAAATAATAAAAATTAAGCTAATACAAACTTCAATTTGCATTATTACAAGTAATATGAACTTTTATTCGTCCAAAATACCGAAATATTAAGAAATAGTAAATAAGTAAAATAAAAGGGCAATGTTTATTTTCTAATAACTATTTTGACGCAAACTTCCTAAGAGTCTAAATCACATAAGTAACATTGATAAATAAAGTCATTCTTTTGTCTTGCGCATCAAAAACAAATCGTGACAATTCTCTAAATTTTGGAAAAGATATTCAGAAGCATATATCTACATCACAGGAGAAATTGTTAAAAAAACAAATGAATTTAGACTACATCATGTTAACTTCGTATATTGGAACATTACATACTAATGCATATATTAAGCGAAAAAATAATTATTATATCATCAAAATTATTTTCCTCAAGTACTCGAGTTATGGAATATACCCTCTTAGGATAGAACGGCTTACTTTATCAGAATAGTGGTACCTCATATTCCGCTAAACTTCGAACTCACTCAACAATAATAAATCACACAAAATGCAAGAAGAAGAAGAGTAGAAGATAAAAAAAAAATGTGGTGGAAAATTGAGAGGAAGCTCCTCTATTTATAGTCAACAAAGGTTAGTATGAACAAATATTTTTTTTGTCTTATTTGAAAAGTCATGACTTTTTCGAGAAGTCACAACCCTTGAAAAAGTCACAACTTATTGAAAAAGTCATAACTCTTTGGAAAAGTCACAACTTATTGAAAAAGTCATAACTCTTTGGAAAAGTCACAACTCTTTGGAAAAGTCACAACTCATCGAAAAATCACAACCCTTTGAAAAAATTACAACTCACCGAAAAATGACAACCTTTTGAAAAAAGTCACAGCTTATCGGAAAAGTCACAACCTATGTTAGGAATATTATAGTAATTTAACATTCAAGTTTGAAGTTCATGTTTTTAAGGAAATAATATATATATATGCGTGTGTGTGTGTATAATCACATTTTCACTTTTTAAAGATCAAAATTATATGGAAGAAATAGCAAGTTAGTCAAAACCCCTAACATAATTATTAAAAACATCTACACTTTAAAATAATTATTAAAAATGTCAATATGTCAATATTTTAGTAAATAAAGGCCATCATTTATTCCAAAACAATAAATGTTTAACAATACACGTGTATCGATCAAACATATCTGTAAAAATCTCACGACTAGGATTAGAGAAATCAAGGATTGTATTGGTAATTGAATGGTTGAGTTACATACTCCTTATACAGGAGAAAAGTCTTATACTAGCTACACTAAGAATCCTAATACAACACAAATATATTATTTACACCTTATCCTAGTCGACTACATCAACTAATCGTACAAAATATAGACTTGTACATAAATTAGGATTTAGTGGTCTAGTCCTAATGTAACTCTAACTCTAACTCGTCAGTCAACTTCGTCGAACATGTTCCATCAGCTTCCTTCAACACTTCCCCTTAAGCTAATGAGTGGAGGGACTGTAACTCCTAGCTTGCTAAGAAACTCAGCAAAAACCTGTTTGGTTAATGCTTTTGTATGAATATCAGCTAACTGATCCTTAGACCTCACAAACTGAGTAAGAAGTTGTCCTCTGGCCACCTTCTCACAAACAAAATGATAGTCCATTTCAACATATTTGGTTCTAGCATGCACAACTAGATTAGTTGTCATGTACAAGGCACTCATGTTATCACAATACAATGTAGGTACAGATCGATGAAACACCCCAAGGTCATGAAGTAGATATATGATTCATGTCATCTCTACTGCAGTGGAAGCTAGTGCTCTATACTCAGCTTCAACACTTGATTGGGCAATTGTGGACTGTTTCTTGGAAGTCCAAAAAATATAGTTTGCACTTAGGTAGATGTTATAGCCTGTAGTTGATCTCCTAGTGGTGGTACAACCTCCCCAATCAGCATTTGAGTATTCATACAACCTACATGGTGATTGTGAAATAATTCTGAGTCCAAAGTGTAAAGTACCTTTGATGTACCTGAGAATCCTTTTCACCCTTTAAGGATGTTCACTGTTTGGATTTTGCATAAATTGGCTTGCTAAATTCACAACATGAGTAATATTCGGTCTTGTGAGTGTCAAGTATTGAAGACTCCCTACTATCATTCTGTAAAAAGATACATCAATCAGGCTTTCCACAGCTTCATGTAAACCATGCTTTTGAGCCAAAGGAATGGCTACAACCTTTACCAAAGTCATTGCAGTCTTGTCCAGCAGCTCAACAACATACTTACTCTGACTTAAATGGATACCCCATCAAAATACTTAACCTCTACTCCTAGAAAGAAGTGTAAAGGACAAAGATCTTTCATGGCAAATTCTCTCCCAAGTTGGCAAACTAACTTAGAGACATGAGATGGATTACTACCTGTAATAATAATATCATGCACATATAACAAGAGAAATATGGTACCTTTGTGAGCTTGCAATGTAAATAATGATAAATCTGCCTTACTACAGATGAAGCTAAGGTGTAGAAGATGCATGCTAAACCTATCAAACTAGGCTCTTGGTGTTTGTTTAAGACCATGCAATACCTTTTTAAGTAGATACATATGTTGAGGATACTTGGGATCAATAAATCCAGGAGGTTGACTCATGTACACCTCTTCTTGTAGGAACCCATGGAGAAAAGCATTTTTGACATCGAGTTGTTGAATTTCCCACCTTGAGCTGATGGCAATGGATAGAACTACTCTAATAGTTGGGACTTTAACCACATGGCTAAAAGTTTCTTCAAAGTCTATGCCTTCAAGCTGAGAGAATCCCCTGGTCATAAGTCTGGCCTTGTATCTATCTATTGTTTCATCAGTTTTTAATTTGGTTTTGACACCCATTTTGAGCCAACCAAATTTAGTGTGTAAAGCATTGATTTCCTCCTGCATTGCTGCAAGCCAATGAGGTGACTTAGGTGATTCCTTAGTAGTATTTGGTTCCCTCTAAATGTCTTTGTTGTTGCTAGCAACAAGTGATAAGTGGTGTTCCTTCGCCTTGTGTCTAGTGATCATATGATGTCCTTGTGGTGCAGGAAGTGCCTCAATTGGTACATCAACCAAAGTAGTTGACTAGAGTGTAGCATTGTCAGATTGATGGTAAACAGGTACATCAACTAAAGTAGTTTGATGATGATCATTGACTGGACCTGTAAATACAACCTTTTCCTTACTGCCATTAGCAAATCCAAAATTTGCAGATGGAGCTTCAATACTACTGTATGGATCATCACATTCAACCTGTTTCTCAATAGCTGATCCTGCACTTGAGAGGTCAATGGTACTTTCATCATCAAGGAGTATATGAGTAGTAGCAACATTATCACCATTAACGTGTGTACTAGCAGCCCGTACTTTCCCTGAATCAGGATTATCATGTGCCTGCAGTTTAGAGAAAGATTTAACAAAAGTAGCAAGGTGAGGTGAGATATCAATGTTAGTCTGAGATTGATTTGGAGACACATAGGGTAATGTGTTTTCATCAAACACAACATGTCTGTATATGTAGACCCTCATTGTAGGTGGATGAAAGCATTTATATCCTTTGTGTAAGTTGTTGTGCGCTATGAACACACAAAAGTAAGTCTTTGGACTGAACTTGTTGCTACCCTGATATATGGAAAACATCTACACCTAAATACTTTTAGGCTATTGTAATCAGGTTGTTCCCCATACAACGTAATAAATCGAGTCACCATCTTTAGGACTGAGGAAGACAACTTATTAATTAGGAATACTACAGTGAGGAAAGCCTCAACTCATAGAAACAAATGTAGGTTAGCATGAAGTAGTAGAGTTAAGCTAATCTCCACAATATGTCTATGCTTTCTCTCTGCAACTCCATTTTGTTCAGGTGTGTTAGGACATGAAATATGTCTCACAATGTCATAATCTTCCAAATGATTGATAAAGCCTGTTTGGATAAACTCACCACCTCCATCACACTAAAAAATCTTAATCTCTTTAGAAAATTGTTTTTCCACCATTTTCTGAAATTTTACAAAGACCCCAAAAAATTCAGATTTCTTTTTCAGTGGATTAATCCATGTATATCTCGTGTGATCATCAACAAAAATGACATAATATTTCATATGTTGGGAAGATTCGACAGGAGCGGGTCCCCATAAATCACAATTGATTTTCAATTAAGGTTCTTTCTCAATTTTATTTCTCAAACCAAATACAATTTTAATACATATTACAAAGAACAATTTATTATTCACATAGAATACACGTTTTATTGATGAATAATATATTTATTACATATTTTAATACACTTATAATACAATATGTCAATTTCTTACTAAACAAGCATAATATATTTTAAAAAACAATTATAATACATATATATTGCATACATAATTCACTTTTAATACATATTGTAGATTTGACATAGTATTGCTAAAAATGGTAATAAATAAAAGGTATAGCTAACATCAATAATTATTTGTTAAAAGATACTCGTCCAAGTAATTTTTCCTAAAATATGGTATTTTTGCAAATTAGCCCAAATTCAAAACTAAGCCCATCAAATTGGACATTGAAAGGGAAGGTTCATAGCCCAAAAGAACAAAATTAAGTGAAAAGAGCTTTCTAACGAATTTGGCAACTGCGCGGTTGTGTGCTTAGAGGGAAGACAGTAACCATGAGTAGAGAAGAAAATGAAGAAGATGATATAGTGTGCTTAGACGAATCTTTCTTCATCAATGACGAGTAGGGCATCTCTCTCTCTTTTTTTATATGTACATGTACATACAATTTTGTGCTTTGTTGTATACTGAAATGAGTTTAGTTCACTCTCTGCAGCTACCAGATTACAGATTTTACATTTGGGTCTCATGTTCTTCAGCTTTACTGCCTCCAATCTTCTTCAAGTAAGTCTTTTTTTTTTTTTTAATTTTTACTTTGTGTAGCTTGTGAAAACACTAACTAGTGCTGTTTGGGGGTGGGATCTTGGGATTGTCTCACAATCTTGTAAACTGATGATATAAGAATCAATCTTAGCACGGGGGGAATGGAAATTTTTTTTTCTTTTTTTTTCTTCTTTGTTTTATGAGGACAAAGAGGGTGCTTTAATGCAATTTTTACCGAAATATGTGAGTATAATTATATAATAGATTGAATAAAAGAAACAAGTCATGTATCTCCTTATGGGTTTTGTAGAAAATTAAGAAATGTGTGACATTTTTAGAGGTAGTGGTAAGGACTGCGTACACTCTACCCTCCAAACCATTGGGTATGTTGTTGTTGTATTCTTTATCGTCATCTTTATTTGTTGTATTTCTAGTATAGGTGTTTCCTTTGCTTTTGACATTTTGGAACTTCAATCTTTGTAGACCTTGGATTTCATGTTTCTAGAAATTTCACCAAAGGGTAATTGGGTATTTGTCAAAGAAATATGTAGGAAGCTTTGTATGTAGAGGTTGCTTGTATCTACATATTTGAAGGTTGTAGGTAATAGGGAGGGGATGCTTTCATTGCATTTCTTGATCTTGAGCACTTGCTGGCTTGGAGGACCTTTCTGGTTCTTAGAGTTGGGGCAATAATGTCCTTAAGCACGGAGGCATGCTATTGATGCTTGAGTTCACCGAGCTCTCTATACTACTTTATAGGCAGAAATTGTCTGAGCTTGGTCTATTGAACTTAGCATATTATTTAAGGTTCTACTTTAATGACAAAGACTGGTGAACAAGATTTCCGACAATATCAGTTCTTCCAATTCAGGGATGTCTAGTCAGAAGGCCTTTACTTTTAGCATCTCAATCCTACAGAACTGAGTATGCTTAGAGATTATTCTACACCTTAGGTGATGCTCGATTTGGTCAGTTTCTTGTGCTTATGTTTTTGTTGGACTTAATGTCATGAAAACGTTGATCATTGTCCCTACAGAGCTCACAGATTATCCTTTAAAAAGATTGATGTTCTTAGGGATGGTGGGGTGCTCTCTGTTCCTCTTCTGTATTATTGTTGAGGACTTGTTTCAACCTAATTAACCCCCCTTCTTTTGTTTCTTTGCCACATCAATTTGAAATATCTCACAGTTGTGGTTAGTTGAGTTCTGATAACGTAGTTCAGTTATTTAACTGTCTCTAGCAAGCCTATAATATTGAATCACATGATTTCTGAGCAAAGAAAAAAAGGGGAAGTAGAGACATACCTGTACTCACGTTCAAATAAAAAGAGATTTCTTTAAAGAATATGATATATCTAGTAAAGTATCATCATTGGTTCATTTCTCATTTGTTGGGCAACAAAAAACCATCCTCATTCTTCTCTCTACACAGACTACCAAACACTCTCCAACAAATTAAACTATATGAGATCTTAAAATGGAGAGAACTGGAGCAAATTTAATGTTTTCTAGGTTAGGAAGGCTTATGTGGCACAAAGGGGGAAGGGAGGGGGAGTTATTGAGAATGCTAATTCTATTGTGACATACATAATTATCAGGTTGATCTATTACACATGCTTATATAAATATTTTATGTTTTCCGTCATAGGTAGGGGTTGCTTCCTCATTAGGGTCCTCTACTTATCAAAACCAGTGTTATAAGGACTAGCACTACCATAGTTAACAAGATGGGTTAATTAAGGTTAGGAATCCTTGGAACTATATGACACTATGAGAAACAGCTGTTTATTTGTTGCCATATCCTTTTCTTTCTTTGCAAGCAAAGTTAGTTGGATTTGTTGTACTTTAGTCAAGGAAGTAGTAGCTTCATGGATAGCTCTGTTTCTGTTATGCTTGTTTGTCTGAAAACTCATGTTCCTTTTCCTCTGTCGAAAACTTCCTCAAATACCTGACCTGACCTATTGGATTTTCACCTTGAGCATAGCTGATATGTGGTTGCGTCTAGGCAATATATCATTCTGAGAATGGGCTGCATTGCTGCTGGCCCTCCAAATAATATGTGTTTCTCAGCTGTCGCTCTTCATTTCGGTAGCTTTCCGGATCTCTTGGCTTCAACTTGATGGATTTTGGATTGATAAGGAATTGAGCATTGAAAAATCAAGGATGGATGGGCTATCTTACCTCAACTAAGAGAAAACCTAAGCCTTTGTTAGAAAATGAAAACTACATTGAGAAGCTAACTTAATTTGGTGCAAGGATTGGTTGCCTCAGTGTATCCATGTGAAATAGATAAGACATGTGTACTGGTATTTCATGTGGATATCTCAAAATGCACTAAAAATCTGCTAAAAAGTGAACGTGCTGAGCCAAATCTATATTTCACCCAATACTTAATCCTGAGTATAACTTTCTCAAAAGGAAACACTTCTCTTAATGAGGTGAGGGTGGGGTGGGGGGGATATTCTCAAAAGATTAAGAGTCACAGATATAATATAATCCAGTCTGAATAAACCAATGATGATGTGTAGTTGATGAATGCGTGCAAATAGTTTGTTAGCTCTCTCCCATTCCATTTGTAGAATTTTACCTAGCACTGCAAAACCAAATTTTACCAAAAGCTTTTCTTAGTTTGATTTGTTTACTTTAAATTCCTCAAATAATTTTTGATGTCCCCATGCTTGCATTAATATTACCTAATTAATAACTGTAGGCTGACTATCTGTGGAACAGCTGATTTTGATTTGACAGGACAGTTGGTGTGGCCTGGGGCAGTGCTGATGAATGATTATCTTACACAGAATGCTAACATGCTTCAAGGATGTTCTGTCATTGAACTAGGCTCTGGTGTTGGTTAGTATCATTCCTGAAATCACAATCAATTTTTATATATTTATGTGTCGTCTTCTGTTTGGTCATCATTATTAAAACAAAGTCCCAAATCTGAGAGTTCAATTCACAATGAAGAAAGAGATGGTTGTTGTCCTCATGCATCCCTTCACACAAAACACATCTGTTGCGAAGTTGTATATTTCTTTGAAGGTTACTTTGCGTAAGACAAGCCCCTTTATACACCAACCAAGAGAAACATTTCACCTTGAGTGATGGTTCTTTTCTCAACTGTTGTGAACTTATTTGGCTGAGATGGGAACTCGAGGAAATCACATGAAAGTCATGTCCAAATTAATGAGATACGAGTAGAAGAAAAAGACATGGCTTAGAGTCTTAGATAGTACTAGAAGCATAACATGTCCACCTATTATTTCCTTTGAAGTTTAAGATAGCAAAATGATATAAGAAAGGGAATTGTTCACATATAAGATCATATTGGGTGCTTGCTTAAGATCTTGATTAACATACTTGGTCGATGACAAATATGCAACCTCAAAAAGATCATTCCATTCTGATGAGAAAGATAAGGAACATACACGGAAGACGAAATGTTCACATATAAGAAAATTCAGCCACATTTTTGAAGTTATAAAGTGGGTAACTGATCTGGCTCCATTATAGCTTTTGTCCCTTTAGTCTGATGTGAAATGTGATGGACCTCTTCCTCTTCTTTACTCAAAGCCTGAAGCTTTACTTGAACTGGCTTCTACTTTAAAGACTGTCTGGGGCCTAATTGTCTTAAGGTGTTCATTGAGTTCAACATTACCACAAATTTTTGCAAATGTTTTGATATTTTCAGTCGGTATTACTATATAAGTTGATTCAGAATAAACCTTTATATGTGGATTAGACTATTGGGAGGGAGAACTTCTTCAATAAACCAAGGACAAGATTGAAGTGTGAAAATGAGCTAAGTAAGAGAGACTATTTAACTTAAAGGCCTCTTTTGACGGGAGACATGAATAAAGTTCCTAAACTATTACAATTGTAACTTCTAATAACACCATATAGTTCCTCTCCCAAGGCAACCATGTGTGTACTTCTTTTTATTTTACTTTCCATATCATTTCTCTTTCTCTATTTTATTTAAGATAAAATTAGTTGATTGCATCCTATTTACAGGTATAACTGGAGTACTCTGCAGTAGATTCTGTCGTGGAGTAGTGATGACAGATCATAATGATGAAGTTCTCAAGGCAAGGTTGAGCAATTGAATTTTGCTGGAGGAATGTGTTGCAAGTTCACCTTCTAATATATTTCTCTCATTCCAGATTCTGAAGAAAAACATAAAGCTGCAGGAATCTTCAGATGATTCTATGTGTTGTACAGGTGTGTGAACAATTGAGGAATCAAATGCCATTTTCGATAAGGTCATGTCTCATTAACTTATCTTTGATGCAGAATTAAAAGCTGAGAAACTGGAATGGGGTAGCTCTGATCAGCTGAATTGCATATTACAGGAGCACCCAGAAGGATTTGATTTAGTTCTTGGAGCTGACATTTATATCCTAGTTGATTTTTCTCCTACTGCATTAATTGGTTCTCTATTTGTTATGTGTTGACTTAATTTGAAGCTAACAACATCATGCCAAATTGCCAATTGCCAGCCTATGATGAACTAACCCATTCCTCTTTCAGTCTTTGAGGTTGGAAATTGTCTTTCAGATTGGATGCCATGTATCTGGAAATGTTTTGCAGTAATGAACTAGCTCCTTTCATTTCAGTAATATTAAAAAATTCCAATTCATCAGGCCTATAAGATATGAATATCATTCTCTCCTTGGATGTCTTTTAAAGTCAGATAAGTATTCTGGTTCTCTGTCCTTGTCTTGGCACCTGAAGACACCTGTTGTCAAATCAACTGATCTACATTTGAAACCTAGTAGCAACTAGATTGTCTTAACTGACAAATGATTGAATTATAGACTTAGTTTTTGTTACTTTATCATCATTTGGATGATATCATAGTCTAGAAAGAATAGTGTATCCCTTGACAAGCTTTAAGTTTTCAGCAGGCAAATGTTCCTTTGCTTTTTGATACTGTTGAGCGGCTACTTAGAGATCGTGACCAGAAGAAATGCAAATTTATTTTGGCCTATGTTTCACGAGCAAAAGTGTAAGTTGCCTTCACTGACTTGGTTATTTTGATCATGATTATGTGTTGGCTGCAAGATTTTGAAGGACTTTGTTGAATGTGTGGATAACTCCCAAATGTGGAAATGATATTCGAGAAATTATTGCTGCAAGTTTCACTCATAGACTTCTCATTGTCTAGAAAATGTATACTAGTATATGTCCCATCTTATTCAACAAAATTTCAACTAGCATCTGAAAAAAAGGAATGAGTATCTTTTTTCTATTAGTAATAATCCACTCTTAGCTTTTGATGATCAGGTATCAAAAGATAATTCATATGAAATGGTATAGCTTTGTTAGGAAGTGTTGATCGCTAGTCTTGTACAGGTTGTTAACCAATGTGTTGGAAGAGGAACTAGTTCTATGAAGCAAATCATCCCGGCTTAATTAGATAGATTCTCTCATTCTCAATAAAAATGCATATTAAGTAGCCAGCAAACAATCTTCTATCCCATTGATATCGAAACAAATAATTGTAATTAAAAGAATTGTAGATGGAGGAGATACTGAAATTTGTTGTGCTTGAACAGGAGACAGAGAGAATTTGTTTTGCTTGATTCATAGGATTCTGTAATCAATAGCTTTGCTGCATTATTTTACTTAGCTACCTATCTTGCATGAGTTTCTAGACCAAATCTTGAACTACTCTAAGGTTGGGAAGGTCATTTAGATATGTTTCCTGCTATTTCAACTAATGCTATGCAATGGTGCATGTGTATCGTTTAGGTGTCCATGCTTGACAGCAGAAGTGTTAATCTTGAGAACTGTTGACATGTTTCTTGCAACTGTAGTCATTTTCATTTCATTCTTGATGCATTTTTGTTCTGTGTGCCTAAACGGTCATTCCTTATGCAGCATGGATGCTATGGTCATCAATGAAGCAATTCGGCATGGTCTGCAGATAAATGAAGTTTCTGGGACTCGACGTATTATCAAGAATCTTGAAGGAGTTATATTTGAGATTACAACTAATCACTAGAGTTGGCAATTGAGAATGGAGTTTCTTCAGCTCCATTTGATTGGAAAACTATACAGTTTAAGGAGCACAGAGAAAATATTACTCTGTGAGCAACGCAAAAAGCTCTAATTGCCATCAAAACTTGGTTTTCTGTATACTTTTGACATTCTAGACAAACAAAAAATATGCATCAAGTCCTCAAAGAATCTTGTAATGTATCATTTTTATCTTTATAGCTCTTCTTTTGTCTATCAGAAAAACCTCCCTACCCCACAAAGGTTAGGGTAACGTTTGCGTATATGTTACTCTCTTCAGACCCCACTTGTTGGATTGCATCAAGTATGATGTTGTTGTGAATTATATCTCTTCTTTTGATTTGTTTTTAAACTCTATTTGGAGTATTTTAGACAGTTTTGTTCATATTTCCATTTTCATGTTTAGCAGTAAAAAATTGTGCTCCCTAATTATCTAAACACAGTTGAAGTAAACAGAGTCTTTATCTATTTAAAACTCCTTGAAGACTTGCGTGATGCTGATTTCAGGGGTTACACATTCTTATCATATGATCAATTGGAATAAGTAAAATACAAAAATGCACAGTAAAAAGCTTAAAATCAAAATAGACAGGTTCTTGATGAATGCAAAATCTTGATCTATCTCTTGAATTGATTGATCATGTCATAGTTTATAGTATACAACAAGCTCTACAATTCAAGACCAGACATAATTTACAAAAGAAAGGGTGTTAGTTTTGACATTCAGGATCTAGTTTGAGATTTATCCTGCATCTTTGCTCGGGCGAAAAATACTCCAGCCAACAGCCCTGCAAAATGCAACACACTTTTTTTCTCAACTCCCAAGTCTGGATAAATGAGGGGGGGATTACAGCTTAAATGAAGTGATATGGACAGTGAGTATTCATATAGCCAACTCCAACTTACTTGGGATTGAAGCGTAATCTTTGATTAAGAAAGGTACTAAGGTAAAGAGAAGAGTAAACCCTCACCAAATAATATACTGGCAGAGTTCTCCAGACTTGTTGAAACATGGAAAAGGAAAATACCAGCAACAGAGAGAGGTATCTTATTTAGTGATCCAACAAGACTGCAGAAACCAAAAGTTAAAGAAAAATCGAAGAGGGAAATGTTTACATCAGAGTACTCAAAGAAAAATGAAATAATGAACTCACATGAAAAAAACCATACCTATAAGTAGTTGCACTTGTTTGATGAAGAAACCACATGGATGTGAAGCTAATTGCTAAGCCCAATAACCCACTAAAGGTTGTCACCAACCAGAATGTTGGCAATTGTAACAGTGGTCTGCAGATAAAGATACATGTAGCATAATCTTCAATGTGCAATGAAACAGTATTCACTTGTGATAAAATAGCAACCAATTGCACAACAATCTTCAAAGAGAGAAGCACAAAGGAATTAGTAATTGCACAACTAACACTGCATACATATGGGTAGATAGATGGCTTATGCCCAACTGGGTAATTTTTGGGGAACAGCTCAGCAGGTAAAGAGCAGCAGAGAAATTTGCTATTAGGTGGGAAAAAAGGGCAGCACGTTGTACAAAGCATCCCACATATATGCAGGGTCCGGTGACTTTAAGGGATGCAATGTAGACAGAGTACCCTAATGTAAGAATTAGTGACTACTTCCATGACTTGAACCCATAACCTATAGGTCATATGGAGACAACTTTACCGTTGCTCCAAGGCCTCCTTTCAGAATCTACTATTAAGTCAGTTATATTTTATAACATTTTGAGTCTGTGGGGCTATTGTTGTCACTATATAGAACTGAAGATTAAAAATGACTCCTACAGACTTGACAAAATATGAAAATTTCCCTCCTTTCTCTTCTTCCTATTCAAATTTGACATAGTTAGCAATTGTTATCAATTATATCTGTACTGGTATAGTTATGCTTTTTCAACTTCTACAACAACCATTATAGAATTACATTTATAAAGTTGGATTAAGAACATTCAGGCCAACATTGGCTTTCAACTAGAAATCAATCCACCAACATTTACCTATTACAGGTTTTAACAATAGGCATGAGGCATGCAATGTGTATGGTCAGAGAAAGGCAACCACTTACGGACGAGATAAATAAAAAATTGAGGAAAACAATTGCTACTTTAAGAAACCAAAACTCACGTTCTAGAAAGGTAGTCCACCTCGTTGAATAATAATATAAGCAAAATGCCCAAAGGCAGTGAAAGCGTGTTATTTAACAGGACCATGGAGAATTCATCAAGGTTCCCAGATTTAGTCACTTGTTTGGCAGTGTCCATGACCCTGCGAAGAGTCAACTGCACCAGAAGATCAAAACAATAAAAATTAAAAAATTAAACATTAGAATGGGAACCAGGTCATCATATTGAAGAAGATGTACCCAAAAAGAAGAAAATTTCAAGTGACTAATTAGAACATCAAATTAAATGTAACCTCAACAAAAAAAAAACAGGATAAGAAGCTCAATACGGAAGAACTGCTGCTTATTCCCATTATTAATGACAAAAGGAATTGGAGGTGTTATAAAGAAATCAAGCCAAGTCAAGTTCTCGACATTTTGAGCTCGACCGGAACATTAAATAGCCGAGTTCTATCTCACTGGAATAAGGGACAAGTACACAATCTAACTAGGCTTGAATTCAGCAAAGCTCAAGTTCGAGTCACAATTGAGCTTAAGTTATATATTTATTAGAGAAATTGACATTTTCAAATAAATGCATTTTAAGAATTTAGCTGCGAACATTCAATATAATTTACCTAGACTGTAACACTAAATCTATTATATGAATAACTAGTAATCTTTATACATGAATAACAAGAAAATTGTATTTTGAATAGTCAAAATATATTACCACAAACCTATTTTATGTAATTACATATATTTAAAAGAGATAAGTTAATAATGCATTTGACCATAAAGAAACTGAGCTCAAGCTTTGGCTCTTGAGTGTACAAGTTTAAATGGGCTTCATCTCAATGGGTGTATCACATGAACGACTTCCGCAACCCGCTCCTTCCTTGAATAGAATAATAATCAGTTCTCAATTCTGATATTATAGAAGATAACAATTAAGGAGCTTTGAAGTTGATTCTCAATGACAGGGGAACAGAACTATACTAAACTATCCTTACTAAAATCTTTCAGCAGATGTCTTGAGACTTCAGAATTGTCCAAATAAGGAACTTAGGTTTGCAACTTGAGCAGTTTGTCGCAAACTGTCAAGGTTAGATCTTCCCGTACAAGATTATGAATTAATCATTCAGACCATATGCAATAAACGCTAGCTTGTATCATGTTAACTGTAAAAGCACCAGTCTCGGATCCTCACTCTTTTTTTTTCAACAAGTTTCTTTTTTTCTTCTTAAAAGGCTGGACCTGCTCATTCTAGTTAGCAAAGTTTAACTGTTTTCACCAGTAGGATATGTGTAAACCAAAATTGACATTACAAGATCAAGACTGTATCATCAATTTAGTTTCATATTGAGAATACATAAAGAGTATATGATGGTTTTTTTTTGTTTTTTTTTGATATGGTAACATTGAGGTTTTATGGTAATTTGGTTAACTGTATAACACATTTTCAGCATTTAAAGTTTACAAGCCGATATGTTCCTGTCAGATCTCTTCAGCATCACATTGGTGGATAGGACCACACATATAAATTTGAGATATATCAGTGAAATCTAAACTATGTAGTTCTACTTCATTAGAAGCTGAATTTGTTACAAACAACACTCAGGACAGTGATCTATCAAATCAATAATGTCTTCAACATGCCCTCTCATGTCTCACCTATGAGCTGAATTCTTTTAAGCTATTAACACGAGAAAAATCTCTAATTTTATATTTCCAATAGCCGCTTAACTGGGCTTTCTCGGTGAACTCAAAAAAAAAAAGAAATAGGCGGTGTTGTCAAAGGCGCGCTTAAGCCCTAAAGCAAGCCTCGTGCAGAGAACGTATTATAAAATATAGATGGTATACTAAAATTAAATACTCCCTCCGTCCCAAGTTATGTGAGTTAGTTTGACTTGAAACAGAGTTTAAGAAAGAAAAAACGACGTTTGAAATTTGTGGTCTAAAATAAGTCATAGATGTTTGTGTGGCTATAAATCATTTCGTTAAGGATAAAATGGATATTTTAAAGTTAGATTGTTACTAAATATATAAGCATGTCATTCTTTTTGGGACTAACTAAAAAGAAAACTAAAAAGAAAAGAAAGTCATATAAATTGGGACAAAGGGAGTAGCAAGAAGAAAGAGAGAGAGCAGTAGTAACCTTCTTCCAAAATTCTTTTTTATATTTCTATATACAACGTAAGTTATTTATAAGTCTCAAGTAACTTGGAAAGCCAAATTAACTAGTGCAAATGGACATGGACATCCACCAACTACTAGTGCATATGGACATGGACTCCCCCTTGGATGTCCATTAATAGATAGTGTGTCTAGTTGAATTCTTACTAGAAAAAATCTCGCGGGAAAAAGTCCTAGTGAAGAAAAGAAATTCAGGTATCTAGTAATACGCATTGAGAGCTACCTCATTAAAAACCTTACTAGGTAGCTCTCAATTCGTATTACTAGATACCTGAATTTCTTTTATGGGTCTAAAATAAGGTCATTGATAGGGGTCTCTTTTATTTAAAAGAGTCCAAATCACGATGAATAGGTTAAGTAGATATAGGATATATTTTTGACCCACATAAACACTGCTCTCAGACATGTTATTTATTTATATGTGAAGGTACAACTATATCATGGCATTGAACAAAACAAACTACAGTTGCTACTTCAAATCATGCAGAGATAATAGTATTCATAAAGCAGTTGAAAATACGTTTGGTTGAGATCAATAATCCAACACATCTGAGGAACATATGGTCTTCCTTTGGAAAGAGATACTCCAACAATATTATATGAAAACAATGTTGCATATATAGCTTAACTAAGAGGAAAATACATCAAAGGAGACTGAACAAAACATATTTCACCAATTTTTTTTTTCTACTCATGATCTTCAAAAGAAGGGTGATATAGATGTTCAACAAGTTCGTTCAAGTAATAATTTAGCAGATATGTTCACTAAGACATTGCCGCTTTCAACCTTTGAGAAGTTCAGATACAAGATTGAAATGCGTCTCGTCTTCGAGATATTAAGTGATGCTTTCATTAGGGGAAGTAAATACGTGTTGCACTCTTTTTTCCTTAACCAATGTTTTGTCTCACCGGATGTTCCTGGTAAGATTTTTAATGAGGCAACTCTCAATGCATATTACTAGATACCTGTATCTTTTTCTTCACTAGGACTTTTTCCCACAATTTTTCCTAGTAAAATTGGCTTTCCAAGTTACTTGAGACTTATAAATAACTTACATTGTATATGCACAATACACAAGAATATTGGAAGAAAGTTACTACTACTCTATCTCTTTCTTCTTGCTATTTAATTTTAGTATACAGTCTATGTTTCATAACATATATGTATTTATTTTTCCCTTTGTGCCTTTTCTAATTAAAACCCATGCTTTATTTGTGCTTAAAACCCCAACAGACCTTAGAATTCTTTTGCATTACTTGCTTCATTTTTTTGTTTCCCATCCAGTGTCTAATGCCTACATTGGAGCTGCGACTAAATCCGATCGCGCACTGCAGGGTCCATTAGGGGTGATGCTCCCAACAAGATTTTCTTCATACCCAGGGCTCTAATCTGAGATCTCTGATTAAGGATGGAGCACTTACATCACTGCACCACAACCCATGTTGGTGAGCTTTTTGCTTCTGATAATACTGGAATTAGGTTAGAGCATTTTGACTCAATGAAATAGTTGGAAAACAAGATCTAATTCTTGATGATCTAGGTCATGTTATGGTGGACACACAAAAACTGTATTATATGTACTCTGCAATGGTTATGTCCAATTCTATTAGAATATTTTGGCGCCTTTATTACTGCCGGTAAAGGTCATCATCTTTGACAAATGTTTAGGTAATTTATTCATTTTTATCCTTTGTTTTGAGTAGTATCCAAGCAGCAGGTCTATTGGAAACAACGTTCATACCTTCCAACATAAGGGTAAGGTTTGCACACACATTATCCTTCCTAAACCCCAGTTGTGGGACTACACTGGATATGTTATTGTATGATTAAGCTATATCTTCTATCGTAAGTTCATATGTCTGACAACTATAACGAAAATCATGAATTTTACAAAGATAATATTCCCAGAAGAAACAAATGCCAGATAAAATAGCACCCAGAAAAGGAAACACAACGAGAGAAAGATGTACTTACAGAATATGATGCTGTCAAGAAACAATTAATGATCTGCCATGTATAACCAATGGCATGAAAAGAAAGATCAGTAATTCCTCCGGTAACTGCTGAAATAATCTGCAAAACACAACTTAAGTGTAACTAACTGCTGAAATAATCCGCAAACACAACTTAAGTGTAACATCTCTACAACTGTCATCTCATAAATGAACAATATTTCAAATTTAGTTCTAGTATATGCAACTTTAGTCAAATGATGTAAGACTTGATGAATTTAGGGTTCATGACCAACTTCCAAATACTTTTGTATTATATGACAAAACTACTCATATCACTAGTTACCAGAAAGTACCACTGTTATAAGAAGTAAATCTCGAAAACGAAGATGATACTATTCCTTATCATATGTTGCATTTTCTCTCACTACAGCTTATACCACTTGGTCGCCTCATGAAATTCATCATGCCTTTGACTGAGGACTAGGTTACTAGCGAATACTCTGAGTAGTGTCTACTGAAAAATCAGTAGCGCTATAAACTCTTATTGTGACAAGAAAGGTAAAAAAGAATGCTAATGTAAGTTCTGGAATACAAAGCAACGAAACATATCATTAACAAATTACTTTATATGAGCACAGGGATGAGAGAGGCTAGAATCACTGCAATAATATCAAAAGCAATATAGAGTAGCATTTGCTTGACCTGTAACACTTCGTATTTACATACTTCACTTGAACTTTATGCGGTGCTTAACACACGAACAAGTAATGTATATGATGCAGATTTGGAAAAAAATAAATTAGTAGACAGTTCCGATCCTGTTGTACTAGTTATTTTTAGATTGTTGTGTTAATGACACAGAGAAGAAAAACAAAAACGAAATAACAGCAGAGTATTATGTCAAGTGAAAAGAAGATAATGTAAAGCCTAGAGTAATAACTGTCATTTACCAACTACAGACAAGTTGATGCATGCTATCTTGCTCTCTCTCACACCCAAAAAACATACCAGGATAGTAGCTGTGGTGCTATGAAGGGCAAGTGGAAAGAGCAGAGCTACTACTATTTATTTCTAATTGCTGAACAAGTTGAATGTATAGATATTACTAAGAGAAAACAGTGAAGAAAAATTCTTTTTAAGCTACTATCATACCATCAGAAAAAGTGCAGTCCAAACTTTGTTATCGTGCGTTTTGTCGAATAAATACATCTCACCAACAGCAGTTATCACATTAGTGACATTCTTTAGGACAGTGACCATAGCAACGTTGATGTACTTAAGACTGTAGGATATAACACAATTATAAGTAATTCAGCCAAGTCATAGAATCACAGCTTTAAATATTAAACACTAAAACAGCTTCTATGCTAAAAAATTCATTAATCTGCAGAATCGTATGGATATAAAATGCCAGAGTACTGAAATTGGCAATGAAAATGGTAAAGCAGAAAGAACACAAATAGCTGTACTTGAAACTAAAATACCTTTTTTTTATATATAATTTTCATTATTTTGTACCCTTTTCTACTTTTGACATGTAGTGTAATCAAATTCTAAGGTTCATGAATCATTACCTACATCATAAGCATCTTTTGTTTCATCTAAAGTAAACTCAGCAGGGTAGAGCCAAAGAGTTGCTCCCTATTGATGTGTGGAAGGCCAAGACCAAAGAAAAAGGAGACATTTTATTGTAAATGTTATT
The DNA here is from genome assembly GCF_900185275.1 of Solanum verrucosum. NCBI lineage: Eukaryota > Viridiplantae > Streptophyta > Magnoliopsida > Solanales > Solanaceae > Solanum > Solanum verrucosum. The sequence continues at coordinate 5,316,201 of NW_026019984.1, forward strand.
GACTACAAGTCGAGTTCCAAGAATCATGTGATGATGAGCCTATCAACTTTTCATTTCATCAATCCAGGCGTATTCCTCTAAGTGGCTCCAAAAATAGTCTCTTCTATTGTTAGATGTCTTGGAAAAAAGGGAACACTATACTGAGTTAGTTCACTAGTTTGACAAGGATGACTTCTTTTACTGAAAGAATTTTTTAAAAAAATATTCCCAAAAAGGTGAACCTAACAGCATTTACTGAAAGAAATCTATATTCAGAATTTCTTACTCAGCAAAAGACAAGGTCAACAAGTAAGAATGAGACAAAGATTAACCCTAAAGATATATGCCTCTAATTCTAGAGCTTGTTCCAGAGAATTCACATTTCCATTTTGTTTCTATTTCATCAAATTAGACAAAAATTTCCTTCTATTTTGGATCAAGAACCGTCCCGCAAATAAAGAAACCATTTGAACACCTAGCGTGGCCTTAAAATTTGAAGTAGTAAAACTAACACTTGCATGAAGGTTTGAACCAGAAATCTGTTACTCCCAATAAATATAATCTTGCATAAAGGCCCAGCTGAACTCGATCACACCGAAAAACTGATCTCAGAGAACTGTGCATCCAACAATAATAGGTGCAATGCATGACTTCTGCAACCAGCAGTAAATAAAACAATAGGCACATTCAAATAATGAAATTCATGGTACGACAAACATGAAGAGGGAGTATCTTTTACCTGAACATACTTGTTATAAGCATCCCAACAAATATAACATTAACAGGCAACCAAACTCTGACTAGCCTCCAAGTGAGTGGTTCCGTAGTAATTATCCCAAAAACTCTCAAGGAAGAAACCACCACCACTGAGACAAAATTCTGAATAAAGGGTCAACAATTATTTGTCATTACCCTACCTCTATACCTTGATAAGCTCAAAAGTATAACAAAGACTGGGAAGTACCTGATAGACCATCAATGATATCCCCGCATTAAAGCCATAGCTGGAAAGTACATACTTGTTCACTAATATCATGCTACAGGAAGAAATACAATAAGCAACTCCAGATAGCAAGGCCTTGTTGTGTACTGTAACAACTTTATTGCTGCGTACTGACTTCTCTATGTCTCTCTCCAACATCCCATTTTCCAAATTTTCATCGTTTCTATTTGCAGCCTTCATGGAAAAAGATCTGAAGGCAATCATAAACAAATAACATCAACACAGTAACTTTTAAATTTTCTTCTCATTGGCATGCCCATTATTTTTAGATGATCTGCTAGAGACATGTTAAGTCAAAAACTAGTGACATGACCATGAAAACAAACAACAGACGGATAAAACCAATGGCAACTGCCTAATAGAGTCCCTAGTACTGCAAAAAGGAAACTCAAGTTAAGGAGAAAACCTAGTCATCATTAAGCTGTAATTCAGAGACACAACATATACTTAATCACATAGAATGGACCACTTAGAATCTGCAGATCCGATGAGAGCTAAAACAGCATGAAAATGTTTTTTTCCCTACTATCCTCTTTCCACCAAAAGAAAAAAGAGAGCAAAGAAAGATACTACAACTCTTATTTCCACTTCAATCCCTGCAAAATATTATACTATTTCTCTTGGCATTCAGTTACTGACCAAAATGGCTTTTAAAGCAACAATGCAGGTACACATATATTCAAAATTTCAGTTAGAACCACAAAAGAACATACTGCAATGTACATTCTGTAGAAACACAGAATAAAACATTTTTTTTTTAATGTGTGACCATCTCATCTAAAAGCCTAAGCTGTTAGAGAGAACACACATTTAATTACTTAATTATGATTCAAAATGCCTCTCATCTGCGGACCCTTTTCATGGTCCCAGTTCGTTGAAATTGTTTATGATAATAATGGGTGATGGGGATACTCAAATCCAGGATCTCTTGTCTACTCTGATACCATATTGTAGTGTGTGACCATCTCATCTTAAAGCATAAGTTGTTAGAGAGAACACACGTTTGATTACTTAATTATGCTTCCACACATTTGAAATTCCAAACATTGATTGAAGAAAAACAGACTAAGAGAACAGAATGCAAACATTAAGACATGCAGTTCCTTAGGCAATTTATACACATGAAGTTACTAGGAAACATATTAGTGAAAGCTCCAATTCTACATCCAGCATTTCAAGAACATAATGCAAAATGAAGACTTGTATCCAAAGTAGAAAACAATGTTTGCAGCCACCACTGCAAGGAAGAAGGAAAAGATACACCAGCTTTGAAAGGTGAGGCACGAGGTAGAAGGACTATAGTTCCCATAATTTGAAGCCCATGTATATCGACATATAAAAAATATAAATCTTCATGTAGTAGGTATGTTGTAAAATCAGTTGAAACTCTAAGAGACCTAGAGAAAGTAGCAGCTATCTTATCTGTTAAATTACTACCAAGTTGAAATGAAATTTATTAGCACTAAACAGTATTAACAGCTCCACCAACAAGAAATTAACTTATCACCAAGGATCATTAACAAGCTCCACCAACAAGAAATAATCCCCTTTAGGTTTTAAGGATGAGGATGAAAGACAATCGAAATGTAGACAAAGGAAGATTATCAGTTGAGTGCACCTGCTCACTACTTCTCCTCTGAAAGATTTGGAGACCTGATCCAGCAAAATTGGTTGATGAGCTAAGAAGTTCCTCTCCCCGCCGTGGCTACTATTTTTAGTGTCCTCTATAAGAACCCTTTCCAAAACTGGATCAGGAGCATCCAGAGAGGCAGCCACAGGTAAACTTCTTCAATTAAAAAGAAAATGACTAAAGCTATAAGCTTCAATAAAGTGGCAGAGAGAGCTGCAACTTAGACATCATCCATAAGAATTCATCATACACGAAGCATAAAATATTGGATACCGCAGATCTAGAGCATAAATATCATAATGCAACTTAAAATCAAATTCTGTGAGATTTAACATGAAGGAACTAAGATTAACTTCCTTTGCTACTGAGAATTATTGAACAGAACCCAGAGTGCACTATTCCAGCCAATAACATTCTTAAACATTAGCCAAAACAATTAAAGAAGGTCCATGCTAAACTTCGAATCAGGAAATGGTTGCTTAGCCCCAATCTATGTACAATATCAGTCTATTAACCTCATAAAGATTAACACTATCTACCATTTATTAGCACGAAAGCGATGCAGCAAAGATATACTCAAACTCTAACAACCAACTTACTCAAACCAAGTTAAAGGAAAATGAAGCCAAAAAAATTTCTGTTGCCTTATTTCCTGCTTCACAAATTAGACTCAAACTAAAAAACTTACTAAAGAATTTCTTTGACATTCAAACAAGCAAAATGGTACTACCCTTGTTTCCCCTCAGCTGAATATGATGCAATACAAACAGTGATATAACAGACAGAAAATCACACAGTCGCAGTTAATTTTCCTTCTCAAAATCTGTTCTTTTTTTCTTGCAACTTATATTATGCATAATGCATCAATCATCTCAAATATACAGCTAGACCAAGAAAGAAACAACAGGGTTAAGTTGAATCATTAGTGGGGAAACAAAGATACACTCTTTCTTGCATAGTTTGTCACACCCAATGATAGAAAGAACAAGAACACGGGTCTTCTCATTTATCAATCAAGAATCAAGAAAAAGTCAAGAAAGTAAGAATCTTTAAGGAATAACAGAAAAATAAAATTGACCCATTATGAAATTATATACATACATGATATATCTGAAGACACAAAGACAGAGGAATCACTCAGTTACCTTGGATTCATCCAAACAAAGGTTTGTCAACTCCTCAATTTGTATGAAAATAAAACAACTAAACACATATGATTTAAAATATTAATAAATTTTTTACAACATATATTTCTTTATTTGGAAAAGAAGAGAGCTCTTAAATATATATATATATTGTTTGTTTAAATCTCCAAATGGGCACCAAAAGAGAGGAAATATCTCTGTTGTTGACTAAGAAGAAGTGTCATCTTAAACGATGTCGTTTGTTATGTCACATTTAGGTATTATACCAATGAAAAGTGGAGTATGGCAAAAGGCATGTTTGAGAAAGAGGCAAAAGAGCCAAGTTTGAAAGTCAACATTTCAAAACCCCCAATATGATTGTCCCATATAAGTTGTTTACGTTGTCTTAAAATACTTGTTAGTTTATAAAATTAAGATAGAATTAATTAAATTTTTTATCATTTTACCTCTATATTTAATTCATTTTGAAAGTGTCGACAAATTTGTTAAGTTTTTAAAAAATATAATAATTAAATCAGTAAAACTATCCTTCTTATTTATGACAACTAATATGGGACGAAGTGAGAATTTGTTCTGAGACTTTTGATACGAATGAAAATGTTTTTCGCAAAAAAATAAGTGATTTTTTTTTTTTTTTTAATATTTCGTAAGTAAATAGAGAATATCTGGTCAAAAATATTGTTTATGATCTACGCAAGCACTATAAGTGGTGAGGGTAGAAGCTGAAAGTGCAAGATGGGTCGTGGTGAATTGACCCTTTTTAATTTTCTTAGTCAACTAATTGTTTTAGCAGTCAACTGGTAAACACAAAAACAATAAACAATTAAGTTAATAAGTAAAGTGCAGAAATGAAATTTAATACCAAATGTTTTTATATTGGCTGAGATCCAAAATGGATCTTAGTCTAGTCCCTTGAGGTTGCAAGAGTGTTCTCTTATAATTCTTGAGTGATTTGTAGTTGTACATTGCGTTGATGATTAGATCATAAATCTACACTCAATTCTTTCTCTTTTTTTTTTTTAATCTTTTCATACAGAGGCTCACCATATTAATTTTTTTTTTATTGCTTACAGAATAATTCACTCAGAAATACAATGCTTGCTAAAAGTAGAATAGAGATTATAAGGAATTTGAATTTTTGTGACTTTGAAATTCTCCTTGATTTGCTGAGTTCAAGAATAGCTCCTCTTTTTGAGATCTTCTCTGTTAAGACTAAAATATTAGTTATTTTGATATCTTTCTTATTTGAACTTTATCCCCCCTTGACATCAGCAAAAAGGAAAAAAACATATACAAAGCAGAGCAAAAACACATACATACATGAGATAGTAACCAATCAAGTTACACAATAGGAAAAAATAAGTAATCAAATATACTAAGTAATTCATATGAGATAGATTATAGTAGCAAAAATAAGGTAAAAATCCCGTGAGTTTATGCCCAATTACATATTAGCAAATCATAGCAAAAATATTTTTTGAAAATGACAGTCATAGGAAAGAAAATCAATGTTGATTACGAAGAAAATAGGCTAGGATATTGTTGACAATGATAGATTTCAAGGTAGCAAATTGAGTAGAGATTGTGGTAGCAATCCCTTAGTGCTGATTTGGATTCGATTTGTAACTTTGATTGATTTCTTGAGGAATTTTTTTGCAAGATCAACACATGTCTTCTTTATCGCGTCCTTTATTTTTTCTAGATGGAAATGAGTGGCGACAAAAAGGTCTTAGAGAGATTCAAATTTTCCATTAATCTATGAGAGCTTTGCAAGAATATCTTTTAACAACTTGAAGTCAGACGAGGAATAAGACTTGAATTTGGAAGATGACAGAGAACTAGGTCCTACATTATCAAATTTGATAGCCCAAAAATCATCGAAATGAATGTACCCCATATTGACAAATGCTCTAGAGTCATAACATTATTTGATAAGAAGTAGAGGAAAATCATCGAGACAAATGTTATTTGCATCTAAAATGAAGTGATCAATATTGCATAGGGAAAACTAGAGAAGTCTGAGGCAGAGTCTAGCATATAGCTTAAGATGAAAGAGTTAACATGATTTTGTGCTTGAATAGGAGAAAAACGGAGAAGGAAGTATCACGAAAAGTAAGAGTAGAGTGTGACCTAGCACGAGGGAGGAGAGTCCAAATCAGTAAAATTTCAAAAATAGTATAAAAAATGTCACAGTCGAGAAATATTCATTTGCTCAGAACTAGGTTTCTAATTCTCCTGACTTAAGAGACTTTAGATTAGTATAAAATAGCTTCACAAGAAGTTCATAAGTAACTTTGTGATATATGAGAAGATATTAGCCCAATTCTGAAAATTGAAGAGTTCTTTGATAGGAAAGTTAAGAGAAAACAAGTCAACAGACCTACCATGCACAATGATTTTGGACTTGAGAGAATTAAATAATGTTTCATTGAAACAAGTCTAGAATTTAACTTTGACATCCAAGAACTGTTGAGGTCAAAATTAAACTTTTCCATCGAGTCTTTAGAGGTAATGTCATCGCTAAATCATGAGAGGATGTGAGAAGTAAACAAAGTCAAAAAATTTTACCAGAAAAATCAGAGTTCATTGAAATAGGATAAAATGCAATGTATTTTCCTTTGTTTTTAGAACTCTTTCGAGTGGGTTGAGGATACGATTTCTACGATTTATCCATGGAGTACAAGAAAGAAGAAACAAATGAAAAGGTGTATAGTAAGAAGAGGGATGAAGAGAAAAAGTAAAGAAGAAGGAAAATATAGAAGAGACAAAGATGATTGATGTGAAAAATATAATTCAGAAAAAAAACAAAGAGACTTAAAATAATTATTCTGGGAAGACGCAATCAAGGTGGTGAAAAACAAGAGTTTTTAGAGAAGAGGAAGATTCATGCTCCGAGACTACCGCCTAGACGTGACACTATGCTTAGAGCCACAAATGACCCCAAACTAACCTTATGGTATGGCTCAATAGAAACTGGAATGTAAACACGGAAGATAAATCTAAAATATATGAATAAACCCATATGACTGAGATAGACTAATATCCGAAAGAAATAACATAAGGTGAATCTATACCTAATTGTCTTAAAGCCTTTACTAATATGAGTTGCTAAGATAAATCCCTCCCTAGCTAACTCCAATTGTCTGAAACTAAAAGTAAATAACTGAAAGGAACATATGGGGTTGTCCTCGGAGAGATGAAGACTTACCAAACTCTATTGCTAGCTTATCAGAGATAGTACTAACCACAAGTTGAATACTAAATGTCAGAACCTATATTATCAAATAATATAGGCAGAAAGTATGTGGTCAGTACTTTGAATGTACTGAGTATGAGGAATATGCATAGGAAACATAATATCTGAACATACTGAATTTGTAAAATTCGTTGATGCAATGACAAAGTAAAATAACATGAAGTTGAAGTATACTGATCTGAAATACACAAGTACAAGCTCACGCAATAACTGAAAGGCTGATTGTGGAATATACTAAAATTTACATAAACCATGTGAGCTACTACGTGGAGTTCAATGTACTGCCCCCACACCGAAAAGAAGGTGTCCAATACTTGCAATCATAAGGGACTTGAAATCTGAGCTAATGTGGATCCACTAAACTACTGTCTATCGGAGAGAAAATCCTATGGTGAAATATACTTCTAGGACTTAGAGATAACTACTAAAGATCCACAGATGCTGACCGAAAATCTTCATCTCTAAGGTCGCTCTATGCTAAGTATACTCCCAACGGAAACATGCATAGTCTGGAAACAGTAATAATCTAATAATATTGAATCATACTAATAACTGATACACATTAAGTAGTTCATGAGACATGATAACTAAAATCATACTAAGATGTACTTTATTTGAAAGCATCTTAAATCATGATAATAGAAAATAATCTGAAAGATAGTTTATTTGAAAACATCTAAATCTTGAAAATCTGAAACATGCGTATGAAATGACATAATTCCGAGTCATGAAAATACTTTCATGCTATAGGTTCATGAAGTTATCATTGAAAATATGAAATTATAATTGTAATCATGCAATTAAGGATTGATGATGAGTCCATAAATTGGATTCATTTAGGGCTATATTTTGATAGAATTAGTGTCCTCAAATGCATATTTTGTCTCAATATTTGATGAAAACCCTTAAGTTTCAGGTATTTGGAGTTTGAGGCAAAGCATAGACACTACTTGGCAAGAAGGAACAAGGCGGCTGAAAAGAACGAAGAAATGAAGGTCTGAAGATCGCCGAGCCCAATTGGCAAGTCGCCGATCGGCCTGGAGATCGCCTTTTGTTCCAGTGTGCTGAGCCCTGAAGGGAAAGATCAAGTTGGCGATGAAATGGAGCAGTTGGCGTGTCGCCGAGTAGTTCCGCGAAGCAGTACCATATCGTCCAACGACTCAAAGCGCGAAGAGGCTGAAGGCTAAAGCAAGAAGGCGATGAAATCAACCAAATGGTGAATCGCCGAGTGTATCGGCGATCCCAACTAACTGCGCCGAGTGATCCGCTGCAGCACAAATTTTCAAACACTATTAATACTTTTTTAAATTATTAGCTTAGTATCAAGTCATAGATAATTTTTATTCAAACTTAGAATATTTTCATTTTCAAATTTTAGAGGGTTTTGGAGACTTTGTTCTAAAACCTTGAAGATTCAAAGGGTTTCAACTCCAAGAAATTGGAAGTGGGTCTCGAAGATTCTTCACTCTTGACGTGTTTTAAGTCTTAATTCTTCATACCCAGTTGATGGAAACTGATATTGGTATTGATTTTTACCTCTTTTACATGTCTAGATAAAACCCCAATTCTTGGGGTGTGATTTTGTGAATATGGGTTAAATTATCTGTTGGGTGTTGCTTATTGATGGTTTATTTGTTGTTAAATGTGATTTCGTTTAGTAGTTGTGTATGAACTTAATGGGATTGTAGTTGCAAATACGATTTCATCTTAGTGTTTTCGGCTTGCTCGAGAGAGAGGTCATAAAACTAAGACTACTAAATTGATAGCCGGTGGTATTGGGTCGACATGGGTTCAGCTCGAGAGAGTGAATCCTAGTCCTTTTCCCACACATTCAGCTCGAGAGAGTGAATGGGCTAAGGCGGAGGCTGTGCTTAATGCGACAACTCGGTGTTCGAGAGAAACCGAGTTGATTCGAGGTAAGTTGCTCGAGAGAATTTATCCCTATTATAGTCTAGCCTAGTCACAAATACTCAACAATTTACGATCAAAAGCATGTACCCGATAGTTTAGTTTATTCCGTATTCCTATCACATCGCAAGAATCCCGTCTCCCTATCTCATTTCCTTATATTTTTGTCGTTTTTGCTATTAGCTTTAACACAAACCCCCATTGATAATTGACGCTTGCGTCACCCCTTAAGATTTAATATATTTATATTCGTTAAAGTTTATAGCTATGACTAATTAGAACTAGATTTTATTTTTCTATTAATTCTCAAAACCACTCCCTGTGGGAACGATCCCGACCCATGGTTGGGTTATATCACTACACACGATCGTATGACACTTGAACCGATATAGTATCAGTTGATTACGTCCAAGCATCAATTGATCATGAAGAAAACTTTATTTGTAATGAAAAACCATAAAGATCATAGAAACCATAGGTTTTGAGAAGTCACAAATTAACTAACAATTCTCGGGGTACCACACCTGGTACAAGATATCATTCAGTTGGCTTTTTACCACGCCGGTATACTAAAAAATTATGTGTGAGTTTTATGAGAGAACCATGTATCTATTATTGTAATCATATGGGAAATGTTTATTGTATTTTGTTAAGTCAAGTTTTGTGACTGGAAGTTTATATCTAATGTGACTTGTTGATATATTTGTTGGCTAGTATTACTGTAATTCGGTTCCATGTTTATATTCATATTTTTGAGTTGGTTGATGATTCTACCAATACACTGTGGTTGTGTATTGATATTGCACTTGCTCTTTTTTTTATTTTAGTACTAGGCATATTCAACGTGGTTACTATGATACCTCAATTGTGAGACCGATGTTATCTGAATCATAGGGTGAGTTATTCTTCTGGACTGCCATGTATTCTTCTATATCCCTTGGTCCATCTTTTTGAACTTAGACATTTTTAGATTATTACTGTTAGTTTTGGGGTTGCATCCTAATTTTGACTATTTTAGAGTTTTGATACTTCGACTTTCAGTTTCTAGGGAATTGTTTTAGCATAGTTGTTTATGACAATGAATTTCTTTTATGAGAGCTTAATCTTTATTGTTTTAAATTGTTATCCTAGTTGTTTGTTTGATTTCAGATTAGTTGGAAAGTTGGTTTTTCCATTGGAGGGTTAGTGTGGGTGTCACTCATAACAGTCTGGGTCGTGACATAAGGTCTAATTCCATCAGACCCGCTATAGCAGCCGTGCAGGCATCTATAGCGGCGCCTTCATAGTAAGGTATATCCTGTTATGACGAGCTAATGTCACCTCAAATCAATTAAAGTAAACAAATATTCATCGTGCACCCCAAATTTTAAATTGGCAACATATTTTAAGAGTTTTCGGGATTTCACACGAGGTTCCCTTAAATAACGTAGGTTCATGTCGTTACAATGATATCAATTTAACCATCATTATTTCCTGAACGAATATCAGGGTAGAAGGGAGAACAAGACAGTCATGGAAGATCACCGTCTAATTTTTACAATACCAAAAAGAAACTCAACCCCACGCGAACCACATAACACTACGATGTCCCCGTGCCCAAGAATACCAGGATAGAAAATTCGAGCGAACAAAGCCATAATCTAAAACAAAAATTTCCCGCCCATTGATTTGGACCTTGCTATAGTAGGTATAACACTGATACAACGGCTGGTCGTGTAACCGAATTGGGATCAAGAGGGAGAGGAATGAATTTTCTTCCCATTTCTCTCTTTCACTCTCTCAAACTCACTTTTTCAGTCTCGATCATTTTGTTCTGAATGTCAAAACTAAGTTAATTATCATGTTCCCTACTCTCTTTACTTCATTACACACATACTGATTATTGCATGCTAGAAATCGATAGAGTAGAATGGAGTTTGGGCTGATATTTTGAATTTTGAAATTTTTCCCTTGATTGTTGAAGCATGGGGATTCTCCTTATGTTTACAACACTACTACAATGTTTTGAGCATAAGGATTAGAGAAAATAGGGCCGAAACGGGTTCGAAATGGCAGGTGACGTGGGCCCAAAAATACATATTTTTAATCATTATTTGCCTCACATTTAGTATTTATATATGTTATTTTTGAGTTTGAATTTTATGGATTGTGCTTAATAGTATATTTTATTTGTAGGTTTGAATTAGTGTGGAGATGAAGAAATTTGAAGCTAAAACGAATTAAATATGGAAGGTTGAAGAAGGAAATCACGCAGACAACTTAATGAATAAAATAAAATAAAATAATATATTATATATATAAAAGTGCAGCGAAGAGAAATTCACTTTCAGAATAACACTGCTGCCACGTGGCAACATTATCGCAAGATGGCGGCGCAACACTGTTCCACACGAATCTAATTCCTTTTAGGTTTTGGGTTCCTAATTTGTTTTGGACTCAATTATTTTATTCAAGGTTTCTTATATCTATAAATAGTCCATAAGAATTATTATTGAGGGAGGATGATACAATGTAGAAAATAATTTTTGATCTAGGATTTTATTTTATTTTACATCTTTTCTTTGAATGATTCATCATAATTGCTCTATGTCTATGTGGGATTAAACTCCTCATTCTTGGATTATATTTACTTACAAGATGATTGTTTAGTGATTTTGATTCGGCATAATTGCTTATCATATTGGTTGTTCTTATGTTCTTGTGATTACTATTTTGATGTTTGATCACCATTAAAATAAATTTATTGTCTTCTTTTGAACTCGGGAGAGGAATAGAGGGATAGAACGTGGAATATAAGAAGCATGATTTTTTCTTGCATATCACTTGAATTAATTTGTGTCTAGGATTGGGATATACCTAGGTACCTTGCTTGGCTCAAATACGGGAATACAACGTAATGCTCCATAGTTGGTTCAGTCTATCCCCGCTCAATGATATAGTTAGACTGTCAATTGTGATAGAGGGTTAGAGGTCGGGAGATCTCAACTATATTATTAACCCCGTGAATCAACAACTAGATAGTCAAATAAGTTGATGAAATTGATGCTAAACATGATTGTTAGTTAAATCATAATCCTAGATCGATTCATTCATTGATTGTGTTAAATATCTATCTTTTCTTAGTTAATTATTTTTTAGTTATTTTATCTTTAGTTTTAGTTTAGTTAATATATATTCATCTTTTAAATCCCCCCCTTAAATAAATAATTAGAATTAGTATAATTTAGTAAGAATAATTAATTGACAAGTCCTTTGGGTTCGATAATCTGGCTCTTTTAGGGTCACTATATTACTTGTGCGACCACATTCACTTGCGTGTGCAATTGGAAGCAACAACAGGGAAAGTTAAATGGTTGTTCTTGGTTCGAAACTTAGATTTGGGCACGATTTAGGAATTAGAATGTCCAGATTCTTGTATATTTTGATAGTAAATACTTTACGAACACTAATCTGTGATAAAAATGGGATTTTTGGGCGAAAGGGCACCATTGACACACCCCTTGAAGGTTGGGGGCTGTCACGACCGAGCCTACACCCTAAATGTGACCAACAATCTAGAATCATTGCTGGTCCCAAGCAAACTCTCATCCTTGGCTAACTACAAGCGGGAGAATAACTCAAGCATACACAAACATCAAATAAAAAAAATGTTTAACAATTATTTATTGAATCTCAAATATCTCTGAATATATTGAGTATAAAATATAAGTTTGAAATAAAACCTCCGAAACTGATAGACTCTTCAAAATTGTTTTTCTTTGAATCCTTTACTGTATAGAGACAAGTGTCGGGATAAGACCCACAACACCTCAATATTTCATAAAAGATGGATTCCTCCAGAATCAAGGAGGCCTTACTCAAAACTGACGAGCGGATGAAGTGATCTCAACTGAACTCGGGTTGAGGATCCTAAGTACATTAATTTGCATCATAAAAGATGTAGGTCGAATGACATTAATACATTGAATGTACGAGTATGTAAGATAGCTGAAGAACAAATAACTGAACTGAAAGGACTACAATAGATATAAATATATACCCAACTGAATGTAAAAAAATAAAGGAGTGAAATCATTTAAACTTTACAAATACTTACTCATCTCTGAACTCAACATATTAAGTGATATGATAAAAAATACACTTTTAACTCTATTTGTGAGATTTTCTAACCGACTACCATCACTATGAGCTACGTGATGATACAACGTCTTGCCCACGCTGTTAGAATCGTTCTATACCGTGGCAGGGTATAAAACCTCTCAACTAAGTGAATTCACTAAGAAATAAGGATTCATTTAAAAAGTATGATCCTTTACCCTTGTTGGCAGACATGGTTTATGAGTATTTTGAGTTGTTTGAACTCATTCCCATATCAGTGCTCAATACTACTCCCAATAATATACTCATGCTCAAATGTAAAAAATATACTCTTTTTCTATTTTGAGGTAGTTATTCAAAATAACCTCTTTAAAGAGGTAATTGCTCAGAAATATCTCTGAACTCATAAACTCTTTTTAGAAATCAAAGTTTCTCTTTTCTCCATGTAAGAATGATACAGTTGGGAATACTTAGTTTCCTTATACTCTTTCTCAATCATGTATAAAACTCTCCTGAAACTCATCTTTACTTTCTCAGAAAATCAATTTAAGGCCATAAATGTTTACTTTAAAAGATTTTCAAAAATTGAACTCAAAATAGGGTTCATGTTGAAATATAAACATGAACAAATTAACTTAAGGATCTCAATAACAATATAGAAAACTGAATACTCAAAAATCAAGAACTTAGAATTCAATGATATTACTCATCTCAAGAATACTCAAAATCCAGGAATTTATGACTCATAATCAATAACTTAACTCATATCAAGAATTTAGAACTCAAAATTAATAACTTAACCCATCTAAAGGATTCTTGAAACTAAGGGAAAAACCCTAGATTAAAATTTTACCGACTTAATTGAGATGTAGGGCGTGAGGACGAACTCAATCCATACTATGAATAGCCTTACATACCTTATAAGATTATATCTTTGGATGAAAATATGGAATTTTTTTGTTTCTTGAACCTTAGAGGTAGATTTTCTTGAAAACCTATAGATTCCATGAAATCTTACACAATTTCAATTATTCATGCAATACCATGCACATAATAATCAATCATCAGGTTAATCACGAAATTAATCAAGTTCATTACATCCTATTCACATCATGGATAACCATAATGCTTCACAATTGAATAATCTTTCGGCTGCATTTTTCTCCAAAACTCCTCGGCCCCGACTTCACTGATCGGCCTTTTTGTTTGGTCCTTCTTCTGCACACCCAGGATAAACTCTTCTTGCATGTAGCACCTGCCAGATCTGGTCATACCTTGGGTAACAACCTTTTCAATCACAAACTTTGGTCGGGCAAGAGTTTCTCGTGGCACCAAGGCAACAACCTTCTCGGGTGTCAGAATCACAAACACTTTCTTCTCTCTAATGCTCAACGAGGCTACAACTCTTTCCAGCTCATCAGGAGCAATCAGAACTATTGACGCACCAATCATCATATGTCTCTATCATATTGATAGTGGCCCCTCCATGATTTGGCAAAGGAATACTATTGACATTGGGCGCGATTGTCAGAAGAGAGATCACGTTCTGGTCTTGGATCTTATGTTTTAGGTTGATACAGTCCTCGGTATCATGTCCAATACTGTTGGAGTGATACGTGCGCCTCTGATCAGGTCTGTAAAACTTTGAGCTAGTGTCAATCGGCTTGGGCCCCACTAGATGGATATACCCATGAGTTGAAGGTGTGTTGTGAAATGGGGTTTTGGAACTCAACTTTCAACTCTCTGTTTCTGTGCAAGCTGCAGAAGGGGGCTGCTGTGGCGGGTTGTGTCCCGCTACTGTGGGCCAGTCACAACTTAAGTCAGAATTAAACTCCAAAAACATCATTATTCTACAAACATCGTTCTTAAGAGATAGGAGACGACCCCAGGCGATTTCTTGACATCTTTCCACTACTTTAGGTGCAAAAGGTAAGGTTCTTACTCCCCTAATCTATTTTTCGATCCGTAGAACTTTGATTCTTGGTCATTAATCATTGGGGAGGGTTTTTGGACTGAATTGGTTAGTGGAAAAAATCCCTAGTAGCACCTTAGGATCATGGGTTTGGTCTTGGGTTATTGGGTTTCTTATAATCCGAGTAAACTAGACCTTAATTATTGATCCTTGCATTATATTACTTGTTTGTAGACCTAGAACCAACAGAAAGAATCCAGAAAGGGAATAATCATGTTTCTTAGGAGGATTCAAGCGTTGTTTCGAGGTAGGTGATGATTTGATTTCATGTATGTGTGATGTATGTTAGTATTTGCTTCATTGTAATGCATGTGAGTATGTGAATGTTGCACAATAGATCACATCTAATGCCAATGAGTATGACTGAATGATTATAAGCCATGAATCAACACTTAATTGTATGATTATGAGAATGTACATTGTGATTGTGATTGTGATTGTGATTGTGGCATGTTGAATGGATCGGGTTTCACGTTCCGACACACTAACTGAGATCGGATGTCACGTACCGATATACATATTGGAACGGGTGTCACGTTCTTACACACTAACTTGGATAGGGTGTCACGATCCGGCACACTAACAGTTTGTGTATGGGTTTCATGAGAGGACTATTGACTTGTCATATATGTGTATTATTGAAAATGTGGAATGGTACATTGCTCCTAAAAATATAATTAATGTTGTATATGTTTGATATATGTGTGTTTACTATGATGTGACTGCTTATATATGTTTCAATTACTGGAATAACCGTGTGATCCTACCAGTACACTGTGGTTGTGTACTGATATTGCACTTTCTCTTTGTTTGTTGAGTAGAGGGTAACTTCAGGTGCGACTGACAGACCTCGTTAAGGAGATTAGTGAGCAAGTTCGGATTCAAGGGTGAGCCACTTCTTTCGGGCTGCCATGGGTACTCGATGTGTTAGTCCACTCTTTCCGGACTCGGACTTTCTAGTTAGACTTACTCATATGTTTAGTTTGGGTTGTACCCATTTTCCTTAGACTTGTCGAACTTTATATGTTTTGGTACATTGACTTTCAGTTTCTAGGGGTGTTTTCCACAATGGTTTAGTGATGATTCTTTAGACTTTTGGAGTTTATGGGAACTCCACATTATTTCTGCATTTAAACCTGCTTCCAAATCGTTAAATGACTAGTGTTTGAGTTAGATGTTTAGTATTAATGGTTCTCCCACCGGAGGGTTAGTGTGAGTGCTAATCACGATGGTCTGGGTCGTGGCAATATATCAATTCATTGATAGACGAGTATGTAATATAGTTGAATGCAGAAATAATGTGAAGTTCCCATAAACTCCGAAAGTCTAATGAATCATCACTAGAACATTATGGAAAACATCCCTAGAAACTGAAAGTCAATGTACCAAAACATCTAACGTTCAACAAGTCTATGGAAAATGGGTACAACCCAAACTAAACATATGAGTAAGTCTAACTAAAAAGTCCGAGTCCGAAAAGAGTGGACTAAAACATAGAGGACCCATGACAGCCTGACAGAATTGGCTCACCCTTGAATCCGATCTTGCTAGCTAATCGCCTAGACGAGGTCTGTTAGTTGCCGCCTGAAGATGCCCTGTACTCATCACACAAAGAGCAAGTGCAGTATCAGTACACAATCACACTGCTATTCCAGTAACTGAAACATATATAAGCAGTCACATCATAGTAAACACGCATATATCGAACATATACAGGATCCATTATCTTTTTAGGAGCAATGTACCATTCCGCATTCTCAATAATACACATATATGACAAGTCAATGATTCTCTCATTGAACCCATACACAAACTGTTAGTGTGCCAGATCGTGACACCCTATCCAAGTTAGTGTGTCAAAATGTGACACCCGTTCTAATATATATGTCGGTACGTGACATCCGATCCTAGTTAGTGTATCGAAACGTGAAACCCGATCCATTCAACATGCCACATTCACAATCACAATGTACATTCTCATAATCATAAAATCAAGTGTTGATTCATGGCTTATAATCATTCATTCATACTCATTGGCATTAGATGTGATCTATTGTGCAACATTCACATACTTACATGCATTACAATGAAACAAATACTAACATACTTTACACATACATGAAATCAAATCATCACCTACCTCGAAACCAAGCTTGAATCCTCCTAGGAAACTTGATTCTTTCCTTTCCGGATTCTTTCCGTTGGTTCTTGATCTACAAACAAGTAATATAACGCAAGGATCTATAATTAAGGTCTAGTTTACCCGAATTATAAGAAACCCAATAACCCAAGACCAAACCCATGATCCTAAGTTGTAGGTAGGGCTTTTTACCACCAACTAATTCAGTCCAAAAACCCTCCCCAATGATTAATAACCAAGAATCTAAGTTCTACATATTGAAAAATGGAATAGGGGAGTAAGAACCTTAACTTTTGCACCCAAAGTAGTGGAAAGCTGTCATGAAATCGCTTGGGGTCGTCTCTTATCTCTTAAGAACGATGTTTGCAGAATAATGATGTTTTTGGAGTTTAATTTTGACTTAAGTTGCGACTGGCCCACAGTAGCGGGGCACAACCCGCCACAGTGGCCCCTCCCTGGCAGCTTGCATGGAACATAGAGTCGAAAGTTGAGTTCCAAACTTCCATTTCACAACACACCTTCAACCCATGAGAGTCAGAAACTACCCGTTCACGCTAAGGTCTGTTTCGGGATGTCTAATCGCCCGAATTCATTTCCGTTAAGTCGTAAGGGTTCCTTAATGCCTTAGCTATCTACTCGTGTGATCAAATTCATAATCAGATCTAGTGGCCTTTTATTAACAATAAAAATATTAAATACTTACCAATATGGATAAGTACATGTAAAGTGTTAGCATCTTTACCGGTCAATATAAAGTAATATTATTTATCATATATAGATATAGAAAAACATGATACTTCATAAGGAATCAATTTATTTTAAACTAGATTTTGCACTTTAAGCTACTTGACATGAGTTTCATTTTCTTGTTCTATAATTTTTTACTACTTGTGCTTTCAACACTTACTTTGAATATTACAAATGATAAATTACCACATACCCCTTTCAGTTTAATTTATTCATCTAATTTTTTCTTGGCACATAATTAATGAAAATAAAGATGATTTTTGAATATTTGAATCTTAAATTGAAGATATGTAAAATGCATCAAGGTTTTCTTTATTCTTATGTTCTTAAACATGGAAAGTGAAAATTAAAAACTAAGTGTTACCAAAAAGGAAAAAAAGTCATTCCTTTTTAGAAGGACAAGTTAAAAAAAAAACAAGAAGAGAAATTGAATCGAAGAAAGTACTAAATTAAAACACATTTCATTTCATGATAAACATACTGAAAGATAAATTGAAATCAAAGATAGAATAAACGTAATCATTAATATGACAAACTTAACTCTGTAAGTATCAAATTAGGTGATTGAATTTTAATTAAAGAAAGAAAATTCTATTCATTGGATCCATATGGCCCATCATAGAAATCAGACGAAGAATGTTCTGTAAGTCTTAGAGGAGCAAATGCACTTCCAATGGTTTGATATGGGAATTCAAAATAACGCTCCTTTTTTATTCTCACTACTCTTTCAATTTCTTCATCTGCAGCTTCCAAGGCCTTGAACAGATTTTTAAGGTCGAAGGAACTGAGTTTTTCAATTGGATGTTCTTTCCTCGATGCTTGAAGTACTTCTCCATATTTTTTTTCTCTTTCGAGTGAAATCTCCAATCTGTTTAGCTTCCTGTTGGTCTCATCAGTATTTGCATTTTGATGAGCAATAACGATGGGGTTAGGAGCATTAGTATCAGTCGGAGGATTTTCTCCCAAAAATCTATTCATAATAGACTCAACGGAAGGGTGTCCACATGAATATGGTTTATTGCTAGGAGAAAAAACTACAACGACAATATCAGCACCACACAAAGTGGAGAGCTCAATTGCCTTTTTAAAGACTCCATCGCATCGTTTTGAGAATGTTACTTGTAAATTGCTTTGATTGTGCATCATCGCCATTTCAACTCTTCTTCGGCCATTATTATGTTTTCTCATGGCTAAGTTTTTGTTTTGAGAATGTAAGAAAATGTGATGTTGTGTTTCTCTTCTAAAGATGCATTTATAGCGATAAAAACATCATAGTATCAGTTGAAAATGAACTCAAATGACAAAAAAGTAAAAATATTTATAATGTTTCCTTATTTGGTAGATTTGAACAAAATTCATTTCATATTAATTAAATTTCTCTTTTTGGTTCGTTGTATTGATAGTCAACGTGTAAAGATAGTAACTACAAACGACATATTTTTTAGTTAGATTATGTTATTGGATTATTGAAAAAAAATTATTGTGTCATTCTTTTGTAACATAAGTTAGTATGTAAATTGATGATAATTTCTGAGGTAAAATATTTTTTATTGTGTTTGTATATTTTCTAAATTTTCTCTTGTTCAATTATGTATATTTCCTAATAAAGTCATGCTTAATAAAGACATTCCACTATTATTAAAAATATGAAAATACTTACTATCTAACTCATATTTAACAAACAAAAATATTTAAGCACCTCTATTTAAAATTTTAAGTTAGTTGTGTGTGTTCTAGAGCTTTGCTAAACTCGTAAAATATACTTGTAATATATGACAAGTGAAAGAATATAGTAATAGAAAATCCTAATGCAATCTAAATTGTATAAAAAGCTTTAGAATATTCTTGAGCACTTTGTATTTCATTTAAAATTTTTAATATGATACAACAAATTTTGTCTCTTTTTTTATTATCCAATAAGCATATGATATTTGAACATTATATGATGCATTATGAAATAATACATAATAACCATCCAAAAGAGTGTAAATTTCAATTTTAGTATATACTTCATTTTCATAATATCATCTATCTAACTTTGCGACTTGAAATCACTTTAGTGAAACTCATCCATATCTCTTTTTCATTACTTTTTTGTCATTTATTTGTGTAGTTACTAACTTTTTTCAGTGACACTTCTTCTTTTTATCTGTAGATATCTATATGTTGAACAATTTATATTACTTTCGTAACATGTTTCTTTCATTAATAATTTCTACATGTAAAAGAAATATACACACAAAACTTTACACATCGAAAAATCTAGAGAGAGTATTTTTACTTGAGCACTTACCTTTGTAAGAGGCCCTTTCAAGGACATATCACAACATAGGAGAGAATTGTTACTTGATCATTGAATTAGATATTTTTGGAGTAGTATTGAGCACCGATATGGGGAAGATTTCAAACACCTCACATTCCCCACAAACCTTGTAGCCAGCGTAAGTTAGTATCACACTGACTTTGAACAAACCTTATAGTAGATCCATGAGTTGAATTTGTTTTATACCCTTGCATGGTATAGGATTGTTCTGGTGGTATGGGTGAGATGATGTATCATCACGAGGCTCATAGTCATGGTCGTCGGTTAGTGAAACTTTACACTAATTTAATATATATATATATATATATATATATATATATATATATATATTTATATTTTTGTTCAGGATTCACTATTCTTGCATCCTTACGGTAAGAGCTCAAATCATATTTCATCATGATTTATATTATATTTTAGTTGAATTACCTTCAAACTTTTAGTTCAGTTATTCGTTTTTCAACTATATTACTTACTCGTATATTCAATGAATTGATATATTGGCACGACCCAGACAGTCGTGATTAGCACCCACACTAATCCTCCTATGGGAGAACCATTAATACTAATCAGCTAACCCAAAAACTAGTCATTTAACGATTCAGAAGTAGGTTTAAATGCAGAAATAATATGGAGTTCCCATAAACTCCGAAAGTCTAACGAATCATCACTAAAACATTGTGGAAAACACTCCTAGAAACTGAAAGTCAATGTACCAAAACATCCAAAGTTCAACAAGTCTAAGGAAAATGGGTACAATCCAAACTAAACATATGAGTAAGTCTAACTAGAAAGTCCGAGTCCGAAAAGAGTGGACTAACACATAGAGGACCCATGGCAGCCTGAAAGAATTGACTCACCCTTGAATCCAATCTTGCTCACTAATCTCCTTAACGAGGTCTGTCAGTAGGCGCCTGAAGATGCCCTGTATTCAACAAACAAAGAGCAAGTGCAGTATCAGTACACAACCACAGTGTACTGGTAGGATCACACGGCTATTCCAGTAACTAAAACATATATAAGCAGTCACATCATAGTAAACACACATATATCGAACATATACAATATCAATTATCATTTTAGGAGCAATGTATCATTCCACAGTCTCAATAATACACATATATGACAAGTCAATGGTCCTCTCATTGAACCCATACACAAACTGTTAGTGTGCTGAATCGTGACACCCTATCCAAGTTAGTGTGTCAAATTGTGACACCCCTTCCAATATTTATGTTGGTACGTGACATCCGATCCCTATTAGTGTGTCGAAACGTGAAACCCGATCCATTCAATATGCCACAATCACAATCACAATGTACATTCTTATAATCACACAGTCAACTGTTAATTTATCGCTTATAATCATTCATTCATACTCATTGGCATTAGATGTGATCTATTGTGCAACATTCCCATACTTACATGCATTAAATGAAGCAAATACTAACATACATCACACATACATGAAATCAAATCATCACCTACCTCCAAACCAAGCTTGAATCCTCCTAAGAAACATGATTCTTTCTTTTCCGGATTCTTTCGGTTGGTTCTAGGTCTACAAACAAGTAATATAACGCAAGGATCATTAATTATGGTTTAGTGTACCCGGATTATAAGAAACCCAATAACCCATGACCAAACCCATGATCCTAAGGTGCAGCTAGGGCTTTTTCCCAACCAATTCAGTCCAAAAACCCTCCCTAATTATAAATAACCAAGAATCTAAGTTCTACGGATCGAAAAATGGATTAGGGAAGTAAGAACCTTACCTTTTGCACCTAAAGTAGTGGAAAGATGTCAAGAAATCACCTGGGGTCGTCTCCTATCTCTTAAGAACGATGTTTGTAGAATAATGATATTTTTGGAGTTTAATTCTGACTTAAGTTGCGATTGGCCCACAGTAGTGGGACACAACCCGCCACAGCGGCCCCGCCCTAGCAGATTGCACGGAACATAGAGTCGAAAGTTGAGTTCCAAACCTCCATTTTACGACACACCTTGAACCTATGAGAGTCAGAAACTACTCGTTCATGCTAAGGTCTGTTTCGGGAGGTCTATTCGCCGGAATTAGTTTCCGTAAAGTCGTAAGGGTTCCTTTACGTCTTAACTATCTACTCGTCTGTTCAAACTCATAATTTGTTACGATCCAAAAATAGACGTGATGACACTCGTCTTAACCCACCAAGACAAGTCAGCCTAAAACTCAACCATTACAATAAAATGCGGAAATTTTTATAATAAACTCAAAAATACCTCTAAAATCTGGTTGTCACGTGTACATGCCTGTAAAGTATTACTATTTAATCAAAAGAAAAATACAAGTCTAATATGACATTGTTTCTAGAGTAGAACAAGATCATAAACAGGAGTAAGAAGGTCTACTGAGTTGACAAACAACTACCTCACAAATCTCCAAGAAGCCTCAGAAAGAAGAGAATATATCACAAAGGTCTGGGCTAGTAACCTACAAAAAAATGTAGTAGCAAGGGGTGAGTACCAAACCATACGGTACTCAACAAGTAAACCTCTAAACACAAGCTAAGGGGATAGAATACGGGTACTCCTTACACCCCAACCGAACCTCTACAACTACAACTTGCATAAAACCAGCCCAACCTAACAGTTCATAATTCACATAGCACACAACTCAACAACAACACTCTAACAATTACATATCCTCAACAACAAGCTCAATATTCACCAAACAAAGTTACATAGAAAGGCACTCACAAGATCAGAAAAACACAATATCAAGTTCACTAATGATAAATATGTGCAATGCAATGTGATGCAATGTCAAGTATAGTGATGCATGTTTGACCTATTGATACACACCCGCTGTCTCTCAGTCCGGACCCATGAGGGACATATCTGTCCATGCATCCATCGCGGCGCGCGATACGACCCTTAATAATAGTAACCATCACGGCACGCAATACAATATAGTATCCATCGCGGCGCGCGATATGTCCCTCGAAATGGTACATCCTCTGATCACATAACACTTATCACAATCATGTCTCAGAACCAATGTAAATGACATGTTCACACAAATAATGAGGAGATGACCATTTTTATAACAATACACAATTCACAACAATACAACCGTGATACAACATCAACAATGATTCAACAAGCCTTTCAACCCAGTCTTAAACATCACACATCAACAATTAAACACATTGCCTTTTATTACCCCTTTTTCATCATTAGAAAGTAATCAATATGTACAAGTCAACCTATTATCAAGTCTCATTACCCCTAAACACATATCACAAAGATATACACAAATTCCATACACTTAACAAGGGTTTAGAAATCCACTTGCCTCAAATAGTCGAACAATCACTCTGAGACTTGAGCCTTCCCTTTTCGTTGGACTTCCAGCTCAAAGCGATCTATTCATATTAAAAACACAATAAGATTTTGAAACTAACAATACACTCATATTATTATAGGTCTAGCCTAGACCCAAAAACTCACTCATTTATAATCAAGTTTCTAATCTTGGTGCCAATTAACATGTCCACTCTCATGTTTTTTTCCAAACTTCAAGCCTAGGGTTAAGTCTTAACTCCTCCAATACCATAATCTAATGGTATTCATATAATATAATATATCTATTATTCAATTATGTATATTAATATGCAAACTTGAATCATAATATGGTGACCAAATTTAGAGACGTAATCAGCATCCTTAACTATTGAAAACTTTACAAAAATCTAAACCCCGTCATTAATTTATTTAATTTATCACAATGTATTCATAATGGCAATCATTGGCCAACATCACATGAAGAATGGTCACTTACAATCCTTTGTTCTTAAAAAATTCCAACACTACAATACATGACCGAAACCTTTAACTAATCCACAACTCCAACAACCAACATGCTACAGTGCATCGGCGTTCACTCCAATTTCTTCATCCAACATTATTTAATATATAAAATGGGTACAGATTGAGATAATTGGTATTTAATGGCTTCCCCACAACCCCAAAACCAATTAACATACTACAATTCGGTCAACTATATATACATATCTAGTATATATTTGTACAAGGATAGAAAATTAATTTGATAGATTTTGTTCTTACCTAATACTCGTTGTTTCCCTTGTTGAGGCCGTATAAGTTCTTCACGAACTTCTCAGTTTTTGCTTTCGTCCGCATAGGTAAGTTTCTAACTCTCTTTGTCTCTTTCTCAAATTGTGGACTAATATGTTAAACCCTACTAACTTATTTTATCATGGGCCAAATAGTATAGGATATTAAATTATGACATTGACCCATTAACCACCAACTAAATAAATAATTTATTTAATATATACCCATCAATTAAATAACCGCAGTTATTGGATAATTTAAAATTTTCAAATCAACTTTACCGACTAATCAAATTTTACTCGGGGAAGCTATCAAGAGGGGTAAAATGCTAATTTTATGAAAAATCCCAAAAACGACGTTCCTGGGTCATTATATTATCCACCACTAAAATCCATGTTCGTCCCCGAACATAAAAAAAAAGATTTAAATACTAGGGGATACCATGAGTCTAAGGTATGACTGTCGGAGTCGTGTTCCTCTCTCCAAGTGAGTTCCTCCTAAAGACCATTCCATCAAGATCAACTACAATTCTTGATGTGTGTGTGTATATATATATATATATATATATTTCTGTTTAGGATTCACTATTCTTGCATCATTACGGTAAGAGCTTAAATCATATTTCATCATGATTTATACTATATTTTAGTTGAATTACCTTCAAACTTTTAGTTTAGTTATTCGTTTTTCAACTATATTACATACTCGTATATTCAATGAATTGATATATTGCCACGACCTAGACCGTCGTGATAAGCACCCACACTAACCCTCCGGTGGGAGAACCATTAATACTAATCAGCTAACCTAAAAACTAGTCATTTAATGATTCGGAAGCAGGTTTAAATGCAGAGATAATGTGGAGTTCCCATAAACTCCGAAAGTCTGACGAATCATCACTAAAACATTGTGGAAAACACCCCTATAAATTGAAAGTCAATGTACCAAAACATCTAAAGTTCAAGAAGTCAAAGGAAAATGGGTACAACCCAAACTAAACATATGAGTAAGTCTAACTAGAAAGTCCGAGTCTGAAAAGATTGCACTAACACATAGAGGACCGATGTCAGCCTGAAAATAATTGGCTCACCCTTGAATTCGATCTTTCTCACTAATCTCCTAAACGGTCTGTCATTAGCCGCCTGAAGATGCCCTGTACTCAACAAACAAAAAGCAAGTGCACTATCAGTACACAACCACAATGTACTGGTAGGATCACACGGCTATTCCAGTAACTGAAACATATATAAGCAGTCACATCATAGTAAACACGCATATATCGAACATTTGCAATATCAATTATCTTTTTAGGAGCAATGTTTCATTCCACATTCTCAATAATACACATATGACAAGTCAATGATCCTCTCATGGAGCCCATACACAAACTATTAGTGTTCCAGATCGTGACACCTTATCCAAGTAAGTGTGTAAAAACGTGACACACGTTCCAATATGTTTGTCGGTACGTGATATCCGATCCCAGTTAGTGTATAGGAACGTGAAACCCGATCCATTCAACATGCCACAATCGCAATAACAATGTACATTCTCATAATCATACAATCAAGTGTTGATTCATGGCTTATAATCATTCAATCATACTCATTGACATTAGATCTGACCTATTGTGCAACATTCACATACTCACATGCATTACAATGAAGCAAATACTAACATACATCACACATACATGAAATCAAATCATCACCACCTCAAAACCAAGCTTGAATCCTCCTAAGAAACATGATTCTTCCCTTTTCAGATTCTTTCGGTTGGTTCTAGGTCTACAAACAAGTAATATAACAAAAGGATCATTAATTAAGGTCTAGTTTACCTGGATTATAAGAAACCCAATAACCCAAGACCAAACCCATGATCCTAAGGTGAAGCTAGGGCTTTTTCCCACCAACCAATTTAGTCCAAAAACCCTCCCCAATGATTAATAACCAAGAATCTAAGTTCTATGGATCGAAAAATGGATTAGGGGAGTAAGAACCTTGGCTTTTTCACCTAAAGTAGTGGAAAACTGTCAAGAAATCACCTGGGGTCGTCTCCTATCTCTTAAGAATGATGTTTGTAGAATAATGATGTTTTTGGAGTTTAATTCTTACTTAAGTTGCGACTGGCCAATAGTAGCGGGACGCAACCCGCCACAGCGGCCCCGCCCTGGCAACTTGCACGGAAACAGAGAGTCGAAAGTGGAGTTCCAAACGCCCATTTCACAACACACCTTCAACCCATGAGAGGCAGAAACTACCCGTTCACACTAAGGTCTGTTTTGGGAGGTCTATTCGCCCGAATTCATTTCCGTAAAGTAATAAGGGTTCCTTAACGTCTTAGCTATCTACTCGTGTGATCAAATTCATTATTAGATCTCTCATTCATTACCAGATTCCCCTATACCTCACTGACTTCGATTTCGTCCAAATTTTAACTAGGTTTGAAATTCTCAAGTTACAACCAAAAGGTTTTCGTGCCCAAAAATTTTCTCCGTTGGATTTTCTTTAACGATGGGAGCAGGTCGTATATTTCCGTTATTTTGCATGAATGAGATGGAATAAATCTAATCAAATCAATATGATTCTTACATTAAGACTATTTCTATTGAGAACACGTAATTACATATATTAAGAATGCAAGAATTTGAAGATTGACGGATCTTTTAATTCTTTGTTTGAATTAAAGTGTTATGATATATATTAATTTTTACTTTTTATCATTATATAACACTAGATAGTAAGTCTAGTGGCCTTTAATTAACAATAAAAATATTAAATATTTACCAATATGGATAAGTACATGTAAAGTGGTCGGTAACTTTACTGGTTAATATAAAGTAACATTATTTATCATATATAGATATAGATACACGTGATACTTCATAAGGACTCAATTTATTTTAAACTACATTTTGTACTTTAAGCTACTTGACATGAGTTCCATTGTCTTATTCAATAATTTTTTACTACTTGTGCTTTCAACACTTACTTTGAATATTACAAATGATAAATTACCGCATACCCGTTTCAATTTAATTTATTAATCTATTTTTTTCATGGCACATAATTAATGAAAGTAAAGAAGATTTTTGAATATTTTAATCTTAAATTGAAGATATGTAACATGCATCAAGGTTCTCTTTATTCTTATGTTCTTAAACATGGAAAATGAAAATTTAAAACTAAGTGTTACCAAAAAGGACAAAAAGACATTCCTTTTTAGAAGGACAAAAAAAAACAAGAAAAGAAATTGAAACGAAGAAAGTACTAAATTAAAACACATTTCATTCCATGATAAACATACTGAAAGATAAATTAAAATCAAAGATAGAATAAATATAATTATTAATATGATAAACTTAACTCTATAATTATCAAATTAAGTGATTGAATTTTAATTAAAGAAAGAAAATTCTATTCATTGGATCCAGATGGCCCTTCACCGGAATCAGACAAAGTATGTTCTATAACTCTTAAAGGAGCAAAGGCACTTCCAATGGTTTGATATGGGAATTCAAAACCACACTCCTTTTTTATGCTCACTACTCTTTCAATTTCTTCATCTGCAGCTTCCAAGGCCTTGCACAGATTTTTAAGGTCAAAGGAACTGAGTTTTTCAATTGGAGGTTCTTTCCTCGATGCTTGAAGTGCTTCTCCATATTTTTTTTTCTTTTTCGAGTGAAATTTCCAATCTGTTTAGCTTCCTATTGCTCTCATAAGTATTTACATTTTGATGAGCAATAACGATGGGGTTAGGAGCATCAGTATAAGTAAGAGGATTTTCTCCCAAAAGTATATTCATAATAGACTCTACGGAAGGGTGTCCCATGAATATGGTTTATTGCTAGGAGAAAAAACTACAACGACAACATCAACACCACACAAAGTGGAGAGCTCAGTTGCCTTTTTAAAGACTCCATCGCGTTGTTTTGAGAATGTTACTTGTAAATTGCTTTGGTTTTGCATCCTCGCTATTTCAACTCTTCTTCGGCCATAATTAGGTCTTCTCTTGGCTAAGCTTTTGTTTTGAGAATGTAAGAAAATGTGATGTTGTATTTCTCTTCTAAAGATATATTTATAGCGATAAAATCATCATAGTATCAGTTGAAAATGAACTCAAATGACAAAAAAGTAAAAATATTTATGATGTTTCCTTATTTGGTATATTTGAACAAAACTCATTTCATATTAATTGAATTTCTCTTTTTGGTTCATTGTATTGTTAGTCAACGTGTAAAGATAGTAACTACAAACGACATATTTTTTAGTTAGATTATGTTATTGGATTATTGAAAAAATATTATTGTGTCATTCATTTGTAACATAAGTTAATATGTAAATTGATGATAATTTCTGAGGTAATTTTTTTTTATTGTGTTTGTATATTTTCTAAATTTGCAATTGTTCAATTATGTATATTTCCTAATAAAGTCATGCTTAATAAAGACATTCCACTATTATTAACAATATGAAAATACTTACTGTCTAACTCATATTTAACAAACAAAAAACTTTAAGCACCTCTATTTAAAATTTTAAGTTAGTTGTGTGTGTTCTAGAGCTTTGCTAAACTCGTAAAATATACTAGTAACATATGACAAGTGAAAGAATATAGTAATAGAAAATCCTAATGCAATTTAACCTGTATAAAAAACTTTAGAATATTCTCGAGCACTTTGTAATTCATTTTAAATTCTTAATATGATGCAACAAATTTTGTGTTTTTTTTTTATTATCCAATAACCATATGATATTTGAACATTATATGACGCATTATGAAATAATACATAATAACCATCCAAAAGAGTATAAATTTCAATTTTAGTATATACTTCATTTTCATAATATCATCTATCTAACTTTGCGACTTGAAATCACTTTAGTGAAACTCATCCATATGTCTTTTTCATTGTTTTTTTTGTCATTTATTTGTGTAGTTACTAACTTTTTTCAGTGACGCTTCTTCTTTTTATCAGTAGATATCTATATGTTGAACAATTTATATTACTTTCGTAACATGTTTCTTTCATTAATAATTTCTACATGTAAAAGAAATATACACACAAAACTTTACACATCGAAAAATCTAGAGAGAGTATTTTTACTTTAGCAATGTTTTTACTTTAGCAGTTACCTCTTTAAGAGGCCCTTTTAAGAACTTATCACAACATAGAGAGATAATTATTACTTGAGCATTGAATTAGATATAGTTAGAGTAGTATTGAGCACCGATATGGGGAAGATTTAAAACACGTCACATTTCCCATAAACCACGTAGCCAACATAGGTAAGGATCACACTGACTTTTGGGCGACTCCTCTTTGCCTTTGAACAAACTTTATAGTAGATCCATGTGTTGAATTTGTTCTACACCCTTGCTTGGTATAGGATAGTTCTGGTGGTATGGGTGAGACTATGTATCATTACGAGGCTTATAATGATGGTCGTCGGTTAGAGAAACTCTACACTAATTAAATATATATATATATATATATATTTCTGTTTAGGATTCACTATTCTTGCATCCTTTCGGTAAGAGCTTAAATCATATTTCATCATGATTTATACTATATTTCAGTTGAATTACCTTCAAACTTTTAGTTCAGTTATTCGCTATTCAACTATATTACATACTCGTATATTCAATGAATTGATATATTGCCACGACCCAGATCGTCGTGATTAGCACCCACACTAACCCTCCTGTGGGAGAACTATTAATACTAATCAGCTAACCGAAAAACTAGTCATTTAACGATTCAAAATCAGGTTTAAATGCAGAAATAATGTGGAGTTCCTATAAACTCCGAAAGTCTAACGAATCATCACTAAAACATTGTGGAAAACACTCCTAGAAACTGAAAGTCAATGTACCAAAACATCTAAATTCCAACAAGTCTAAGGAAGATTGGTACAACTTAAATTAAACATATGAGTAAGTCTAACTAGAAAGTTCGAGTCCGAAAAGAGTGGACTAACACATAGATGACCCATGACAGCCTGAAAGAATTGGCTCACCCTTGAATCCGATCTTTCTCACAAATCTCCTAAACGAGGTCTGTCATTAGCCGCCTGAAGATGCCTTGTACTCAACAAACAAAGAGCAAGTGCAGTATTAGTACACAACCACAACGTATTGGTAGGATCACACGGCTATTCCAGTAACTGAAACATATATAAGCAGTCAGATCGTAGTAAACACACATATATCGAACATATACAATATCAATTGTCTTTTTAGGAGCAATGTACCATTCCACATTCTCAATAATACACATATATGACAAGTCAATGGTCCTCTCATTAAACCCATACACAAACTGTTAGTTTGTCGAATCGTGACACCCTATCCATGTTAGTGTGTCAAAATGTGACACCCCTTCCAATATGTATGTCGGTACGTGACATCCGATCCCAGTTAGTGTGTCGGAACGTGAAACCCGATCCATTCAACATGCCACAATCACAATCACAATGTACATTCTCATAATCATACAATCAAGTGTTGATTCATGGCTTATAATCATTCAGTCATACTTATTGGCATTAGATGTGATCTATTGTGCAACATTCACATACTCACATGCATTACAATGAAGCAAATACTAACATACATCACACATACATGAAATCAAATCATCACCTACCTCAAAACCAAGCTTGAATCCTCCTAGGAAACTTGATTCTTTCCTTTCCGAATTCCTTCGGTTGGTTCTAGGTCTAGAAACAAGCAATTTAATGCAAGGATCAGTATTTAAGGTCTAGTTTACCCGAATTATAAGAAACCCAATAACCCAAGACCAAACCCATGATCCTAAGGTGCAGCTAGGGCTTTTTCTCACCAACCAATTAAGTCCAAAAACCCTCCCCAATGATTAATAACCAAGAATCTAAGTTCTACGGATCGAAAAATGGATTAGGGGAGTAAGATTCCTTAACTTTTGCACCAAAAGTAGTGAAAAACTGTCAAGAAATTGCTTGGGGCGTCTCCTATATCTGAAGAACGATGTTTGCAGAATAATGATGTTTTTGGAGTTTAATTCTGACTTAAGTTGCGACTGGCCCACAGTAGCGGGACACAACCCGCCACAGTGGCCCCGTCCTGGCAGCTTGCATGGAAACAGAGAGTCGAAAGTGGAGTTCCAAACCCCCATTTCACAACACACCTTCAACCCATGAGAGTAAGAAACTACCCGTTCATAGTAAGGTCTATTTCGGGAGGTCTATTCGCCCGAATTCATTTCCGTAAAGTCGTAAGGGTTTCTTAACGTCTTAGCTATTTACTCGTGTAATCAAATTCATAATTAGATCACTCATTCATTACCAGATTCTCCTATACCTCACTGACTTCAATTTCGTCCAAATTTTAACATGGTTAGGAATTCTCAAGTTACTACCAAAAATTTTCGTGCCCAAAATTTTTCTCCGTTAGATTTTCTATAATGACAGGAGCAGGTCGTTACATATATTTCCTTTATTTTGCAGCAATGAGAAGGATTAAATCTAATCAAATGAATGTGATTCTTACAGTAAGACTATATCTATTGAGAACTCATAATTACATAGATTAAGAATGCAAGAATTTGAACATTGACAGATCTTTTAATTCTTTGTTTGAATTAAAGTTTTATGATATATATTGATTTTTACTTTTTATCAATATATAACACTAGATAGTAAGTCTAGTGGCCTTTTATTAACAATAAAAATATTAAATATTTACCAATATGGATAGGTACATGTAAAGTGGTCAGCAAGTTTACCGTTCAATATAAAGTAACATTATTTATCATATATAGATATAGATACACGTGATACTTCATAAGAACTCAATTTATTTTAAACTAGATTTTGCACTTTAAGCTACTTCACATAAGTTCCATTGTGTTATTCAATAATTTTTACTACTTGTGCTTTCAACACTTACTTTGAATATTACAAATGATAAATTACCGCATACCTATTTTAGTTTAATTTATTCGTCTTATTTTTTCTTGGCACATAATTAATGAAAATAAAGAAGATTTTTGAATATTTTAATCTTAAATTGAAGATATGTAAAATGCATCAAGGTTCTCTTTATTCTTATGTTCTTAAACATGGAAAGTGAAAATTAAAAACTAAGTTTTACCAAAAAGGAAAAAAAGTCTTTCCTTTTTAGAAGGACAAAAAAAACAAGAAAAGAAATTGAAACGAAGAAAATACTAAATTAAAAAACATTTTATTCCATGATAAACGTACTGGAAGATAAATTAAAATCAAAGATAGAATAAACATAATCATTAATATGACAAACTTAACTCTATAAATATCAAATTAAGTGATTGAATTTTAATTAAAGAAAGAAAATTCTATTCATTGGATCCAGATGGCCCGTCATCGGAATCAGAAGAAGAGTGTTCTATAACTCTTATAGGAGCAAAGGCACTTCCAATGGTTTGATGTGGGAATTCAAAACCACGCTCCTTTTTTATGCTCACTACTCTTTCAATTTCTTCATCTGCAACTTCCAAGTCCTTGCACAGATTTTTAAGGTCAAAGGAACTGAGTTTTTCAATTGAAGGTTCTTTCCTCGATGCTTGAAGTTCTTCTCCATATTTTTTTTCCCTTTCGAGTTAAATCTCCAATCTGTTTAGCTTCGTATTGATCTCATCAGTATTTGCATTTTGATGAGCAATAACGATGGGGTTAAGAGCATCAATATCAGTCAGAAAATTTGGCTAAATGTTCACCCACGGCCGGACTTACTGTCTGTAGGTTAGGTCACGGACCGTAGTTCGTGTCCGTGGATCGATGCCTCAAAAGCCCAGCTTCAGTCCCGATTGACGGTTGACCAGCACGGACCGTCAATTGATCCACGGTCCATAGGTCTGACTGTAGGTGAGGATTAATAGCCAGTTAGCTGAAAATTGTTGATCGATCAACTTCAGATGGTCATAGCTTTTAGCACAAAAATAATTGTGTGTCCCATGACTTATGATATGATAGATAATTGAATTATCTTTGCAACGCCAATGAGTTTTCTAAATTCGGACCTCTGAGTAAAAAGTTATGCTCATTTTAGTGAAGCCCTGTCGGGCAGACTCGACCTACGGATCCAATCGACGGACCGTGGATTGAATGACGGCCCGTCAGTCACT
Source organism: Solanum verrucosum (assembly GCF_900185275.1). NCBI lineage: Eukaryota > Viridiplantae > Streptophyta > Magnoliopsida > Solanales > Solanaceae > Solanum > Solanum verrucosum. The sequence continues at coordinate 5,349,657 of NW_026019984.1, forward strand.
CCGATAGCAGTTAAGTCAGGGGTCTTTTGGTCTTTTCCTATTTCGTTTAACCCCTAAGATACGTCGTTTAAACCCTAAATCATGAGGTTTTAATTAGTTTAAGCCTAGAAACATAACTAGAACTTATCCAAGTCAATTCATTAATCAAAATGTTAGAAAATTAGAATCAAGAGAGGAGAAAAAGGTCAAGAACCCTAGTTCAAGAATGCACCAAGTTTTCTTTAGTTCCAACCCAGAAATCAAAGGATTTGTTCGTGAAATTCGTCACCAGGTATGTGGGATTTCACTAGTGGGTTCCTTTCGCCCATTAGGTCCCTAGATTTTGGTCAGTTTCTTGATTCCATGATTATGGAAAGACCTAGGGTTCTAGAATTTCAACAGATCTTCATGAATTAGTTATTATAATGTTCCAAATCAGATTATCAAGTTATTGCTCAGCTTATTGCATGAATTTCAGAACCCTAGCTATGTATTTCTTTAGTTCTTGAACTACACATGCTAGGTCATATATTTCAGTATTCAGTTATACATGCCTCAGTTTATGAATGTATCATTATCAGATTAATTGTTGCATTCTCAGTTTGCGTATTCAGTTTCGAGCTATCCAGTATTTACAGAAATTCAGTCATAACAAGTTAACCACGTAATTCATTGGGAGTAGCATAATACCGAGTTGGACTAGGGTTCTTCTTTCCCATAAAGTCCAGAATACGATCCACGTAGGTGTAAGTTCCCTTCTGTGGGCAACATCAGTTTAGTGATCACGCCAGCATGCCTCTATACCTCTGGCAGGGTATATTGGGTCCTCTCGATGGGGCGTATACATTAGACTCCACATTTAGCTCATGCGGTTTTATATTGGATATTAGTAGCTCCCACAGTTCAGTCAGACTCTTCTGCATTGACCATATTTCAGCACAGTCAGTATTCAGTCTGAACATGTTATAAATTTGGTCATTGCATCAGTTAACTCAGTATTCAGTATTTTGAGTATCTATATCATGTCCAGATTATTTCATTGCTTTATTGCTTTGTTCAGTTATATATTATTTCAACTTTACTCTATCCTGCATGCTCAGTACCTTTCAAGTACTGACACATATGTGCGCTACATCTTCTCGTGATATAGGTTCATGTTCTCAGCATCCAGATCACGCTTAGATCGGTTTTTGATCTCCAGTTCAGCAACATCAGTGGTGAGTCCTTATTTTTCGAGGACTAGTGACATGTTTATCTTTATCGCTTTTAGTCTTTAGTTTCAGTTTTGCTAGATCTAGTTGGGGCATGTCCCAACATTTCTAGTCAGTTTAGAGGCTTATTTCAGACATAGTTAGATTCAACTTAGTATTTTGAGTTTGATATATCTTTTGTATTAAACTCTCAGATTTGATATATTCAATTATAGTATATGGGTATTCCCCATCTTTTCAGATTTATTTATGAATTAGCTTCCGCATCAGTTTATTATCTTTAGTATGCCCATGATCATGCCAACAGGGTTAGCTTGGGATCACTTATGGTCCTAGGTCTTGTGTCCGTGTCTCGGGGGTAGCTCGGGGCGTGACAAACTTGGTATCAAAGCCTTAGGTTTAAGTGTCCTAGGATGTCTGGAAAGCCGCACTAGGTAGAGTCCTTTTCATGGATGTGTAGTGCGCACCACATCTAATGAGAGGGAGGCTAGAAAGTGTCTTAGGAAAAATCTTCATTTTCTTGTTACTCTTATCGTGCGTAAGGTATGATCTAATTCCATTCTCACTCGATGTTCTACGTTTCAGTGATCATGCCTCCTCGTAGAGCTTATGCCAGGAATGCAAATGCAGCTTCTCCAGTTCTGGATCAGGAAGTCTCAAATGCTGAATTCAGGAATGCCATTCAAATGTTGGCTTAGAGTGTCGCTAACCAGAACAATCAGCGGGTTCAAGCTCCTGTGAATGCAAATGGTGGATCAGCAGCATCAAGGGTCCGTGACTTTGTTAGGATGAATCCGCCAGAGTTCTTAGCATCACAGACTGGTGAAGATCCCCAGAATTTCTTGGATGAGATCAAGAAGATCTTTGAGGTGATGCAGGTCACTGGGAATGATCGGGTTGAGTTGGCATCTTATCAGCTGAAAGATGTGGCTCATCTCTGGTACACTCAGTGGAAAGAGAACAAGGGTACAAATGCCACTCCTATTACTTGGGATTGTTTCAGGGAAACCTTTCTGGACAGGTTTTTCCCCATAGAGTTGAGAGAAGAAAGGGCCGAGGAATTTATGAACTTGAGGCAGGGTAACATGACTGTCCAAGAGTATGGGCTCAAGTTTAACCAACTCTCCAGGTATGCTGCTCACATGGTTGCTGATTCCAGGGCTCAGATGAATAAGTTTCTGTATAGAGTGTCAGACTTAGTGAAAACAGAGTGTATGAATGCTATGTTATTGGGAGACATGAACATCTCTAGGCTCATGACTCATGCTCAGCAGGTTGAGGGTGATAAGCTTAGGGAACAGGCTAAGGACACTAAGAGAGCAAGAACAGGTAACTACGAGTATTCCCAACAGAAATCGGGTGGTGGAAACCGCTCGCATTTTCAACAGAAGTCTTCGACTCCAGCCCCTTCATCAGCTAGTGTTCCATCCCCCAGGTTCCGTATTGATCAGAAAGGTAGGGCGTCAAGCTCTAAGTCTCAAGGTAGTGTTTCAGGCACCAAAACCTACCTAACTTGCCTGAAATGTAGTAGGAACCATCCGGGCGAGTGCTTTGCAGGCAAGGAAGGATGCTTTGGGTGTGGCCAATCTAGTCATAGATTGAAGGACTGTCCTTCAAGACAAGGTTAAGGAGGAAATAATGGTAGAGCTCAGTCTACAACTTCAGCAGCACCAGCAGGTCGCCCGACTCAGCAGGGTAACTCTTCTGGTACTGGTGGCGAACAGCGCCAAAACAGGCTTTATGCTCTTCAGGCTCATCAAGATCAGGAAGATTCTCCTGATGTAGTCACTGCTATGTTACGAGTCTTTGATCTTGATGTTTATGCATTGTTAGATCCAGGGGCTACTTTGTCTTTTGTAACTCCTTACATAGCAGTCCAATTCAGTGTTAGTCCAGAAACACTTTTAGAACCCTTCTCAGTCACTACTCCAGTCGGTGACCCAATTATAGTTAGATAGGTATACAAAATTGCCCTGTCACAGTCTCTCAGAAAGTCACCTCAGCAGATCTTGTAGAGTTAGAAATGGTAGACTTCGATTTCATTCTAGGCATGGATTGATTACATTTATGTTATGCCTCAGTCGATTGTAGAACTAGGATTGTTCGTTTTCAGTTTCCAGACGAACCAATCCTAGAATGGAAGGGTAGTAGCTTAGCGCCTATGGGTCGATTCATTTCTTACCTTAAGGCCAGAAAGATGATCTCTAAGGGTTATCTCTATCATCTAGTTCGAGTTAAGGATTCTAGTTCCGAATCCCTAACTCTTGAGTCAGTTCCTGTAGTCAGTGAGTTTCCAGAAGTGTTCCCAGAAGATCTTCCTGGAGTTCCTCCCGAAAGGGAAATAGACTTTGGAATTGATCTCCTTCCAGATACCCAGCCTATCTATATCCCTCCTTATAAAATGGCTCCAGCTGAGCTTAAGGAATTGAAAGAGCAGTTAAAAGTCCTTCTAGATAAGGGCTTCATCAGACCCAGTATTTTGCCATGGGGTGCACAAGTGTTGTTCGTGAAGAAGAAAGATGGTTCTCTCAGAATATGTATTGACTATAGGCAGTTGAACAAAGTCACAATTAAGAATAAGTATCCTATCCCCAGGATTGATGACTAATTTGACCAGCTTCAGGGTGCTAGTCATTTCTCAAAGATAGACCTCAAATCAGGTTATCATCAGCTTAGAGTCAGAGATAGTGACATTCCAAAGACAGCCTTCAGAACTCAGTATGGTCATTACGAATTTATAGTTATGTCATTTGGACTAACCAATGCTCCTGCAGCTTTCATGGATTTGATTAACAGAGTGTTCAACCAATACTTGGACTTGTTCGTTATCATCTTTATTGATGATATCCTCATTTATTCTAGGAATGAGGAAGAACATGCGAGTCATTTGAGAGTTGTTCTACAAACTCTCAAAGATCGCCAGTTATTTGCAAAATTTAACAAGTGTGAGTTTTGGTTACAATTAGTTGCCTTCCTTGGACATATTGTGTCTAGTGAAGGAATTCAAGTAGATTCCCAGAAGATAGAAGCAGTGAAACAATGGCCCAGACCTACCTCTGCTACAGATATCAGAAGTTTCTTGGGTCTAGCAGGCTATTACAGACGGTTTGTGGAAGGATTTTCATCCATAGCCTCTCCATTGACTAAGTTAACTCAGAAAAAGGTTAAGTTCCAATGGTCAGATGATTGTGAGAAAAGCTTTGCAGAACTGAAAACTAGGTTGACTACAACTCCTGGCTTGACTCTACTAGAGGGTTCAGATGGTTATGTGATCTATTGTGATACATCCAGGGTCGGCCTAGGTTGTGTGTTGATGGAACGAGGTAAGGTTATAGCTTATGCTTCTAGACAACTTAAGGTACCTGAGAAGAATTATCCAACTCATGACCTCGAGCTTGCAGCAATGGTGTTTGCACTCAAGATTTGGAGACACTACTTGTATGGTGTTCATGTAGATGTGTTCACAGACCATAAGAGCCTTCAATATGTATTCACCCAGAAAGAGTTGAATCTTCGCCAGAGAAGGTGGCTTGAGTTCCTCAAAGATTTTGATATGAGTGTGCATTACCATCCGGGTAAGCCGAATGTAGTAGCAGATGCTCTTAGCAGATTATCCATGGGTAGTGTATCACATGTTGAGGAAGAAAGGAGAGAGCTAGCAAAAGATATTCACAGACTTGCTCGCCTAGGAGTTCGTCTTATGAGCATATCAGATGGTGGTGTAACGGTTCAGAATGGGGCAGAATCTTCTTTGGTAGTAGTGGTTAAGGAAATGCAATATAGTGATCCACTCTTGCTTGAACTTAAGGGTGCAGTCCACAATCAGAGAGTGGAGGTTTTCTCCCAAGGGGGAGATGGTGTACTTCGCTATCAAGGTAGATTGTGTGTTCCCGATGTGGGTGAATTAAGACAGCATATTCTCGCAAAAGCCCACAATTCCAGATATTCTATTTATCCAGGCGCTACTAAGATGTACCGTGATCTACGGGAAGTCTATTGGTAGAATGGTATGAAAAGAGATATAGTAGACTTTGTGGCTAAGTGCCCTAATTGCCAGCAAGTAAAGGTAGAACATCAGAAACCAGGAGGTATGACTCAAGAGATTGACATTCCTCCTTGGAAGTGGGAAGTGATCAACATGGACTTCATCACAGGTTTACCTCGTACTCGCAGACAACATGACTCCATTTGGGTGATTGTTGATAGGGTTACTAAGTCATCTCGCTTTTTGTCGGTCAAGACTACAGATTCGGCGGAGGATTACACCAAGCTTTACATTAATGAGATTGTGAGGTTGCATGGAGTTCCTTTGTCTATCATCTCAAATAGAGGTCCTCAGTTTATATCTCATTTCTGGAAGTCATTTCAGAAAGGTCTTGGTACTCAGGTTAATCTTAGCACAACATTTCATCCACAGATGGATGGTCAGGCAGAGCGTACCATTCAGACCATAGAGGACATGTCGAGAGCTTGTGTGATCGACTTTAAGGGTAGTTGGGATGATCACCTTCCTCTAATAGAGTTCGCCTACAACAATAGCTACCATTCCAGCATTCAGATGGCCCCTTATGAGGCATTGTATGGGCGTAGATGTAGATCTCCAGTTGGTTGGTTTGAAGTAGGTGAAGTAGCCTTGATAGGACCAGATTCGGTCCTTGATGCTATGGAGAAAGTGCAACTCATTAGAGATAGACTTAAGACTGCTCAGAGTCGCCAGAAGTCTTATGCAGATGTGAGAAGAAGGGAACTAGAGTTCCAAGTTGATGATTGGGTTTTCCTGAAAGTGTCACCCATGAAGGGAGTGATGAGATTTGGCAAGAAAGGAAAACTAAGCCCCAGAATTGCAGGCCCTTACCAGATCTTGAAAAGGATTGGTAAAGTGGCTTATGAGTTAGAGTTGCTAGCAGATTTAGCAGCAGTGCATCCAGTCTTTCTCATTTCTCTTTTGAAGAAGTGTGTGGGTCATCCAGCATCCATAGTACCATTAGATAGTGTGGCCGTGAAAGATAGCCTTTAATATAAGGATGTACCAGTTGAGATTCTCGATCGTCAGGTTAGAAGGTTGAGAAATAAAGAAGTCGCTTCAATCAAGGTTTTGTGGAGGAGTCAGTCCGTAGAGGGAGCTACTTGGGAAGCAGAAACAGCCATGAAGTCCAAGTATCCTCACCTCTTTCCTTCCGATAACATTCCAGCTTGAAGTAATAGTTCCTCTTCAGTTTTTCAGTCATTCATGCGAAAATTCAGTCTTAGAATCATGTTCCTTCAGTTTGTACTTGCATTTTTAGCGTATTTGCATGTTCTTGGAACTCAGTTCAGTCAGAAATTCAGTTCTCAGTGTTTATTGGTAGGGATTGCAGCCCTCTCCCTCTATTTCAGCTAGATTAGTCTTCATTCGAGGACGAATGGTCCCAAGGGGGAGATAATGTAACACCCCGTATCCGAAAATAGAGATTTCAGATTTCTGGTGTTACAGGTGGCACTCACGAACACCATCCACCGACCGTAGATGGAATCACAATCCGTCCTGCAGGTCCATGGTTCGTGACAGAAAACTTCCCCAGAACTCAGTCAGAAAATTTGGCTAAGTCCCGACTCACGGAAAGACTCACGGTCCGTAGATCAGACCACGGTCCGTCGTCTGTGTTCGTGGATCGAGACTTCCCTTACCCAGCCTCTGACACAAATTACGGTCGACCAGCACAGACCGTCATTCAATCCACGGTCTGTAGGTCTGACCGTATATGAGGGTCAGCAGCCAATTAGCTGAAAAATATTGATGGGTCAACTTCAGATGGTCATAACTCTTAGTACAAAATGAATTATGTGTACCACGACCTATGGTTAGATAGATAATTGAATTATCTTTCCAACGCCACCAAGTTTGCTAAATTTCAACCTCCGAGTAAAACGTTATGCCCATTTTAGTGAAGCCCTGTCGGGTAGACTCGACCTATGGACCCAATCGACGGACCGTCGATTGATTGACTTACCGTAGGTCCATTCCGTCAATCACTCTGACAGCAGTTAATTCAGGGGTCTTTTGGTCTTTTCCTATTTCATTTAACCCCTAAGATACGTCGTTTAGACCCTAAATCATGAGGTTTTAATTAGTTTAAGCCTAGAAACATAACTAGAACCTACCTAAGTCAAATTCATTAATCAAAACTTAGAAAAATTAGAAGCAAGAGAGGAGAAAAAGGTCAAGAACCCTAGTTCAAGAACGCAGCGAGGTTCCTTCAGTTCCAGCCCCAAAATCAAAAGATTTCTCCGTGGAATTCGTCACCAGGTAAGTGGGATTTCACTAGTGGGTTCCTTTCGCCCATTAGGTCCCTAGAATTCAGTCAGATTCTTGATTCCATGATTATGAACAGACCTAGGTTTCTAGAATTTGAACAAATCATTATGAATTAATTATTTAAATGTTCCAAATCAGATTATCATGTTATTGCTCAGTTTATCGCATGAATTTCAGAACCCTAGCTATGTATTTCTTTAGTTCTTGAATTACACATGCTAGGTCAGATATTTCAGTATTCAGTTTTACATGCCTCAGTTTATGAATGCATCATTACCAGATTAATTGTTGCATTCTCAGTTTGCATGTTCAGTTTCGAGCTATCCAGTATTTACAAAAATTCAGTCATAACTAGTTAACCACTTAATTCATTGGGAGTAGCATAATACCGAGTTGGACTAGGGTTTCAGCGTACCCATATAGTTCCAGAACTACGAGCCACGTAGGTGTAAGTCCCCTCTGTGGGCAACATCAGTTTAGTGATCACGCCAATCATGCCTCTATACCTTTGGCCAGGTATATTGGGTCCTCTCGATGGGGCCTATACATCGGACTCCACATTTAGCTCATGTGGTTTTATGTCGGTTATTAGTAGCTCCCACAGTTCAGTCAGACTCTATTACATTGACCACATTTACAGTTCATTTAGTATTCAGTCAGCATGTTATAAATTGGTCATTGCATTCAGTTAGCTCAGTATTCAGTATCTATATCATGTTCAGATTATTTCATTGCTTTATTGCTTTGTTCAGTTATATGTTCTTTCAGCTTTACTCTATCCTGCATGCTCAGTACCTTTCAAGTACTGACGCATACGTACGCTATATCTTCTCGTGATGTAGGTTCAGGTTCTCAGTATCCAGATCACGCTTAGATCGGTTCTCGATCTTCAGTTCAACAACATCAGTGGTGAGTCCTCATTCTTGGAGGACTAGTGACATGTTTATCTTTATCGCTTTTAGTCTTTAGTTTCAGTTTTGCTAGATCTAGTTGGGGCATGTCCCAACATTTCTAGTCAATTTAGAGGCCTATTTCAGACATAGTTAGATTCAGCTTAGTATTTTGAGTTTGATATTTCTTTTGTATTAAACTCTCAGATTTGATATATTCAGCTATAGTATATGGGTATTCCCCATCTTTTCAGATTTATTTATGATCTAGCTTCCGCATCAGTTTATTTTCGTTAGTATGCTCATGATCATGATAACAGGGTTAGCTTGGGATCACTTGTGGTCCAAGGTCCCGTGTCCGCGTCTCGAGGGTAGCTCGGGGCGTGACACTAACTCTCATGGGTGGAAGGTGTGTTGTGAAATGGGGGTTTGGAACTCCACTTTCGACTCTCTGTTTCCGTGCAAGCTGCCAGGGCGGGGCCGCTTTGGCGGGTTGTGTCCCGCTACTATTGGCCAGTCGCAACTTAAGTCAGAATTAAACTCCAAAAACATCATTATTCTGCAAACATCGTTCTTAAGAGATATGAGAAGACCCCAAGCGATTTCTTGACAGTTTTCCATTACTTTAGGGGCAAAAGGCAAGGTTCTTACTCTCGTAATCCATTTTCCGATCCGTAGAACTTAGATTCTTGGTTATTAATCATTGGGGAGGGTTTTTGGACTGAATTGGTTGGTGGGAAAGAGCACTAGCTACACCTTAGGATCATGAGTTCGGTCTTGGGTTATTGGGTTTCTTATAATTCGGGTAAACTAGACCTTAATTAATGATCCTTGCGTTATATTACTTGTTTGTAGACCTAGAACCAACCGAAAGAATTCGGAAAGGGAAGAATCAACTTTCTTAGGAGTATTCAAGCTTGGTTTTGAGGTTGGTGATGATTTGATTTCATGTATGTGTGATGTATGTTAGTATTTGCTTCATTGTAGTGCATGTGAGTATGTGAATGTTGCACAATAGATCACATCTAATGCCAATGAGTATGAATGAATGATTATAAGCCATGAATCAACACTTGATTGGATGATTATGAGAATGTACATTGTTATTGTGATTGTGGCATGTTGAATGGATCGGCTTTCGCGTTCCAACACACTAACTGAGATTGGATGTCACGTACCGACATACATATTGGAACAGGTGTCTCGTTTTGACACACTAAATTGGATAGGGTGTCACGATTTGGCACACTAACAGTTTGTGTATGGGCCCCATGAATACATCTTTAGAAGAGAAACACAACATCACATTTTCTTACATTCTCAAAACAAAAGCTTAGCCATGAGAAGACTTGTTTGTCACGCCCTAAGCTACCCTCGAGATGCGAACACGAGACCTAGGACCATAAGTGATCCCAAACTAATCCTGCTGGCATGATCATGAGCATACTAAAGATAATAAACTGATGCGGAAGCTAATTCATAGATAAATCTGACTATACAAAAGAAATATCAAACTCAAAATACCAAGTTGAATCTAACTATGTCTGAAATAAGCCTCTAAACTGACTAGAAATGTTGGGATATACCCCAACTAGGTCTAGCAAAACTGAAACTAAAGACTAAAAGTGATAAAGATAAACATGTCACTAGCTAGTCCTCGAAGAATGAGGACTCACCACTGATGCTGCTGAACTGAAGATCAAGAACCGATCTAAGCGTGATTTGGATGCTGAGAATCTGAACCTACATCACGAGAAGATGTAGCGCACGTATGCGTCAGTACTTGAAAGGTACTGAGCATGCAGGATAGAGTAAAGTTGAAATAACATATAACTGAATAAAGCAATAAAGCAATGAAATAATCTGGACACGATATAGATACTCAAAATACTGAATGTTGAGCTAACTGATGCAATGACCAAATTTATAATATGCTGAGACTGAATACTGACTGTACTAAAATATGGTCAATGCAGAAGAGTCTGACTAAACTGTGGGAGCTACTAATAATCGACATAAAACCACATGAGCTAAATGTGGAGTCTGATGTATACGCCCCATCGAGAGGACCCAATATACCCTGCCAGAGGTATAGAGACATGCTGGCATGATCACTAAACTGATGTTGCCCAAAGAGGGGACTTACACCTACGTGGCTCGTAGTTCTGGACTATATGGGTTGGCTGAACCCTAGTCCAACTCGGTATTATGCTACTCCCAAAGAATTAAGTGATTAACAAATTATGACTGAGTTCTGTAAAGTACTGGATAGCTCAAAACTGAACATGCAAACTGAGAATGCAACAATTAATTTGATAATGATACATTAATAATTGAGGCATGTATAACTGAATAACTGAGACATCTGACCTAGCATGTGTAATTCAAGAACTAAAGAAATACATAGCAAGAGTTCTGAAATTCATGCAAGAAACGATGTAATAACATGATAATCTGATTTGCAACATCTAAATAACTAATTCATGATGATCTGTTGAAATTCTAGAAACCCTAGGTCTATTCATGGTAAGGGAATCAAGAAACTGACTGAATTCTAGGGACCCAATGGGTGAAAGGAACCCACTAGTGAAATCCCACATACCTGGTGACGAATTTCACGAACAAATCCTTTGATTTCTAGGCTGGAACTGAAGAAAAGTTGTTGCGTTCTTGAACTAGGGTTCTTGACCTTTTTCTCCTCTCTTGATTCTAATTTTCTAAGATTTTGATTAATGAATTGACTTGGATAAGTTCTAGTTATGTTTCTAGGCTTAAACTGATTAAAATCTCATGATTTAGGGTTAAAACGACGTATCTTAGGGTTTAAACGAAATAGAAAAAGACCAAACTACTGTCGGAGTGACTGACAGACGAGACAGACGGGCCGTCAATCAATCGACGGTCCGTCGATTCGATCCGTAGGTCGAGTCTTCCCGACAGGGCTTCACTAAAATGAGCATAACTTTTTACTCGGAGGTTGGAATTTAAAAAACTTGGTGGCGTTGGAAAGATAATTCAATTATCTATCATATATTAGGTCATGGGACACACAATTCTTTTTGTGCTAAAAGTTATGTCCATCTGAAGTTGATCCATCAACAATCTTCAGCTAACTAGCTGTTAATCCTCACCTACGGTCAGACCTACGGACCGTGGATCGATTGACGGCCCGTGCTGGTCAACCGTTAATTGGGACCGAAGCTGGGCTTTTGGGGCATCGATCCACGAACACGAACTATGGTCTGTGACCTGACCTACGAATCGTAAGTCCGGCCGTGGGTCAACAGTTAGCCAAATTTTTTGACTGAGTTCTGGGGAAGTTTTCCGTCACGAACCACGGACCTGTAGGACGGACCGTGAGTCCATCTACGGTCTGTGGATGGTGTCCGTGAGTGCCACCTGTAACACCAAAAATCTGAAATCTCTATTTTCGGATACGGGGTGTTACATTATCTCCCCCTTGGGACCATTCATCCTCGAATGAAGACTAATCTAGCTGAAATAGAGGGAGAGGGTTGCAATCCCTACCACTAAACACTGAGAACTTAATTTCTAACTGAACTGAGTTCCAAGAACTTGCAAATATGCTGAAAATGCAAATACAAATTTAAGGAACATGATTCTAAGACTGAATTTTCGCATGAATGACTGAAAAACTGAAGAGGAACTATTACCTCAAGCTGGAATGGAATCGGAAGGAAAGAGGTGAGGATACTTGAACTTCATGGTTGTTTCTGCTTCCCAAGTAGCTCCCTCTACGGACTGACTCCTCCACAAAACCTTGATTGAAGCGACTTCTTTATTTCTCAACCTTCTAACCTGACGATCGAAAATCTCAACTGGTACATCCTTATATGAAAGGCTATCTTTCACGGCCACACTTTCTAATGGTACTATGGATGATGGATGACCCACATACTTCTTCAAATGAGAAATGTGAAAGACTGGATGCACTGCTGCTAAATCTGCTGGCAACTCTAACTCATAAGCCACTTTACCAATCCTTTTCAAGATCTGGTAAGGGCCTACAATTCTGGGGCTTAGTTTTCCTTTCTTGCCAAATCTCATCACTCCCTTCATGGGTGACACTTTCAGGAAAACCCAATCATGAACTTGGAACTCTAGTTCCCTTCTTCTCACATCTGCATAAGACTTCTGGCGACTCTGAGCAGTCTTAAGTCTATCTCTAATAAGTTGCACTTTCTCCATAGCATCAAGGACCGAATCTGGTCCTATCAAGGCTGTTTCGCCTACTTCAAACCAACCAACTGGAGATTTACAGCTACGCCCATACAATGCCTCATAATGGGCCATCTGAATGCTGGAATTATAACTATTGGTGTAGGCGAACTCTATTAGAGGAAGGTGATCATCCCAACTACCCTTGAAGTCTATCACACAAGCTCTCAACATGTTCTCTAAGGTCTGTGTAACGACTCGGAAAATGATAGAGTGAAACTAGAGCCTCACATGTGAGTTTGGAGTCGAGAACTTAATGAAATGATTATATTTGAATTTGACCCAAAAGTTCTTAAAAATGTGCTTCGGAAGTTACCGGAAACTTGTTTAGCTGTATATTAAAAGATCCATTTCGTTTTTCGAAAATCCGACTTCATATTCTTGTTTAGGGGGTCAAATTGAGTGGGAAATGGGTCTAACCCAAATTTTAGAGCAACCGTATCAAAATCCAAAATTTCCAAGTGAAGCCTTTTTCGAGGGTCTACTTTGGAGGGTCATATCTCCTAGCACACAAATTATTTGGGTGGCCAATAATATATACATGGAAAGCCCTTTGAGTTAGCTACCTAACTCACTTCGTTTCACCTCATTCGGAGTTCGGACGAAGAAGTTATGCCCATTTTCGTAAAGTCTGTCCGGCAGAAAATGCAAATTCCAGTAGCTAATTTTACTGTTCATTTACTGTTCACCCGCCTGATTTTTTTCTAAGTGTTGGACCATTTTTTTTCAAAAGACTTATGTTATTTCCTATATACCTTTAGTTCATTCCCATCCTTAAAAACATTTCCCTCTCTACAATCCTCCATTTAAGAAGAAGAAGAAGTGGGAGCTAGGGCTTTGGATTCAAGGCTTTCTTCATCAAATTTCGTGGGAGATCATAGCAAAGGTATGGTGGTCTTGATCCTTGTCTAATTTTCCATTCAAGGAGACAAATCCAAAGTTATTTCAAAGTATGAAAAATCTAGGTTTTCACTCAATCTCATGGGTTCTTCCACCAAATGGTTTTAAAAGGTTTCTAATGGCACTTTATGGTTTTATTGTTGTTGTATTGACGATTTAAGATGAAAATACTTCATGAACCCATGATTTCTCTCTATTCCTAGTTTATGCCTTTATGAAGTGGGTTGCTAGATAATGAATGTATATGAATCAAACTTGTGTAAAGGTCTTTAGATTGTTGAAGTATGTCATTACCCATGCTTATTTTATGGTATTGTTGGTGTATTGGTATGTGAGGCTTATGGCCTTAAAGGCATAGTATGAGAAATTGGAGTGTTATCATGACATTATACGAATGAGAATTCAATGAAGATAATGTGATCATGTTATGAATGTAAAGGTGTTGTTGTAGGTTGTTCACTGGTTTGGTTGCATAATTACTACCCTATTTTCCATGCTCTTTGATTCCATTACATGCCTTCAAGGTGTTTGACAAAATGTCCAACTATGGAGAATTGATGAATCGATGCTTTAAAGTTTGAGTTATGAGATGTATGGAAATCCAGAGATGTGTTGATGACACTCATGAATGTTGATGATATAATATGAAGGATTCTTCAATATAAAGTATACCTTGAATTGGTAGGGCTTATGCATCATTTTCTTGTATAAATGATTATATTGTTGATTGTTGAATCCTTGGATCGGTAGGCTTATGGCACCCTTCCACACATGCTTATAATGAACCTTGGATCGGTAGGCTAATGGCACCCTTCCATTAATGATAAGTAATGAACCTTGGATTCGGTAGGCCTATGGCACCTTTCCATAAAGGTTAATGATGAGACTTGAATCGGTAGGCCCATGGCACCCTTTCAAGAGGAGTTAATGAGCTTTCCTAAATGTACCTTGAATCGGTAGGCTTATGGCACCCTTTCATGTGTTAAATAATGTACCTTGAATCGGTAGGCTTATGGCACCCTTTCATGTATGATGATGTCAAAGTAATGAACTATTCTATGGGAATGTAGGCTAAGCACCGAGCGGATTTGGTTAGATGGAAACTCCCCCGACAGTTAGGCATGAGTTTCAATGATCGTCTACCTTATCCCATAAACTATGTGCCCGCATAGGAAGCTAGTGGATCCATTAAGCTATATATACCGGTCTTCCTTAGGCAAGTAGACCACCTCTTTTCGGTGTGGGGACTCATGACACCGGATTCCATGACAAGCTCTCATGGTCTATGTCGGTTAAACGCTTACTTCCCATCATGTGAGATTTCATTATGGTTTCTTGACAGGTTCTACAAAGTGTAGGTAGTAGTATGGGATGCTACCTATACATTGCACGAGTAGGCTTGGAGAGGGTCATAGTGAGTTTCTCTAAATCCTAATGACTGTGACATGAACGTACCCTAAATGAGGTTATTAAAGAATGTTGGCTCTTAAATGCTTAATATGTTATGCATGTTATACTTGGGTTATATTACGAGTTATTTTCCCTTGTCATGTCTTAATTAATGATATACCTCTTATGTATGAATATTGTGCAAAGGTGAAAGAAAGGAATGATAAGTTACTTTAAGTGACCTAAATGTGGTGCCTTAGTATGGATGGTGGTATGGGACGCCATCCATACATTGCACGAGGTATAGCATAAGGGTTTCTTGAGGTGAAGGTCCAAGGTAAAGGTTTTCATGTTGATATTGTTTAAAGGTGATATTATGACTTACTTGATGTTATGCTTGTCTTGTATGTCTTTTATGCTATTGTTCATGATATTTCAAAAAGGTGGCATAATGCATGGTTTCTAACTAAAATGTCCCCTTTAAAGCATGTTTTGCATGGTCATCATACTTAGTACATTTTGTGTACTAACCCATATTCTTCATATTTTTACTATAAGTGTAGGTTCCGGCAAGTGATCCCTCCTAGCTAGTTTGAAGTGTTGGATTGCTTTCCTCCAAGACTTGGTATGTCCTCATGGATTCGAGGATAAGACTTTTAAGTTCTTTTGTTCATGTAATAGACTTCTTTTGATTGTAAAGGGCCGTGTCCCGATTTATGTTTTGCGACTGTGTCTAAGATGGCCATGTGAGACTTAGACTTCCGCTGTGTGTTTTTAAAGTTGTTTTAAGAAGTTTAAATGTGTGGAAGTAAATAAGTTTTTTTTTATTCCGCACTATTTTCATTATTGAATGCAATGAATGACTATGTGGCTCGTATAAGACCCCTTCGGGGTCGAGTACGCCTTGTTACGACTTGGGGGTGCTCCCGGGTCGTGACAGTCTGAATGGTACGCTCTGGCTGACCATCCGTCTATGGATGAAATGCTATGATAAGGTTAACCTGAGTACCAAGACCCTTCTGAAATGACTTCCAGAAATGAGAGGTAAAATGAGGACCTCTATCTGAGATGATAGACAAAGGAACCCCATGCAACCTCACAATCTCATTAATGTAAAGCATGGCGTAATCCTCCGCCGAATCTGTAGTCTTGACCGCCAAAAAGCGAGAAGACTTAGTAACCCTATCAACAATCACCCAAATGGAGTTATGTTGTCTGCGAGTACGAGGTAAACCTGTGATGAAGTCCATGTTGATCACTTCCCACTTCCAAGTAGGAATGTCAATCTCTTGAGTCATACCTCCTGGTTTCTGATGTTCTACCTTTACTTGCTGGCAATTGGGGCACTTAGCCACAAAATCTGCTATATCTCTTTTCATACCATTCCACGAATAGACTTCCCGCAGATCACGGTACATCTTAGTGGCGCCAGGATAAATAGAATATCTGGAATTGTGGGCTTCTGCGAGAATATATTGTCTCAATTCACCCAAATCAGGAACAAACAATCTACGTTGATAGTGAAGTACACCATCTTTCCCTTGGGAGAAAACCTCCACTCTCTGATTGTGGACTGCACCCTTAAGTTCAAGTAAGATTGGATCACTATCTTGCTTTTCCTTAACCTCTACTACCAAAGAAGATTCTGCCCCATTCTGAACCGTTACATCACCATCTGATATGCTCATAAGACGAACTCCTAGGCGAGCAAGTCTGTGAACATCCTTTGCTAGCTCTCTCTTTTCTTCCTCAACATGTGCTACACTACCCATGGATAATCTGCTAAGAGCATCTGCTACTACATTCGCCTTACCCGAATGGTAATGCACACTCAAATCATAATCTTTGAGGAACTCAAGCCCCCTTCTCTGGAGAAGATTCAACTCTTTCTGGGTGAATACACACTGAAGGCTCTTATGGTCTGTGAACACATCTACATGAACACCATACAAGTGGTGTCTCCAAATCTTGAGTGCAAACACCACTGCTGCAAGCTCGAGGTCATGAATTGAATAATTCTTCTCATGTACCTTAAGTTGTCTGGAATCATAAGTTATAACCTTACCTCGCTGCATCAACACACAACCTAGGCCGACCCTGGATGCATCACAATAGATCACATAACCGTCTGAACCCTCTGGTAGAGTCAAGATAGGAGCTATTGTCAACCTAGTTTTTAGTTCTGCAAAGCTTTTCTCACAATCATCTGACCATTTGAACTTAACCTTTTTCTGAGTTAACTTAGTCAATGGAGAGGCTATGGATGAAAATCCTTCCACAAACCTTCTGTAATAACCTGCTAGACCTAAGAAACTTCTGATATCTGTAGCAGAGGTAGGTCTGGGCCATTGTTTCACTGCTTCTATCTTCTGGGAATCTACTCGAATTCCTTCACTAGACACAATATACCCAAGGAAGGCAACTGATTGTAATCAAAACTCACACTTACTAAATTTTGCAAACAACTGACGATCTTTGAGAGTTTGCAGAACAACTCTCAAATGACTCGCATGTTCTTCCTCATTCTTAGAGTAAATGAGGATATCATCAATAAAGACGATAACGAACAAGTCTAAGTACTGCTTGAACACTCTGTTCATCAAATCCATGAAAGCTGCAGGAGCATTGGTTAGTCCAAATGACATAACTACAAATTCGTAATGACCATACCGAGTTCTGAAGGCTGTCTTCGGAATGTCATTATCTTTGACTCTAAGCTGATAATAACCTGATCTGAGGTCTATCTTTGAGAAATGACTTGCACCCTGAAGTTGGTCAAACAAGTCATCAATCCTGGGGATAGGGTACTTATTCTTGATTGTGACCTTGTTCAACTGCCTATAGTCAATACACATTCTGAGAGAACCATCTTTCTTCTTTACGAACAACACTGGTGCACCCCATGGTGAAATACTAGGTCTGATGAATCCCTTATCTAGAAGGTCTTTCAACTGCTCTTTCAATTCCTTAAGCTAAGCTGGAGCCATTCTGTAAGGAGGGATAGAGATAGACTGGGTATCTGGAAGGAGATCAATTCCAAAGTCTATTTCCCTTTCGGGAGGAACTCCAGGAAGATCTTCTGGGAACACTTCTGGAAACTCATTAACCACTGGAACTGACTCAAGAGTTGGGGTTTCAGAACTAGAATCCTTAACCCGAACTAGATGATAGAGATAACCCTTAGAGATCATCTTTCTGGCCTTAAGGTAAGAAATGAATCGACCCATAGGCGCTAAGCTACTACCCTTCTATTCTAAGATTGGTTCGTCTGGAAACTGAAAACGAACAATCCTAGTTCTACAATCGACTGAGGTATAACAAGAATGTAACCAATCCATGCCTAAAATGACATCGAAGTCTACCATTTCTAACTCTACAAGATCTGCTGAGGTGACTTTCTGAGAGACTGTGACAGGGCAATTTCTGTATACCTGTCTAGCTATAACTGGGTCACCAACTGGAGTAGAGACTGAGAAGGGTTCTGAAAGAATTTATGGACTAACACTGAATTGGACTGCTATATAAGGAGTTACAAAAGACAAAGTAGCCCCTGGATCTAACAATGCATAAACATCAAGATCAAAGACTCGTAACGTACCAGTGACTACATCAGGAGAATCTTCCTGATCTTGACGAGCCTGAAGAGCATAAAGCCTGTTTTGGCGCTGTCCGCCACCAGTACCAGAAGAGTTACCCTGCTGAGTCGGGCGACCTGTTGGTGCTGCTGAAGTTGTAGACTGAGCTCTACCATTACCTCCTTGACCTTGTCTTGAAAGACAATCCTTCAATCTATGACCAGACTGGCCACACCCAAAGCATCCTTCCTTACCTGCAAGGCACTCGCCCGGATGGTTCCTACTACATCTCGGGCAAGTTGGGTAGGTTTTGGTTCCTGAAACACTACCTTGAGACTTAGAGTCTGACGCCCTACCTTTTTGATCATTACGGAACCTGGGGGATGGAACACTAGCTGATGAAGGGGCTGGAGTAGAAGACTTCTGCTGAAAATGCGAGCGATTTCCACCACCCGATTTCTGTTGGGAATACTCGTAGTTACCTGTTCTTGCTCTCTTAGTGTCCTTAGCCTGTTCCCTAAGCTTATCACCCTCAACCTGCTGAGCATGAGTCATGAGCCTAGAGATGTTCATGTCTCCCAATAACATAGCATTCCTGCACTCTGTTTTCACTAAGTCTGACACTCCATAGAGAAACTTATTCATCTGAGCCCTGGAATCAGCAACCATGTGAGGAGCATACCTGGAGAGTTGGTTAAACTTGAGCCCATACTCTTGGACAGTCATGTTACCCTGCCTCAAGTTCATAAATTCCTGAGCCCTTGCTTCTCTCAACTCTATAGGGAAAAACCTGTCTAGAAAGGTTTCCCTGAAACAATCCCAAGTAATGGGAGTGGCATCTGTACCCATGTTCTCCTTCCACTGAGTATACCAAATATGAGCTACATCCTTAAGTTGGTAAGATGCTAACTCAACCCGATTATTCGTATTGACTTGCATCACCTCAAAGATCTTCTTGATCTCATCCAAGAAATTCTGGGGATCTTCACCAGTCTGCGATCCTAAGAACTCTGGAGGATTCATCCTAACAAAGTCACGGACCCTTTTTGCTGCTGATCCACCATTTGCATTCACAGGAGCTTGAACCCGCTGATTGTTCTGGTTAGCGACACTCTGAGCCAACATCTGAATAACATTCTTGAATTCAGCATTCGACACTTCCTGATCTGGAAGTGGAGGAGCTGCGTTTGCGTTCCTGGCATTCGCATTCCTGACATAAGCTCTACGAGGAGGCATGATCACTGAAACGTAGAACGTCGAGTTAGAATGGAATTAGATCATACCTTACGCACGATAAGAGTAACAAGAAAATGAAGATTTTTCCTAAAGACACTCTGTAGCCTCCCTCTCATTAGATGTGGTGCGCACTACACACCCATGAAAAAGACTCTACCTAGTGCGGCTTTTCAGACATCGTAGAACACTTAAACCTAATGCTTTGATACCAAGTTTGTCACGCCCCGATCTACCCCCGAGACGCGGACACGGGACCTAGGACCACAAGTCATCCCAAGCTAACCCTGCTGGCATGATCATGAGCATACTAAAGATAATAAACTGATGCGGAAGCTAAATCATAAATAAATCTGAAAAGATGGGGAATACCCATATACCATAGTTGAATATATCAAATCTGAGAGTTTAATACAAAAGAAATATCAAACTCAAAACACTAAGCTGAATCTAACTATGTCTGAAATAAGCCTCTAAACTGACTAGAAATGTCGGGACATGCCCCAACTAGATCTAGCAAAACTGAAACTAAAGACTAAAAGCGATAAAGATAAACATGTCACTAGTCCTCGAAGAATGAGGACTCACCACTGATGCTGCTGAACTGAAGATCGAGAACCGATCTAAGCGTGATCTAGATACTGAGAACCTGAACCTACATCACGAGAAGATGTAGTGCACGTATGCGTCAGTCCTTGAAAGGTATTGAGCAGGCAAGATAGAGTAAAGCTGAAAGAACATATAACTGAACAAAGCAATGAAATAATCTGAACATGATGCTACTCCCAATGAATTAAGTAGTTAACTGGTTATGACTGAATTTTTGTAAATACTGGATAGCTCGAAACTGAACATGCAAACTAAGAATTTAATAATTAATCTGATAATGATGCATTCATAAACTGAGGCATGTAAAACTGAATACTGAAATATCTGACCTAGCATGTGTAATTCAAGAACTAAAGAAATACATAGCTAGGGTTCTGAAATTCATGCGATAAACTGAGCAATAACATGATAATCTGATTTGGAACATTTAAATAACTAATCCATGATGATCTGCTATAATTCTAGAAACCCTAGGTCTGTTCATAATCATGGAATCAAGAATCTGACTGAATTCTAGGGACCTAATAGGCGAAAAGAACCCACTAGTGAAATCCCACATACCTGGTGACGAATTCCACGAAGAAATCTTTCGATTTCGGGGCTGGAACTGAAGAAACCTCGCTGTGTTCTTGAACTAGGGTTCTTGACCTTTTTTCTCCTTCTTGATTCTAATTTTCTAAGTTTTGATTAATGATTTTGACTAAGGTAAGTTCTAGTTATGTTACTAGGCTTAAACTGATTAAAACCTCATGATTTAGGGTCTAAACGACGTATCTTAGGGGTTAAACGAAATAGGAAAAGACCAAAAGACCCCTGAATTAACTGCTGTCGGAGGGATCTACGGATTGGACCTACGGGCCGTAGGTCAATCTACGGTCCGTAGATTGCGTCCGTAAGTCAAGCCTGTTCGACAGGCCTTCACTAAAACGGGCATAGCTTTTTACTCGGAGGTTGGAATTTAGCAAACTTGGTGGCGTTGGAAAGATAATTCAATTATATATCTAACCATAGGTCATGGGACACATAATTAATTTTGTGATAAAAGTTATGACCATCTGAAGTTGACCCATCAGAATTTTCAGCTAACTGGTTGCTATCCTTCGATCTACGGTCAGACCTACGGACCGTGGATCGAATGACGGTCCGTGCTGGTCAACCGTAGTTCGGGACTGAAGCTGGGCTTTTGGGACATCGATCCATGGACACGAACTACGGTCCGTGACCTGACTTACGAACCGTAAGTCCTGCCGTGGGTCAACACTTAGCCAAATTTTCTGACTGAGTTCTGGGGAAGTTTTCTGTCACGAACCACGAACCTGCAGGACAGACCGTGAGTCCATCTACGGTCCGTGGATGGTGTCCGTGAGTGCCACCTGTAACACCAGAAATTTGAAATCTCTATTTTCGGATACGGGGTGTTACAGTAAGGAAGGTAGGGCTGCAATGCTTATCGGGGACATGGGCATATCTAGGTTGATGGTCTATGTGCAGCAAGTTGAGGAAGAAAAGCTGAGGGACAGAGAAGAGTTCAGAAATAAGAGATCTAAGACCGGTAGTGATTTCGGGCAGCAGAAAGGTAATGCGAACCGTTCCTCCTTTCAACAAAGGCAAAAGGGACCTGCTCCATCATCTGTTAGTGCACCTGCACCCAGAAATAAAAGTGGGTATGCAGGACAGAATTCACAGAACTTCTAAGCTGGACCTGCACAGTCTCAGAATAATATAGCACAAGAAAGTAACCGGGGTCTTGCATGTACTAGGTGTGGTAGAGTCCATCCAGGGAAGTGTCGTCAAGGCCAGATAGGTTGCTTCAAATGTGGGCAAGAGGGTCACTTCATGAA
This sequence comes from Solanum verrucosum, assembly GCF_900185275.1. Taxonomy (NCBI): domain Eukaryota; kingdom Viridiplantae; phylum Streptophyta; class Magnoliopsida; order Solanales; family Solanaceae; genus Solanum; species Solanum verrucosum. Next base: position 5,371,818 of record NW_026019984.1, read on the forward strand.
AGAGTGCCCTAAGAACAATCAAGGTAGTGGAAGTCTAGGCAGTAGGGCCCATTCTTCATCAGTTGCTCCCCCAGACAGGACGACACCTAGAGGAGCTACTTCTAGTACCGGTGGAGGAGCAAATCGCCTCTACGCCATCACCCGTCGTCATGAACAAGAGAACTCTCCTAACGTTGTTACTGGTATGATCAAAGTCTTTGCTTTTGATGTGTATGCTTTGTTAGATCCAGGAGCAAGTTTATCTTTTGTAACTCCTTATGTTGCAAATAAGTTTGATATTCTTCCGGAAAGACTTTGTGAACCCTTTTGTGTTTCTACACCTGTTGGGAATTCTATTTTAGCAGAAAGAGTTTATCGTGATTGTCCTGTTTCCATCAATCACAAGAGCACCATGGCTGATTTGGTTGAGTTAGACATGGTAGATTTCGATGTCATTCTAGGTATGGATTGGCTCCATGCTAGTTATGCATCGATAAATTGTAAGACTCGAGCAGTCAAGTTTCAGTTTCCGAATGAGCCAGTCTTAGAGTGGAGTAGTAGTTCAGCAGTGCCTAAGGGTCATTTCATTTCGTACCTTAAGGCGAGAAAGTTAGTTTCAAAGGGTTGTATCTATCACTTAGTCCGAGTTCATGACTCTAGTGTTGAGATGCCTCCTTTTCAGTCAGTTCCTGTAGTAAGAGAGTTTTCAGAAGTGTTTCCTGATGATCTACTCGAAATTCCTCCTGAGAGAGAAATAGATTTCGGCATAGATCGCATTCCAGATACTCGTCCTATCTCTATTCAGCCATATAGAATGGCACCAGCAGAGTTGAAAGACCTTCTAGATAAGGGTTTCATTCGACCGAGTGTCTTACCTTAGGGTGCTCTGGTCTTGTTCGTGAGAAAGAAAGATGGTCCCCTTAGGATGTGTATAGATTACCGTCAGTTGAATAAGGTTACCATCAAGAATAAGTATCCTCTTCCGAGGATTGATGATCTTTTCGATCAGCTTCAGGATGCCACCTGCTTTTCTAAGATTGACCTCAGATCAGGCTATCATTAGTTAAGAGTAAGGGAATGTGATATTCTGAAGACATCATTCAGAACCAGATATGGTCATTATGAGTTTTTAGTCATGTCTTTCGGGTTGACCAATGCACCGGCAGCTTTCATGGACTTGATGAATAGAGTCTTCAAACCTTATTTAGATACGTTTGTTATCGTCTTCATTGATGACATACTAGTCTATTCAAGGAACAAAGAAGATCATGCTAATCACCTCAGAACAATTCTTCAGACTTTGAAAGACAAGGAGTTGTACGCCAAGTTCTTTAAGTGTGAGTTTTGGCTCAAGTCTGTGGCATTCCTAGGCCACATTGTGTCCGGTGACGGAATCAAAGTTGATACTTGGAAGATTGAGGCAGTGCAGAATTGGCCTAGACCCACATCTCCAACTGAAATTAGGAGTTTCTTGGGTTTAGCTGGTTATTATAGAAGGTTTGTTGAGGGGTTCTCGTCTATTGCATCTCCTTTGACAAAGTTGACTCAAAAAGCAGTGAAATTTCAATGGTCTGAAGCTTGTGAGAAAAGCTTTCAGGAATTGAAAAAGAGATTGATTACAACTCCAGTTTTGACGCTACCAGAAGGTACTCAAGGTCTTGTGGTGTATTATGATGCATCTAGAATTGGTTTGGGTTGTGTCCTAATGCAGAATGGCAAGGTTATAGCTTATGCCTCCAGACAGTTGAAAGTTCATGAGAAGAACTACCCGACCCATGACTTAGAGTTAGCGGCTGTAGTGTTCGCTTTGAAGATATGGCATCATTACTTGTATGGTGTCCATGTTGATATATTCACTGATCACAAGAGCCTTCAATACGTTCTTACTCAGAAGGAACTTAATCTCAGACAGATGAGGTGTTTAGAATTACTCAAGGACTATGACCTGAGTATTCTTTACCACCCAGGTAAGGCTAATTTTGTTGCTGATTCCTTGAGCAGGTTGTCTATGGATAGCACCGCCCATATTGAAGAAGGAAGGAAGAGTTAGCAAAAGATGTGCACAAACTGGCATGCCTGGGAGTTAGACTTACAGATTCTGTAGAAGGAGGAATAAAAGTGACGAGCAGGGCCGAGTCATCACTAGTGTCAGAAGTGAAAGAGAAGCAAGATCAAGATCCCATTTTGCTTGAGTTGAAGGCAAATGTCCAAAAGCAAAGAGTATTATCTTTTGAACAAGGGGGAGATAGTGCATTGAGATATCAAGGTAGGTTGTGTGTACCTATGGTAGATGGACTCTAAGAAAGGATTATGGAGGAAGCTCACAGCTCGAGATATTCCATTCATCCGGGTTCCACAAAGATGTACCGTGACTTGAGAGAAGTTTATTGGTGGAATAGCATGGAGAAGGACATTGCAGAGTTTGTGGCTAAGTGTCCAAATTGCCAGCAAGTGAAAGTTGAGCACCAAAGGCCCGGTGGTTTCGCTCAGAGGATAGAGCTTCCGGAATGGAAGTGGGAGATGATCAATATGGATTTCATCACAGGGTTGCCAAGGTCGCGCACACAGCATGATTCTATTTGGGTGATTGTCGACAGAATGACAAAGTCAGCCCATTTTCTACCGGTAAGGACTACCTATTCGGCAGAAAATTATGCCAAGTTGTATATTCAAGAGATAGTGAGACTTCATGGAGTCCCAGTCTCCATTATTTCAGATAGAGGTACACAGTTTACTGCACAGTTCTGGAAATCTTTTCAGAAGGGCTTGGGTTCCAAGGTGAACTTAAGTACTGCTTTTCATCCTCAGATTGATGGGCAAGCAGAGCGTACTATTCAGACTTTAGAGGATATGTTGAGGGCTTGTGTGATCGATTTCAAAGGCAATTGGGATGATCACCTACCTCTCATTGAGTTTGCCTACAATAACAGTTATCACTCTAGCATCCAGATGGCTCCTTACGAAGCTCTTTATGGGAGAAGATGTAGATCTCCTATTGGATGGTTTGAAGTTGGTGAAACACAGTTGATAGGACCGGATTTAGTTCACCAAGCTTTGGAGAAGGTGAGAGTGATTTAAGAGAGGTTGAAAACGGCACAAAGTCGTCAGAAATCCTACACTGATGTTAAGAGAAGGGCATTAGAATTCGAAGTAGACGATTGGGTATATTTGAAGGTTTCACCCATGAAGGGGGTTATGAGGTTTGGTAAGAAGGAGAAACTTAGTCCCCGGTATATTGGACCTTACCGCATAGCCGAGAGGATTGGCAATGTTTCTTATGCGTTGGAGTTACCACAAGAACTAGAAGCGGTTCATCCGATATTTCATATCTCCATGTTGAAGAAGTGCATAGGCGATCCTTCATTGATCTTACCGACTGGAAGTATTAAGATCAATGATAACTTATCTTATGAGGAGGTTCCTGTTCAGATTCTAGATCGTCAAGTTCGTAGGTTGAGAACGAAGGATGTAGCCTCAATCAAGGTCCTTTGGAGGAACCAATTTGTTGAGGAAACCACTTGGGAAGCCGAAGAGGACATGAAGAAGAGATATCCACATCTCTTTGAATCCGGAGGAAATGCAGATTAAGGTATTAATTTCCTTCTTAGTGCTCTTTTAATTATAATGAGTATGTTGTGGTTGTTATTGTGGTTGCATGATTGCTTGTTGGGTGTTGAGTTGATGTTACACCCTTAGCTTTGTAAGAGTAACCTCATTCGAGGATGAATGTTCCCAAGGGGGAGATATTGTAACATCCAACAATTTGAAATAGCTAAGAATAGGCTTGGAATTTGAAAGTAGTCAATTTTGGAAAGAATTTGAAAATCTGGAAAATTTGGCTAAGTGTGGAAAAAAATGAATTTTTGGCCAACTTTGAGTAGTCATAAATTCCAGCTCAGGATGAGTTAGGAGTAGTTCCAGTTATGGTTGTGAAGCTTGTGGAATGATCTTTCCAACGCCGCTGAGTTTGCTCGATTCCGAGTTCGTATGAGCGAGTTATGGCCATTGAAAGTTGGGCAGTTGGCAAGGAATCCGTCCGGAAAATTAAGGGCATTTTAGTCTTTTCCCTAGCCAATTCTTTTGGGATTATATTGTTGTATATGGCTGATCTTTGGATCATTCTATCCCATTTTAAAAGAGTAAAAGCTAGGGCTTGAGAAGAAGAAGAGAAGAAGAAGAGAAGATGGAGAAGAAGAAGAGGAGAAAGAGGAGATCAACAAGTTTCCGTCAAAGATCAACGTGGATTTTCATTGGGGGTGATCCCTTTCAAGGTATGGGAGTTCTTTGTGTGGGTTGACCCTTTCTCCCACAGACCAAGCTCATTTTATGATTTGAGAAAAGATTGGAATTGTTGTTGAAGTTGTTAGTTGTTGTTGATTGTGTTGTTGAAGTTATTATTGGTTGTGAGACATGATTGGGTTGTGTAATTGAATTGTAATCTATTGTATGTTGAGAGATTGATGATCCTTAGTGTTTGGGGTTAGATCCATTGAAGTAAGGATGGTTTAGAGTTGAAGAAAAAGGGGAGAAAAGTCGAGTTTTCTGGGGAAGGGATTGGCGCGTCGCGCCTGCCAGCGCGCCCCAAAGGGGACTCTGAGGACCAGCCCTTGGGGCGGCGCGTCACTCAGAGCGCCAGCAGGTGGCTTCTGACCTTTAAGGGTTGGCGCTCCACGCCTAGCAGAGCGCCAAGGATGCCATGTTCCCTCTTTCTTTCCATGCTTTCTCATGCATGTTCCTAGGTGTTATACCTATGTTCCCTAGTTGTTTCCAACACCCCAAAGTGTTTCTAAGCATCCCGAACTCACCCAAATACGTGTGATCCTATACCTTGAATCCATAGTTCAATTCAAGGCAAGTTAGTATCAAGTTAAAAGAGAAGTTAGAGTCAAGTCAAGCCATGTTAAGAAGTAAGTTCAAGCAAGTCCTCCAAGCTTTTCAAGAGTCCTCATTGAACGTTTTAACTTCATTTTTAGACCCAAGTTTCAAGTCAAGCAAAGAGCTTAGAGTTTCAAGCTAAGTAAAGAGTCTCAAGACTCCAGTTAAGTCAAGAGTGTAAGTTGAGTTCATTTCTCAAAAGCTATTAGGGAACTATGTATTCCCAAAGAAGTTTCTAAATGTTTTTACATTTGAGTAAGAAAGGAACTATGATTCCAAAAGAGCCTTAGGGCTAGTTTTCAAGAAAAAGGAACATCGTTTCCAAGTGAGCCTTTGGGCTAGATTTTTGAGAAATTATCTCATTTAAAGAAAGATATGTTTAAAACACTTATGAGCTAAAAGCATTTTAGGAGTAGTATCGAGCACCGATTTGGGGACGCGAGTTCATATTAAACTCAACTCTGCATAAGAACCATATAGCCAACATGGGAGTTAACGGGTCATACTTTTTAGATGAACCCGTAAAGTTAAGCTAGTGGATCCACTTAGTAAAGTTAGCTTCCTATATCAAGACCAGGTATAGGATGGTCCTCAGGCAACGTGAGGTAAAACGTTGTATCATTAGCTTCCTATATCACATCAAGGTATAAGATGGTCCTCGGGCAACGTGAGGTAAAACATTGTATCACCACTCATATTCATAGTGGTGGTTTGTCGGTTAAAGAAGCTCCCACAGTAGAAAGAGCACGGTTCCTCGAGGGTTCTGCTTAGTATGGATGGGGGTATGTGACTTCATTCATACATTGCACAAGTAGACCTTGAGAGGAAACATGGTATTTTCATGATATTATAAATATGATTTTTATGTCATGTTTTAAGAGTTTTACAAGCTTTATATATTGCATGTGTCTTATTGCTTTATATATTGAGTTCAGTTATTCATGAGTTGAACAGAGCCAAGGTAAGTGCTCTCTTGTACTCCTTTCAAGCTTAAGTTGTGGTTTAACTTTCTAGCTCGCATACTTGTACATTCAATCTATTGATGCCTGTTGGCCTGCATCTTATGACGATGCAGACACAGGTACCCCAAATCAGCATCCTGCACGTCGTTGATCCAGCTGAGCACTCCAGAGTCAGTGGTGAGCCTCCTTGCTTTCCGGAGGACTCAATTATTTTGTGTACTTAGTTTTGTTCTATTAGGATGTTGCGGGGTCTGTGCCAACATCCATCTAAGTATTTTAGAGGCTTCATAGACAGTCAGGCAGTTAGTATTGAGTCTCTCATCTATATATATATATATATATGTAAATATTCTATTTTGAGACTCGAGTTTCCTTTTGGCATGTTATGCATCAGTTGGTTGTTTTATAACCTTTCATTGCATTGAGTTGTACTGTTGAGTTAAGTTTCCGCTGAGTTAAGAAGGCCAGGCCAAGGGTTCGCTTGGGGCCAGCAATGGTCTCCGGGTGCCGATCCCGCCCAGGGTGTAGGCTCAGGGCGTGACAAACTTGGTATCAGAGCCCAGAGTTCAAGAGTCTTAGGGAGTCTATGAAGCCGTGTCTGTAGAGTCCTAATTATCGATGTGAAGTGCGCCACATCTATAATTGGGAGGCTACAACATTTAGGAAGATTTCTCATTTCTTTCACACTCATCTCGTGCGTTAGAGTTTATCTCTAAAAAATTTCTTCCTAATCCGTGCTTGCGCGTGTTTTCAGATAGTCATGCCTCCACGAAGAGTTGGCAGAGGGCGTCTTCCTAGACGTTATGTTGTTGAGCAAGAGTTACCTTATGCCCTGGGAGTGCAACCACAAGGGGAAGTTTCTAATGCCGAGTTCAGAGAGACAATTATGATGTTGAGTCAAGCAGTAACTAATCAGATTGGTCAGCAGAGGGGAGCTAGACATGAGGGAGCTGACACTTCAAGGATTAGGATGTTGCGGGGTCTGTCCCAACATCCATCTCAGTATTTTAGAGGCTTCATAGACAGTCAGTCAGTTAGTATTGAGTCTCTCATCTATATATATATGTAAATATTCTATTTTGAGACTCGAGCTGCCTTTTGCCATGTTATGCATCAGTTGGTTGTTTTATAACCTTTCATTGCATTGAGTTGTACTGTTGAGTTAAGTTTCCGCTGAGTTAAGAAGGCCAGACCAAGGGTTCGCTTGGGGCCAACAATGGTCTCCGGGTGCCGGTCCCGCCCAGGGTGTAGGCTCGGGGCTTGACAGCATCAGGGTTCTCTTTATTTTTATGTTCTTAAACATGGAAAGTGAAAATTAAAAACTAAGTGTTACCAAAAAGGAGAAAAAGACATTCCTTTTTAGAAGGACAAAAAAAAACAAGAAGAGAAATTGAAACGAAGAAAGTACTAAATTAAAACGGATTTCATTCCATGATAAATATACTAAAAGATAAATTAAAATCAAAGATAGAATAAACATAATCATTAATATGGCAAACTTAACTCTATAAGTATCAAATTAAGTGATTGAATTTTAATTAAAGAAAGAAAATTCTAATCATTGGATCCAGATGACCCTTCATCGGAATCAGACGAAGAATGTTCTGTAACTCTTAGAGGAGCAAAGGCACTTCCAATGGTTTGATATGGAAATTCAAAACCACGCTCCTTTTTTATGCTCACTACTCTTTCAATTTCTTCATCTGCAGCTTCCAAGGCCTTGCACAGATTTTTAAGGTCAAAGAAACTGAGTTTTTCAATTGGAGGTTCTTTCCTCGATGCTTGAAGTGCTTCTCCATATTTTTTTTCCCTTTCGAGTGAAATCTCCAATCTGTTTAGCTTCCTATTGATCTCATCAGTATTTGCATTTTGATGAGCAATAACGATGGGGTTAGGAGCATCAGTATCAGTCGGAGGATTTTCTCCCAAAAATCTATTCATAATAGACTCAACGGAAGGGTGTCCACATGAATATGGTTTATTGCTAGGAGAAAAAACTACAACGACAACATCAGCACCACACAAAGTGGAGAGCTCAGTTGCCTTTTTAAAGACTCCATCGCGTCGTTTTGAGAATGTTACCTGTAAATTGCTTTGATTTTGCATCCTCGCCATTTCAACTCTTCTTCGGCCATTATTAGGTCTTCTCATGGCTGCGCTTTTGTTTTGAGAATGTAAGAAAATGTGATGTTGTGTTTCTCTTCTAAAGATGTATTTATAGCGATAAAATTATCATAGTATCAATTGAAAATGAACTCAAATGACAAAAAAGTAAAAATATTTATGATGTTTCCTTATTTGGTAGATTTGAACAAAACTCATTTCATATTAATTAAATTTTTCTTTTTGGTTCATTGTATGGTTAGTCAACGTGTAAAGATAGTAACTACAAACGGCATATTTTTTAGTTAGATTTATGTTATTGGATTATTGAAAAAATATTATTGTGTCATTCTTTTGTAACATAAGTGTTGACACCCAATTTTGACCATCCACGATAGGAATTAATTTTTGAGCTTCTTAAAATTCCAAACGATTTGAAGTAAGTGACTTTATAAAATTCAAAATATTTTTCAAATTGTTTTAAATAATTTTGTCACTTTTTATAATTTTTAGATAATATAGATGTTTTACATAATTATGTATGTAAATCAGTATATTTTATAAATATTCGAAAATCGTCTCAAAAAGATTTTGTTTTAGTTAAACATTTGGTTAATTATTTGAGTTAATATCTTAAAAGGTCACTCAACTATGCAAATTTTTATTGTAAAGTCCTTAAACTTTATTTTGTATCAATAAAATCACTCAACTTATGATTTTTTTTTCTTCGAAAATCACTCAACCAAATCAAATAAACAAAATTAAGGAAAATTAATATCTTTCATCCCACCCACACACTCCCAAATTAAAATAGCGTATTTAGGTTGATTGGTAAGTAAGTATTTTCAGCATTTTAGCATGAGATCTACCGTTTTTAGCTCTTTTCTATGATTAATAACTGTAGTTAAATGATACAAATCTATTTTTTGAAACACGTATCAATTAAGTAGCATACGGTAATAACTAAATTTACGACTACCAAATGCGTGTGCAATATTTATTTCTTTTTCGTTGACTTTGAATTTATTTTATCAATAAGTTATTTATTTGATATCATATTATTTGACTTTACTGTGATATGTTTTGCCAGGCCAACGTCTTCTTATTACTTTAGTAACAATAATTTTTCTCTTATTTATAACATAAACATTTTTAGAGTTTATTTTTTTGCTAAAATGCGCGTTAAAAAATATTTAATCATCTATTTGAATTCGTTATTTAATTTGTCGTTGGATTTGGTGAAAAAAATGAATTTTGTGTATCTGTGGGGGTCCATGTATAATATAAAAAATAATAATTTATTTTGTCATGTTAGATTTTAATGTTAAATTAGGGCAAATGATTTTGTAAGATAAAAACTCTTAGTTGAGTGATCTTTTGAGATATTAACCCTAATTATTTTAGTTATATAATAGTTTATATCTTAAATTAATTAGTTATAATTGTGTTAATTATTTTATTTCGTCAAAATAAAGAAGCTTATTAATTAATTTATATTGCACTTTTAGCCATTTCTTGCCTTACCTTAAACCCATTAAGAAACCAGTTTTTGGGACACTTTCTAGTGACCCAATTCAGCAAATTTGGGCCTAACTGTTAGGATATACTATTAACCATGCGTTTTGATATAGTATTATTATTGAACAATTGTTTATTCATTTATTCAATTCAATAAAGTGTTACATTAAATAGATCAATTGTCATATATGTGTCCTTAACTTATATAGTAGATGATTTGGTGTATAGAGTTTAAGCTTATACACAGAAGATTAAATCATCGGTTCTTATAAGTTAAAAGTTATAGTTCACAATCGTAGATGGAAATTTTGGACAAAACCATCAGAAAGATTGTAGCACGAGATTAAATGTAATTTATCTTGATTATGAGAATGGTATAGTTCTAACTTCTCGTGCTAGTGCATTTTGTATGTATTGAACGGGACCAAACAGAGATAGATGTTTTAGACTGACTGATAAAAACATATTCTCTAAACTGTTAAATGTACTTATATTCTTAATCTTGATATAACGATTATGATCTGTACATATTAATTATTGTTTTGATTTATTAAAAGGTGAGATTCTGAGATGGGTCAATATGCCTGGTAGATTGGATGATAATAATATATATTGGTGAAATAATTAGTTAGTTGATGGAATCCATTTCTCAGTATAGAGATTGATGATACACCTTTTATGAGAAACTTATAAGTTTTCATGTGTAAACCCGGCCGGTAGATTTATGAATCTGGCACATGAAATAAGTTAAGTGTTGCTCTAAAGGAAATTAATCATTGAATTAAATTCGTCAGTAATTTAATTTATTGATTAGTATCTGGAATCTTAACATGGGGAATTACTAAAGTGTTTAATGGTGAATTTCGAAATATATATAGAGGAGTGCAATTACGAATTTTTAGTGGAATGATTTGTAATTTATTATGGTAAGAATAATTCAAATTAATTATTTGGAATTATTTCCATAATAGGAAGCCTCAGTAATAAATTATGTGGTCCCTCCAGTGCCCAATTTAACTAGAACTCAGAATCCTATTTTCTAGGAGAAGAAGGAAAAGTAACGTGTATATTTCATCCAAGAAAGAAACGTGAGTTTCAGGGGTTTTCTTGAAGAATAAGGATTTATACTTTCTTCTCCTTTTTGGACTAGGAAGACATCTCTATAAGTAGGGATTCTTCTAACGTAGAAAGACAATTCAGTATTCTATACGATACTTGCCCACCCAAGTATTGAGAGAGTTCAATTGTTATTTGGGATCACTGTAGAAGACTGTAGAGCTGGAGTTGGATTTGCTTCAAGAGATCTGCACACGCTTCAAGAGGTAATCCTGAGTTAATTTTCAGCATACCTTGTATGTGATACGTATTTGTGATTGTTGTCTATACTCATGCAAGATGTATGATTTTGGAATGCTTCCGCTGTTCTATGCTATTTTCTAACAATTGGCATCATGAGCCATACTTGCATCTTTATAGATAACCTTAAATATGCGTATGTGATTACTTGTATGATTCGTGGTTAGTAATTTTAATTTTATCACGAAAAGAACAAAATTGATAAAACTTGAACTGGTTTGTTTTGTTAAAATCATACGGTAATAATGACTTATGTAAATTGATCAGTAAGATTTGATAGTATTTTCATATAGTCATGCACAATGTTCCTTGGATGGATAATTTTAAAAGAAATTGATGGCTGCACATGTCATTATTTTGTCTTTTCTTATGGCGGTACTTCTGTACCAATTTTTTTGATCTCATATTGTGTCGGCTGAAAAAAAAAAAAAAAAAAAATTCTCAAAGAGAGCTGCTGGCTGTTTTCTTGTATTAATGAAAACCAAGTGAATACTAATTAATACAAGTAATATCTATGCTTGCTGGAGCTTAAAAGTTGAGTGAATTATTTGTGTTAAGGCGGCAGTAAACAAGATGCACTGGAATACTGTTTATGCTATATGTCATTGTATGGTATATTTAAACAAATTGAACTGGTCATGTTTATGCTTTATTTTCTGGAAATTTTTGTATAAAATTTGAAGAAACAAAATGGTGATGAGGATTCTTTCTTTAATTACCAAGATTAAATAGTAATGAAGTATTAAATTTATGTGTTGGCTTAGACCTTCCTCCCCATCGGATGAATTTAATACAAGTCACTATGTATTTAATCGCTAGTTTGATAATCTTTATTAACTCTCCTAAACTGAGTAATATATGATTGGATCAATGTAACTAGAGGATTTTCACTCGACTTAAACTAACAGTAGACTCTCCATCTGAGTTAGGTCTGAATAAGTTTATGGAGTGAATAATCGGTCATTATATATTTATATTGTATGAGTAGTTCTCCAATCCCATCGATTGGCTATTCAAGATGCATGAATGTATATGTATATGATGAGTTTGAATGTAAATATTCAATGTTTATATGACAGTTTTGATTGATCTATTGTAAATTTTTTCTTCAATCTCAGATTCAACATGTCTCCTTTTAATCCTATTAGTACTATTTTGGGTCAGAATAAACTAGAGGGTTCTAACTATGTTGACTGGAGGAGAAATCTCGACATCGTGTTAACTGCTGAAGAATATAAGTTTGTACTTCATGAGGAATGTCCATTGAAACCAAATGAACAGTCTAGTGATGAGGATAAGCTAGCTTATCAGAAATGGCGCAAAGCTGATGAGATGGCGCGATGTTACATTATGGCTTCAATGTCAAATGTGTTGTAGCATCAACATCAAGCTATGTTGTCTGCTTTTGAAATTCTGGAGAATCTCAAACAAATGTTTGGAGACCAGGGTCGATCAGCTAAGCAGACTTCCATGAGAACTCTCATGAACACTAAGATAGTTGAAGGCACTCCTGTAAGAGACCATGTTCTAAAGATGATAGGTCTTCTGAATGAACTAGAGGTCTTGGGGGCTGAAATTGACAATGACTCTCAAGTTGAGATGATATTGCAATCTCTGCCAGACAGTTTTCAACAATTTTGCCTAAATTATAATATGAATAAGATGAGTCTATCTTTGGCACAATTGTTGAATGAGTTGCAGGCGGCAGAGACACTTGTAAAAAAGGCACCATCCATGACACTAAATGTTGAGAAAGGTTCTACTTCTAAACCGCAAGGTAGACAGAAGAAGAAAAAGGCTCACAAAGCTAAGGCATTTGCACCTCCAACTGGGGGCGTGAAAAAGTCTAAGGGCAAGTGTTTTCATTGCAAGATGTCAGGCCATTGGAAGGCACATTGTCCAGATTTCTTGGCCAAGAAGAAAAATAATCTAGGTAACTCACTTTCACTTGTCGTTGAAACATTTTTAGCGGCTGTTTCTACCACTTCATGGTGTGTAGATTCAGGAGCCACTGATCATATCTGCACGACTTTGCAGGGGTTTCAAGAAACGCGCAAGCTGATTAGAGGTGAAGTTAGTGTTTTTCAAGCAGATGGTTCAGCAGCTCCAGTTTTAGCATTAGGAAATATTACTTTTTTGTTTGATAGTGGTAGAGTTTTAATTTTAAAAGACGTTCTATATGCACCTGCTGTTAGAAGAAATTTAATTTCAGTTTCTAAAGTTTTGAGAGATGGTTATGATGTTAATTTTTCTGATAACGGTTGTGTTATTAGCTATAATAAACATCTTGTCTCTGCTGGTACATTGATTGATGGTCTTTTTATTATTAATGTCTCTCCAGAATTACAACAAACCGTAGAACTGAATAATGTTAACCTTTCAAGTAAAAGAAAGCGTTCTTCTGATTTCAATGAGACTTATCTATGGCACTTGCGTCTATGTCATATAAATCTAGATAGGATTTCAAGGTTGGTTCAAGATGGGCCTTTAGGTTCATTAAAAGTGGAGGCACTACCAACATGTGAATCCTGTTTAGAAGGAAAAATGACTAAGAGACCTTTCCCCTCAAAAGGAAATAGAGTCAATTATAAACTAGAGTTAATTCATTCTGATCTGTGTGGCCCAATGAACATTCAAGCGAGAGGTGGGTATGAGTACTTCGTGACTTTCATTGATGACTACTCAAAATATGGATATATTTATTTGTTGTGCCGTAAGTCTGAATGTTTTGAGAAATTCAAAGAATTTAAGGCTGAAACGGAGAAACGACATGGAATATATCTCAAGTCATTGCGATCTGATCGTGGTGGCGAATACCTCTCTAATGAGTTAATTAGTTACTTATCAGAACAAAGAATTACATCTCAAATGTCTGCACCTAGAACGCCACAACAGAATGGTGTAGCAGAAAGAAGAAACAGAACTCTTTTAGAAATGGTTAGATCAATGATGAGTTACTCTGATTTGCCTTATTCGTTTTGGGGATATGCCTTAGAAACTGCAAATTACATTCTGAACTTAGTTCCTTCTAAATCTGTTCCTTTGACACCTATTGAATTGTGGACTGGGCACAAACCTAGTTTGAAACATATTCGAGTTTGGGGATGTCCAGCACATGTGCTGAAAGGGAAGGCAACAGATAAATTAGAACCTAAAACAGAAGTATGTGTTTTTATTGGATACCCTAAAGGAACGAAAGGTGGTATGTTTTATAATCCTAAAGAAAAGAAGGTCATTGTGACTACTAATGCCAAGTTTTTGGAAAATGATTTTTTAGCAAACCACATTCCTAGAAGTAAACTAGTTTTATAGGAATTAAGCAAAGAGATAACAAATCAATTTACTGAAAATAATGGAAACCAAATTCAAACCCCATATGTTGGAGTTAACATACCATTGCATTGTAGTAGTGGGAGAGATGTTAATAAACGTATAATTCCACAAGTACAAGTTCCTGAAAATTCATTGCATCAAGGTAGTGGGAGTAATAATGAGCAGATTGTATTAGAGAAAGAAGTTGTTGATATCTCTGTATCGCAAGGTGCTGAAGATAACATGGATACTCAAGATCCTACATATGATGTGGTTCCACCACAAGATCATAATAATGTAAATCTCTCTGAACCTACTCCTGCATCTATAGTGTCTCATCGTAGTGGGAGAGTGATAAGAAAACCACTTCGGTATGCACTCTTGGGAGAGTCTTTTGACAGAATCCCTGAAGAGTCAAATACCGAACCTGTGAATTACGACGAAGCACTACAAGATGAAGATGCAGAAAAATGGATTGTTGCTATGAAATCAGAAATGGAGTCCATGTACTCCAATAAAGTATGGGATCTTGTAGAACCACCTGTAGATGGAGTCAAACCCATTGGATGCAAGTGGATCTATAAGAAAAATAGAGGAGTAGATGGAAAAGTGCAAACTTACAAAGCTAGACTTGTTGCAAAAGGGTTTACTCAAAAAGAAGGGATCGATTATGAGGAAACTTTTTCACCAGTAGTCATGCTTAAGTCTATTAGAATTCTCTTATCCATTGCTGCTCATTATGATTATGAAATTTGGCAAATGGATGTCAAAACAACTTTTCTTAATGGAAGTCTTGATGAAAGCATATTTATGCGACAACCAGATGGTTTCATAGAAAAAGGAAAAGAACACATGTTGTGCAAGCTTAAAAGATCCATTTATGGATTAAAGCAAGCTTCTAGGGCATGGAACACTTGCTTTGACAATGCAGTCAAGACTTTTGGTTTTGAGCAATGTCTTGATGAGTCTTGTGTGTACAAAAAGTGGAATGGGGATAAAGTGGTGTTTTTGGTATTATATGTAGTGATATCTTGCTCACAGGAAACAATGTGGGCTTGATGAATTCAGTTAAGGAATGGTTGTCCACTAATTTTGATATGAAAGATTTAGGAGAAGCTGCTCACATCTTGGGATTAAGGTTCTACGTGATCGTAAGAAAAGGATGTTAGGTTTATCTCAAGCTCTTTATATTGATACAATTCTTACCAGGTTTAGCATGCATGATTCCAAGAAAGGATTTCTTCCTTTCAGACATGGAATTTCTCTTTCTAAGGATCAATGTCCTAAGACAGATGAGGAAACAGAAAGCATGAAGACAATTCCTTATGCGTCAGCTGTAGGAAGTCTCATGTATGCGATGTTGTGCACTAGACCTGATATATGTTTTGCCGTAGGCATGGTTAGCAGATATCAGTCTAATCCTGGACGAGAACATGGACACAGTTAAGCATATAATCAAGTATCTGAAAAGGACTAGGGATTACATGCTAGTCTATCATTCAGATGAGTTGGTGCCCATAGGGTACACAGACTCAGATTTTCAGTCTGATATGGACTCTAGAAAGTCGACCTCAGGAAATGTGTTTACTTTGGGAGGTGGAGCCATTGTTTGGAGAAGCATCAAGCAAACCTATGTTGCTGATTCTACCATGGAAGCCGAATATGTAGCAGCCTCTGAGGCAGCTAAGGAGGCAGTGTGGCTCAGAAACTTTCTGAAAGACTTGGCGGTTGTTCCTGCGATAGAAACGCCACTCACAATGTTTTGTGATAATAGTGGAGCGGTTGCAAATTCAAAGGAACCACGAAGTCATAAGAAGGCAAAGCACATTGAGAGAAAGTACCATTTGATTCGAGACATAGTACAGAGAGGAGATGTGATGGTTGCGAAGATTGCATCAGAGAACAACCTGGCAGACCCTTTCACAAAAGCTTTGCCACAAAAGTCTTTTGATAGACATGTTGAAGGAATGGGTGTTAGAGTTGTAGGTGCATGGTTATGAGTCTAAGTGGGAGATTGTTAGGATATACTATTAACCATGCGTTTTGATATAGTATTATTATTGAACAATTGTTTATTCATTTATTCAATTCAATAAAGTGTTACATTAAATAGATCAATTGTCATATATGTGTCCTTAACTTATATAGTAGATGATTTGGTGTATAGAGTTTAAGCTTATACACAGAAGATTAAATCATCGGTTCTTATAAGTTAAAAGTTATAGTTCACAATCGTAGATGGAAATTTTGGACAAAACCATCAGAAAGATTGTAGCACGAGATTAAATGTAATTTATCTTGATTATGAGAATGGTATAGTTCTAACTTCTCGTGCTAGTGCATTTTGTATGTATTGAACGGGACCAAGCAGAGATAGATGTTTTAGACTGACTGATAAAAACATATTCTCTAAACTGTTAAATGTACTTATATTCTTAATCTTGATATAACGATTATGATCTATATATATTAATTATTGTTTTGATTTATTAAAAGGTGAGATTCTGAGATGGGTCAATATGCCTGGTAGATTGGATGATAATAATATATATTGGTGAAATAATTAGTTAGTTGATGGAATCCATTTCTCAGTATAGAGATTGATGATACACCGTTTATGAGAAACTTATAAGTTTTCATGTGTAAACCCGGCCGGTAGATTTATGAATCTGGCACATGAAATAAGTTAAGTGTTGCTCTAAAGGAAATTAATCATTGAATTAAATTCGTCAGTAATTTAATTTATTGATTAGTATCTGGAATCTTAACATGGGGAATTACATAAGTGTTTAATGGTGAATTTCGAAATATATATAGAGGAGTGCAATTACGAATTTTTAGTGGAATGATTTGTAATTTATTATGGTAAGAATAATTCAAATTAATTATTTGGAATTATTTCCATAATAGGAAGCCTCAGTAATAAATTATGTGGTCCCTCCAGTGCCCAATTTAACTAGAACTCAAAATCCTATTTTCTAGGAGAAGAAGGAAAAGTAACGTGTATATTTCATCCAAGAAAGAAACGTGAGTTTCAGGGGTTTTCTTGAAGAATAAGGATTTATACTTTCTTCTCCTTTTTGGACTAGGAAGACATCTCTATAAGTAGGGATTCTTCTAACCTAGAAAGACAATTCAGTATTCTATACGATACTTGCCCACCCATGTATTGAGAGAGTTCAATTGTTATTTGGGATCACTGTAGAAGACTGTAGAGCTGGAGTTGGATTTGCTTCAAGAGATCTGCACACGCTTCAAGAGGTAATCCTGAGTTAATTTTCAGCATACCTTGTATATGATACGTATTTGTGATTGTTGTCTATACTCATGCAAGATGCATGATTCTGGAATGCTTCCGCTGTGTATGCTATTTTCTAACACTAACCCCCAGTTAAACAATTACAGCAGCCCACTAAAAACCCATTTTAACATTACCGTCCAATTCCCTACAGCCCACTCCAGCACACAATTCCAATTCACAGACCAAACAATACTCAGCTATACATATAGCAACAACACCGATACAGACCCCACCCCTGCATCCTCCTTTTCTTCCTTCAAACCCAGAAAGGAACAGCAAGTCAGACGCTAATTTCATGAGTCCAAACAACTCCAAAATTTTGTCAAAACACACGGAAAGCAACGAGGAACGTGTGAACTAGTACTAGGCTGCGATTTCTTCTTGTCTTCTTCTCCAGTGTCCTTTTCAACTAGTACCAACAGTGCAGTAAAGCAAGCACGCGTCTACCCTCCTTTCCTCTTCCGAAAAGAGTCAAAGTTGCAGGGAAAAGGGTGTTTCCCTTAAATGGTGAAATAATTTTTGAGTTTGAAATTCAAGTTGGCCCTAATTCCATCCGGATTTCCCCCCCTTTCTACCCCAATTTCCTCGTATAAAGGATTTTTGGCATTTTAGTCTCAAGGAAAAAGAGAATTGGGGAGTTAGAGAAAAAAAAAAGTTGGTAGAAAGTTTGGAAAATATATAGGAAAAAGGGAGAAAGATATTAGAGAAAATATTGGAGAACTTTTTGGAGTTGGATTTTCATTTTAGCAAAAACAATTCAAAGAAAGGGCTGTAAAATTAGTATTAAAAATTTAGAAATACGTTCTGGAGGTCGACAATACAATAAGTTTTCTTTTTGGTGTTTGGGCTCAGTTGTCGGCTCAAAATTCCTTGCATGCTGTCCGCATTCGAGTTCTCGTGGTAGAAATCACTGCTCCTTTGCTCGTGTTGCCTCAGTGTCGCTGCTCTAAAGAAGGTATTTCCTTTTCGTTTGATTTCTTGTTTCAGCCTTCAGAATTATAGTTTAAACTCCGGATACTCTTTTGCATGTTCTAGCTCCTTACTTGAGGTTT
The DNA here is from genome assembly GCF_900185275.1 of Solanum verrucosum. Taxonomy (NCBI): domain Eukaryota; kingdom Viridiplantae; phylum Streptophyta; class Magnoliopsida; order Solanales; family Solanaceae; genus Solanum; species Solanum verrucosum. Next base: position 5,390,276 of record NW_026019984.1, read on the forward strand.
TGTTTAACTGATCGATTCATGTGACTCATTCTGTTAGTACGTTGAAAGTTGTAGTGATTTAGTTTTTTTTTCTACACTAGTTGGCGTCTTTCTAGTTCTCATTTCGTCTCTTTAGGGTGATTTGGGTCTCTGTTTGAATCTCTTGCGATATTAAGTGTGTTTCATATATTAATGTGTCTAAATGTCCTTATGTTTTGAATTGTTTATTCCTTGTTTGATTTGTTTAGTTCGATGAAAATTCAATTCGAATTGCTTCATGTCCATGAGTTATTTTATTTTTTTTTGGTTTAGATTGCCGGCTTTTTTCTATGAAGAGATTTGCTGTTCATAAGGCTTTTCTATGTACTTTGTCCATATTGCCATTTGGTACATCATAGCTAATGTGCTGGGATGGTAGATTTAGGAATGGTGTCAGGGCTATTTATGCTTAAATGTTTAAAGTATTTTAGAAATACTTGGTAATCTTCCTAACGTCCCTGATTTCCCTTACTGCTTCATTTTGCGTATAAGACCTTAATCTTTAGTATCTTTATCTATGTGCATATTTAATTACTTAAGTTTAATTCTAGTATGATAAACTTGATTCATTTCCTGTCAGCTAATGACCGTATTCAAAATAATATGTTTTAAGTCCATGAACTATCATAAAGTGTAATGTTTGTTTAGCGTGCGGCAGGCTCCCTCTCTATGTCTTTATATTTTGGAATCTTGTTGTGTTAATCGCTTGTTCATAACGTGAGCTTTCTTTTGCTAAGCCAATGCTTATTCTCCTTTTGAACTTTTACTGCCATCATATATGTTGTACCTGGGAATTTCCTTGTGTTGGGATTTTTGATAGTTTAATGTGAAATTTGTCACTTTCCATCTTGTATTAAATTTCCGTTTGTCCCTATTGAATCATAAGATGAGTAGTAAAGGTTTCTTCTAGCTAATAATGAAATTCTTTTTTTTAAAAAGGTCACAAATTATTGGGTTTAGTCATAATTTGGAGTCGAATACTTTCTAATTGCCTTATTCACATGTTCTAGATATATGTAGATGAGTGTTTTATTTTGTATGCTTATTTAGAACTGTTTGTTTTTTTTTTTTCAATTTTTTTTTTTATAAAATTTGATAGCCTAAGCGTGAAATCTTAGCCTCGGCATGGTATCATTTCTTCTATTCTTGGGTTGATTTTATTGAGTTATCGACTTTTCTTGTTGTTTATTGGCGTGCATCATGCAAAAATTATTAGATTAGGCTGAAAATTACTCTTAGATTGATGGCCTTGATTATCGCTTGATTTTGAACTCATAACCACTGCTATCTATTTTGTCATTCCGTCTTTAATTTAATAAATTTGTTTAGCTTGAGTGTTGTACTCACTTTGATGCACTTATTTTTTTGTAACTGATAAATCGTCATTGTCATTTAGATATATCATTGAGACACGACTTATGTATTTATTTTTCTTGAATGCTAATTCCTATTTCTCTTTTGCCACATGTGAAATTTGCTCCGAGTCTCTTTTGGACTCCACCTCTTCTCCTTGCATGTTCTTGTTGGGCCATGGAGGCCCAATGCTATTTTCTCCGAGTTGGTCAGCCCTAAAAATTGACGAACAGGTCCCGAAGTCGAGAATATGCAACAGATTGGAGAGTTAAAAAATTTTGGGCCAAAGGTCCACGCTTTATTTCAAAATTGTATTTTGTTACTTTTGGGCCTAAGCCCATCCATTTGCTATTATATTGTTAGAGTTTAGGACAGGTGGCGAGGATTGAGCCTTTTGGCCCAAAATGAAATTAGGCCCAAGTGTTGGTCCAGGCGGACAGAAAAACCAAACTTGGGCCCGAGTCTCTCTCCCTCTTTACTTTTATCGTGTTTATTTACTTATCAAAATTTGCCGCTAATCCTAAGGTTGAAAATCCAAATCCCCGAAAGACACCCATTTTGAATCAATCACTTAACTAGGTTATTCAGCTTTACTTGACTTAAAATAAATAAATAAATAAATAAGTTTACACAATACTTCATTTAAACAATATTTTCCCCTATAAAATGGTTCTTACTACAAATTTTGCTCGATTCAACTCAAGTTAATCTATTTTTAGCCAAATAAGTAAATCGCCGTATAACCGTATTAGCGGATATTCTAGGTGCCTTAAAAATCTTCCTAGAATATTAATAGGAACCTGGAACCCCTCTTTAAATATTTTCAATCGATTTCATGTTTTTTATCGTTTGAAAAAGTAGTTTACTTGATTTTTCTTAAAAAATTAAGTGGCGACTCTTAAAACCAGTCAAATTATTATTTTAAATAAAACAGAATGGCGAACTCCGCTGGGGATTTGAATGGTTCTAACCTTAAGATTAATTTATTTGGCTATGTGTTTTAACTGTCTACTTGTTTTATTTATCGCTTATATTGAATTGTGGCATTCATGGCACCCGATTCCGCCAAACGGCAAATAGATTGCATTAGGAAAAAAGACGGTTACGTGGCTTACCACGACTGTCCTTCAGAAAAAACACAAGTTAAATCCTTTGGAAGTGATAAACGAATAGTTGGCTTGTGGTCATCTAACGTCGTTTGTTAGACTTCACTCCGTTGTTTGTCCGACTCGGGTAACCGTCATTTTTCAACCAATTCTAGTCAACCTAGAGTAGAGCGAAACCAAATCCAAATCTAAGCATTAGCCTAAGATGGCTTAATACCCAAGGCGTATTAAGTCCATTTGTGAAACCGCCAAAATCATGTCCAAGGTCCACGACCTAACGACATATCATATTGTTTGACAGTTGAAAGATGTATGTGTAGAAACCTGATTGTTGCCTATTTGGGGGAGGGAATCTTAACCGTGCTTTGTTTTGTAGGTATGGATCGATTCTCCAAATTCGACATGGAAGTGGAAGCCTCAGTTCTACTCAAGATGTGGTACAACGACCTCACTGTGGTCCACAAAAGGGTCCTCAACAAATATATAGGAGCCCTAACAGAACTCATCAACATGGTTGGGTGGCCCGGACTGATTGAAGTCCTCATAGGCTATTGGGACAACGAGAAAATGGTGTTCAGACTTGGAACCATGGAAATCACCCCGACAATTGAGGAAATTCGGGATGGAATAGACACAGTCGGTACAGGGCTTGAAGGAAGAGTGAGAAAATGGGAAAACATCTTAATCCCTAACAAGCCTACCCTCGAGGATATTGTAAACTGGCTCGGATTAAGAAAAGATTATGCTTACTGGGCCGAAGGTTCTAGCGTTTCTTTCATGGATCTCTATATTAGATTCGGGGATGCGAGCTTTTATGTGAATTACAACCAAGAGTTTAGGGTCACTTTAAGAGAATGGGACGGGATCATACCTTTGGCATTCACCGTCGTACTATTGGGCACCATGGTTTTCCCACACGACCTGAAATGACCCAAAAAGTTCTTAAAAATGTGCTTCGGAAGTTACCGAAAACTTGTTTAGCTATATAAAAAAAAATCCGTTTCATTTTTTGAAAATCCGACTCCATATTCTTGTTTAGGGGGTCAAATTGAGTGGGAAATGGGTCTAACCCAAATTTTAGAGCAACCGTATCAAAATCCGAAATTTCCAAGTGAAGCCTTTTCGAGGGTCTACTTTGGAGGTTCATATCTCCTAGCACACAAATTATTGGGTGGCCAATAACATATCCATGTAAAGCCCTTTGATTTATCTACCTAACGCACTTCGTTTCACCTCATTCGAAGTTCGGACGAACAAGTTATGCCCATTTTCGTAAAATTTGTCCGGTAGGAAATGCAATTTCCAGCGAGCGTTTTTACTGTTCACCCGCCTCATTTTTTTTTCTAAGTGTTGGACCATTTTTCCAAAGGGCATATGTTATTTCCTATATACCATTAGTTCAATTCCCATCTCTAAAACATTTCCCAAAACACCTCTCCTATACTTAGACACATTTTCTCTCAAGTTCTCTCAAGAACCCTAATCCAAAACCTTCCTCAAGATTGAAGAGACTCTTGCTCCAAGTTCCAAGCTTCCATTGAAGACACTCTCAAGACCTTCATAAGAACTCAAGGTATGTGGTGTTGAACTCATGGGTCCTTCCACCCATAGTGCCTAGACTCTATTCTACTCACTAATTCATGGTTTAAGTTAAGATTCATAAATTAGTCTTGTTCCTTGTAATAATTTCTTGCACATTGAATTTTAAACATGAAAAGTGATTGTTTTGAGCATGTTGTGACTCTAGAACTTGAATCTAAATTTGGAATGGATGTGGAGATTTTTATGTGGTATTGTGGGTGTTAAAAGGTGTTGTTGTAGGTTGTTCACTGGTTTGGCTGCATAATTACTACCCTATTTTCCATGCTCTTTGATTCCATTACATGCCTTCAAGGTGTTTGACAAAATGTCCAACTATAGAGAATTGATGAATCGATGCTTTAAAGCTTGAGTTATGAGATGTATGGCAATCCAGAGATGTGTTGATGACAAACTAAGCTTGTGTATATGTTCATTCCATACGTGAGATTGCATTAGAGCCTAATGAGAATTTCCTATATAATGTGTTGCATGACCATGCCCGGTCCGGGGGAAAAGAACCGGACAACCATGTGAGAGGTTTATATCTCATAACCTAGGATGCTTGGGGTGTGACCAACATCAACCATGTGAGGGGTTTATACCTTGCCACCAGGGTGGCCGGGTGTGAATGACATTCCCCATCCTAAGTTGGGGTTATAGATTGGTTGGATCATGCATACACATATGATATCTACTATTAGTATGGATTTACTTAAACATGTTTTGACTTCACTTTGATCATGCATCCTTATATTGTTATTCATAATGCCTATGAAACTATTTCTTGTATTTCGATTGTGTCCTTGTCTATTGTTGTGTTGCACCCCGCATACTTAGTACATTCCAAGTACTAACGCATATTTTGCCTACATGATGTCACCATGTAGGGACCGGAGCTACTCTTGATCCTTCTCTCCATTCACGTGGCTAGTACGATGCTTATCCGAGTTGTTGGTGAGTCCTCAATGATTCGAGGGCTATGTTATGTTTCCTACTCCTATGTTTTGAGACTTTAGCTTGCAATTATATTTTGACTATGAGGGGAGCCGGTAGTATGTCATGGCCCCCGTCCTATCTATGTATGTAGAGGTGTGCGTTGGACAAGTATTTTGTAAATGAGCTTGACTCTTGTTCTATGATGTCATTTTGAAATGGTTTGCCCTTAGTCCCTATTTCCCGTTAATTAATGTTGATTGTACTTCCGCGACCGATGAAGTGTGATGACAAGTTTGAGAGGCTTGTTTGGGGTTCCTTCGGGTTCCTCATTCGCCATGTCACGTCTAGGCCCTAGGCTTGGGTCGTGACAAGCTTGGTATCAGAGCACTAGGTTGTTAAATCCTCGGAGTCCAACACACCGTGTTGAGTAGAGTCCTAATCATGGTTGTGAAGCGCGCCACGACTATGAATGAGAGGCTACAAAACGTTTTAGGAAAGGTTTCCCTTCTTCATTTTCTATGTCGTGCTTAGAGTGCGATAAGGTGATTCCTCCCTAACGCTTGTTCTTTGGATTGCTAGATCATCATGCCAAACATGAGGGGAAGACGGGCCCGATCACCGGAAGAGCCACCCACCAATGGTGAGCTCCGTGATGCACTCACCATGTTTGCCCAAGTGGTAGCTAACCAAGTGCAACAAGGAGCCCAAGCTCCTCGAACTACCACCCCGGGGGAAAGGGTGAGAGATTTCATGAGGATGAACCCTCCGGTCTTCCATGGTTCAAAGGTGAATGAGGACCGGCAAGAGTTCATCGATGAGGTATGCAAAATCTTGACCATTATGGATGTTGGTGCTTGTGAGAAAGCGGAATTGGCGGCCTACCAACTCAATGGGGTTGCTCAAATTTGGTTTGATCAATGGAAAAGTGAGAAAGGTAATGGCTATGTGGTGTTGTGGGAGGAGTTTAAACTTGCTTTCCTTAATAGGTTCTTCCCTCTTGAGCTTAGGGAGGCAAAGTTGGTGGAGTTCATGAACTTGAAGCAAGAAGCTATGAGTGTGAGGGAGTATGCCCTCAAATTTGTCCAACTCTCCAAGTATGCACCTCACTTGGTGGCCGACTCTAGGTCGAGGATGAACAAATTTGTGATGGGTGTATCCGACTTGGTTAGCGAGGAGTGTCGGTCCGCTATGCTCATTGGAGATATGGATTTGTCTCGGTTGATGACTTATGCCGAGCAAATGGAGGAGGAGAAATTGAGGAAGAGAAGGGGGCACGAGGCCAAGAGGGCCCGATTGGAGAATAGGTTCCCTAAGGGTGCTAGATTTCATCAAGGTCGAGGAAACCCTCATGTCAACCGGGGATTTGCTATCAATGTTCCTAGACCTCAAGGGGGAGGTGAAGTGGGTTTTATGGATGTATGCCCTAAGTGTGGGAGGAAGCATGGTGGTCCTTGCATGAAGGGTTCGGGTGCTTGCTTTGAATGTGGAGAAGTGGGTCATAAGAGGTTTGAATGTCCCAAGATCCGCAACAAGGTCCGAAGTGCTAACACTACTCCTTTGGGTAGAGGTGCTTCTCAAAGTGGTGCCCCAAGGAACAATCAATTTTATGCTTTGCATGGTAGACAAGGTGTTAATGAGACCCCGGATGTGGTGACCGGTATGTTGCAAATCTTTGATCTTGATGTTTATACTTTGATTGATCCGGGTGCCACCCTTTCCTTTGTTACCCTTTTAGTTGCTAGAAAATTTCATGTCGAGTCGGAATTGTTGCATGAGTCATATGAAGTATCTACTCCCATTGGTGTCTCTATTGTTGCTAGAAAAGTGTATAGAAATTGTCCGGTTTGCATATTGAATAAGTTGTTGCCTTGTGATCTTGTTGAGTTGAACATGGTGTATTTTGATGTTATTCTTGGGATGGATTGGTTGCATGCATATTATGCTCCTATTGATTGTAGGACTCGTAAAGTCAAGTTTCGATTTCCTAATGAACCCGTCCTTGAGTGGGAGAGCTGGGATGTTGTGGTGAAGGGGAAATTCATTTCTTGCATTAAAGCCCATAGGTTGATTTCCAAAGGGTGCTTGTACCATATTGTGAGAGTCAATGATGTGGAGTCTAAAGTCCCTCCTATTGAGTCTATTCCGGTTGTTAATGAATTTCTAGATGTCTTCCCAGAAGACCTTCCCGGTGTCCCTCCCGAAAGGGAGATAGATCTTGGTATAGACCTCCTTCCTGATACTCAACCTATTTCTATCCCCCCCTTACCGTATGGCCCCGGCGGAGTTGAAAGAGTTGAAAGAGCAACTAAAAGATTTGTTAGAGAAGGGGTTTATTAGACCTAGTCATTCTCCCTGGGGTGCTCCGATTTTGTTTGTGAAGAAGAAGGATGGGTCTCTTAGAATGTGTATTGATTATCGACAACTTAATAGGGTCACCGTCAAGAATAGGTATCCTCTTCCAAGGATTGACGATTTATTTGACCAATTGCATGGGGCTAGTCACTTCTCTAAGATTGATCTTCGGTCAGGGTATCATCAAGTGAAGGTGAGGGAGTGTGATATTTTCAAGACGACCTTTCGTACTAGGTATGGGCACTATGAGTTTGTGGTGATGTCTTTCGGGTTGACTAATGCTCCGGCTCTCTTTATGGATTTGATGAATAGGGTTTTCAAACCCTACTTTGATTCTTTTGTGGTGGTGTTTATAGATGACATCTTGATCTATTCTCGGGGTGAGGAAGAGCACAAGGGTCACTTGAGGGTTGTACTCCAAAGATTGAGGGAAGAGAAGTTGTACGCTAAATATGAAAAGTGTGAGTTTTGGTTGAAGGAAGTTGCTTTCCTAGGCCATGTGGTGTCGGGGGATGGTATTAAGGTGGATCCTAAGAAGACCGATGTTATTAGGAATTGGCCTAGACCTTTGACCCCGTCGGATATAAGGAGTTTCTTGGGTTTAGCGGGTTATTATAGGAGATTTGTGGAAGGGTTTTCTTCTCTTGCTTCTCCTATGACTAAGTTGACTCAAAAGAAGGCTAAATTTGTGTGGTCGGATGAGTGTGAGGAAAGCTTCCAAACTTTGAAAGAAAGGCTTGTGTCCGCTCCTATTTTGTCACTTCCGGATGGGTTAGAAGGTTTTGTTGTTTATTGTGATGCTTCCCGCATTGGTTTGGGTTGTGTGTTGATGCAAAGTGGTAAGGTTATAGCCTATGCTTCTAGGCAACTTAAGGTTCATTAAAAAAATTACCCAACCCACGATCTTGAATTGGCCACCGTGGTTTTTGCTTTAAAGATTTGGCGTCATTATTTGTATGGGGTGCATGTTGATATCTTCACCGACCATAAGAATCTCCAATATGTGTTCACGCAAAAAGATCTTAACGTGAGACAAAGGATGTGGTTAGAATTCCTCAAGGATTATGATATGAGTGTTCACTATCATCCGGGGAAAGCTAATGTGGTAGTGGATGCATTGAGTAGAGTGTCCATGGGTGGCTTGGCTCATATGGAGGAAGGTAGTAAAGAGTTGGCTAAGGAGGTCCATCGGTTGGCCAAATTGGGAGTTAGGTTAGAAGGGGTGATAGTGGAGGAGTAGTTGTTGTTGATGGTTCAAGGTCTTCCTTGGTTGATGAGGTGATAGTCAAGCAAAATCTTGATCCTTCTTTGGTAGAATTAAAGGCTTCGGTGAGTAGTGGTAGGGTGGAGGTTTTCTCCCAAGGGGGAGATGGTGCCCTTAGGTACCAAGGTAGATTATGTGTTCCTTGTGTGGATTGTGTGAGGGAAAGAATCCTTGATGAGGCTCATAATTCTTTTTATTCTATTCATCCGGGGTCAACAAAGATGTATAGAGACTTGAGGGATGTGTATTGGTGGGGCGGTATGAAGAAGGACATTGCAAAATTTGTTTCGGGTTGCCATAATTGTCAACAAGTCAAGGCCGAACATCAAAGGCCGGGTGGCTTAACTCAAGACATTGAGATACCTACTTGGAAGTGGGAAGAAATCAACATGGATTTTGTAGTGGGCTTACCCAAGGCTAGAAGAGGCTTTGATTCGGTTTGGGTGGTGGTTGATCGGATGACAAAGTCGGCTCATTTCCTACCGGTTAAAACTATTTACGAGGCTGAAGAGTATGCCAAGTTGTACATTCATGAATTGGTAAGGTTGCATGGGATTCCTTTGTCTATCATCTCGGATCGTGGTGCCCAATTCACTTCTCACTTTTGGAGGTCATTCCAAAGGGGTCTTGGTACAAAAGTAAAGCTTAGCACGGCCTTCCACCCTCAAACGGATGGCCAAGCCGAAAGAACAATTCAAACCTTGGAGGATATGCTTAGAGCTTGTGTATTGGAGTTGAAAGGTAGTTGGGATGATCATCTTCCTTTGATTGAATTTGCATACAACAATAGTTATCATTCTAGTATCGGTATGGCTCCTTTTGAGGCACTTTATGGTAGACGGTGTAGGTCACCGGTTGGGTGGTTTGAAGTTGGAGAGGTGGCCTTGTTGGGTCCGGATCTGGTCATGGATGCTCTTGAGAAGGTAAGGATGATTAGGGAGAGGTTGAAAACAGCCCAAAGTCGTCAAAAGTCTTATGCCGATGTGAGGAGACGGGATCTTGAATTCAAAGTGGGTGATTGGGTTTATTTGAAAGTTTCTCCAATGAAAGGTGTGGTTCGTTTTGGTAAGAAGGGGAAATTAAGTCCTAGGTATGTCGGTCCTTATGAGATAATAAGAAGGGTTGGTAAAGTAGCCTATGAGTTGGGGTTGCCCAAGGAGATGAAATTAGTTCATCCGGTATTCCATGTATCGATGTTGAGGAAATGTGTTGGTGATCCTAACGCTATTGTACCTCTTGAGGTTGTGGGTGTTGTAGAAGATAATTTGACATATGAAGAAGTCCCGGTTCAGATCTTAGATAGACAAGTTAAAAGGTTGAGGAACAAAGAAGTGGCGTCCGTTAAGGTGCTTTGGAGAAATCCACAAGTGGAGAGTGCTACTTGGGAGGCCGAAGCGGACATGCAAAGACATTATCCTTATCTATTCAACTCCACTCAAGCCTAAGGTATTAAATCAAGTCCTTTGTACTCCATTGAGTCTTACATTTCAGCCCCTAAATCATTAATGTCCATATGTGTTTAAATTGATGAGTTATGGATGCTTTACACTAAGTTTTGAAATCTTGAAGTGATGTTTAAATAAAATGTTTGCATTCATGTTGGGGCTGATATGTTTTTACTAAGTCTTGCCTTGTACGTCTCTTCCACATTCGGGGACGAATGTTCCCAAGGGGGAGATATTGAAATGACCCAAAAAGTTCTTAAAAATGTGCTTCGGAAGTTACCGGAAAATTGTTTAGCTATATAAAAACAAATCCGTTTATTTTTTTGAAAATCCGACTTCATATTCTTGTTTAGGGGGTCAAATTGAGTGGGAAATGGGTCTAACCCAAATTTTAGAGCAACCGTATCAAAATCCGAAATTTCCAAGTGAAGCCTTTTCGAGGGTCTACTTTGGAGGGTCATATCTCCTAGCACACAAATTATTGGGTGGCCAATAACATATCCATGGAAAGCCCTTTGAGTTAGATACCTAACGCATTTCGTTTCACCTCATTCGGAGTTCGGACGAAGAAGTTATGCCCATTTTCGTAAAATCTGTCCGGCAGGAAATGCAATTTCCAGTGAGCGTTTTTACTGTTCACCCGCCTCATTTTTTTTTCTAAGTGTTGGACCATTTTTCCAAAGGGCATATGTTATTTCCTATATACCATTAGTTCAATTCCCATCTCTAAAACATTTCCCAAAACAACTCTCCCATACTTAGACACATTTTCTCTCAACTTCTCTCAAGAACCCTAATCCAAAACCTTCCTCAAGATTGAAGAGACTCTTGCTCCAAGTTCCAAGCTTCCATTGAAGACACTCTCAAGACCTTCATAAGAGCTCAAGGTATGTGGTGTTGAACTCATGGGTCCTTCCACCCATAGTGCCTAGACTCTATTCTACTCACTAATTCATGGTTTAAGTTAAGATTCATAAATTAGTCTTGTTCCTTGTAATAATTTCTTGCACATTGAATTTTAAACATGAAAAGTGATTGTTTTGAGCATGTTGTGACTCTAGAACTTGAATCTAAATTTGGAATGGATGTGGAGATTTTTATGTGGTATTGTGGGTGTTAAAAGGTGTTGTTGTAGGTTGTTCACTGGTTTGGCTGCATAATTACTACCCTATTTTCCATGCTCTTTGATTCCATTACATGCCTTCAAGGTGTTTGACAAAATGTCCAACTATAGAGAATTGATGAATCGATGCTTTAAAGCTTGAGTTATGAGATGTATGGCAATCCAGAGATGTGTTGATGACAAACTAAGCTTGTGTATATGTTCATTCCATACGTGAGATTGCATTAGAGCTTAATGGGAATTTCCTATATAAAGTGTTGCATGACCATGCCCGGTCCGGGGGAAAAGAACCGGACAACTATGTGAGAGGTTTATATCTCATAACCTAGGATGCTTGGGGTGTGACCAACATCAACCATGTGAGAGGTTTATATCTCACCACCTAGGATGCTTGGGGTGTGACCAACATCAACCATGTGAGGGGTTTATACCTTGCCACCAGGGTGTCCGGGTGTGAACGACATTCCTCATCCTATGTTGGGGTTATAGATTGGTTGGATCATGCATACACATATGATATCTACTATTAGTATGGATTTACTTAAACATGTTTTGACTTCACTTTGATCATGCATCCTCATATTGTTATTCATAATGCCTATGAAACTATTTCTTGTATTTCGATTGTGTCCTTGTCTATTGTTGTGTTGCACCTCGCATACTTAGTACATTCCAAGTACTAACGCATATTTTGCCTACATGATGTCACCATGTAGGGACCGGAGCTACTCTTGATCCTTCTCTCCATTCACGTGGCTAGTACGGTGCTTATCCGAGTTTTTGGTGAGTCCTCAATGATTCGAGGGCTATGTTATTTTTCCTACTCCTATGTTTTGAGACTTTAGCTTGCAATTATATTTTGACTATGAGGGGAGCCGGTAGTATGTCATGGCCCCCGTCCTATCTATGAATGTAGATGTGTGCGTTGGACAAGTATTTTGTAAATGAGCTTGACTCTTGTTCTATGATGTCATTTTGAAATGGTTTGCCCTTAGTCCCTATTTCCCGTTAATTAATGTTGATTGTACTTCCGTGACCGATGAAGTGTGATGACATGTTTGAGAGGCTTGTTTGGGGTTCCTTCGGGTTCCTCATTCGCCATGTCACGTCTAGGCCCTAGGCTTGGGTCGTGACACGACCCAAGCTCTAGTATCAACACCCGAGTAATAATGCTTGCACACACTCTATTTCACGGATATCTGAACCAAGGGCAAGTAAAGTATTATCCTATTGCACCTGTCATCCTTTCCGACTTGTACCGTGCTTTGGGGAAATGCAAGGAAGGGCATCGTTACTTTCAGGGTTGCAACCTTCTTCTTCAATGGTGGATAATGAGTCACTTGGTGAAGAGACACGGAACTCAAAAACTCCATACCCTCGATGAGCATAACGCTCTTAAAAGTATGAATGACATGTTGTTCTGGGCAGACTTAGAAAAAAGAAGAACCAGAGAAAGATGGGTTCAGATTTTCTCTGAGTTGAGAGAAGAAAATATCCAGTGGATGTTCGATCGTTTCATCTCGAAAGATGCCATAGTACGGGGCGATAGACAACTTGTGCTTTCTTTGCCAGGTATTCGAGGTATTCGCCCATATACACCCATTCGGGTCCTGAGACAGTTCGGAAGAAGACATACTACACATCCAGAAGCATACTATCGTATCTATGTGTTCGACATAGGGGATGATAGAGTGCCTGAGGCTTCAGAGATGCTGAGAGAATGGAAAAGAGCAGTGCAAATGAAAGACGACACCATTGTTGCGGATCGATTTAATGTGGGGTACGATGAAACTTACAAAGCTTGGTTGAAACGCAATATACAGGGTATCTCCTTCTCAGTTCCGAACATTTACTGCAGTGTAGAGGACAAGGAGTCCAAAGCTTTGATAGAACTAAGAGAGGTAAGAAGAGAAGCCCAGGAAATGCACAAGGAATTTCTCCGAAAGCAAGAAGAAGATAAGTACGCCCTCGAGAGCGTAACTCAAGAATTAGAAAGCTTGAGAAGTGATTTGGGAGAGCTTAACTTGTGGATTGGAGATAAGAAAAACGGAATGTGTCTCGAAGACTGGGAAGAGAAAGGTCGCTGGAGCGAAGGATACTTGCTAATGATTCAATATAGGCTTCAGCATCTCATGGTACAAAACAAGAGGAGCAGATCAGAGCCTGGGCCATCGGGAGCGTCTTAGCGGATTTCGCCTCTGCGTGGGTTTTTCTATATGTACTTACTGTTATTTGCCCCTGCGTGGGATTGCCTTTCCTGCATCTTGGTACTCTTTTCAAATGACCTCTGTGTGGGCCTTTCCTTTGTGTTTTTCGTTTATTCCCTACTTCCCTTGCTTATTTTCGCTTCTTGAACATCATTTTATATGCAAAATTTGCTTTGGGGTAACAAAATGGTTCAATTCTACACATATCTCTTTCAAATACGCTAGGCCTACCCTTGGCACAAAAGGGCCCCCTACTTGTTTAGGACACGCGATGTATGCTTGTATGCTTTAAACTGTTTATGTGATATTGTTGCTTTGAATGAGGACATTTTTAGCCCACTCCTTTTCGAAAATTTTCTGAAATTTCCCCGATACTAAATACAAGTCACTACCAAATGTCCGACCAAAATTCCATGAGTCTTGAGTTTTTCAGCCAAAAATAAAGTCTAAACTACCAAATCCTAACTTATTACTCTATCATCTCAGAAAAGGTGACATTGCTGCTAAGATGGAAAAGGGCAAGGGTATCGACATAGAGCTAATTGAGGAGGATTTGAGGATGAAATTACAGCGGCTCAGACAAGAGATCCAAGAAACCAGAGAAAGGAGAATAGAAGTGGAGTTTGCCACTGCAATCGCACAAATAACAAATGCGGCACTAGACGCGGAATTGGCAACAAAGATGACAAAATGTGTTGTTATAGATGAAGAGACAGTTGTTGTGCGGAAGAAGCGCGATGCCCTCAAAGATATAACCGTGATGCTTCAGAAGCCACTTGGAAAACACTCTTTCTTCAACCAAGAGGCCAACATCAGTGGTCCCGAAGACACCGGACCTGAAGCTGCTGAAGAAGATACTGGAGAGGAAATTGTCTATAGGCCTCCTCTTCAGGGACGATGGAAGGAAGGAAATGAGAAAAACACCCTCGAAACATATGAGTTTACCCCCCGTGATTAACGCGACGATTGGAAGAAGAATAATTTGGGTGGAGGCACATTTTATCTTTTAGGAGCTTTATTGTCGGTTTTTCACTTTCCTTGTAATCTTCAAGAAATGAATGAATGAAAATGAAACTTCCTTTGCATTAGAACTACGAAGGGCCCGAATTCTCCTTGGGAGATACGTAGGCAGCCTTTCAAGGCCCGGCCCCTATCTTTTAAAATTTTCTTTTCCCCTTCATTCTACAAGGAAACATTGAGTTCAGATCAACAAATGCCCAGAGATGCAACAAGAAGACCTTAGCTCAACGCAATTTAACCTTTTTGAGTCACCAACCTCAACATAAAAACAAGCAAATTCCTGCTTGTTCAAAAGTCAGTCCCCATTATTCGTGGGTTAACATGTTCTCAAACAAAGCAACTTTTATGCGTTTATCTGCTTTCTATGTGATATTTTGCATTATATATGCTGAATAAAAACTAACAGATTTGCCTTTGAGTTCTTTTTCTCAACAGGTAGTTAGAACTGGTCTGTGTCGATAAGCTGGCTGATCATCCTTATTTCACTAGATCTAAAGGTCCTACAGATTCCTTCCCCAATCAAAGTTCACAAAAGGGAGAAGCAACAATGGGTGATAACAACGAAGAAACCAGCCTTACTGATGTCGTGGTGGCTCAGCCCACCCTTGCTGATCAGAATGAACTGATCCTGCAGTTGATGCAACAAATTGCTGAGATGAGGGTCGAGATGCAGAGAAAACACGATTTGCCTCCTCCGATTTTTGATGTCAATGCTCAACCAAACGGAAGACCTCCAGCTCAAATTCCCCCTCCTAACGTGGAACAAGCTCAGAACCCGCCTTTAAGCCCTGCTCGTAATCCCTCAATCAATGACCTTACCACCCAAAACTCCCATTACGCCTCAGCCTCTTATCACACACCACCCCCTCCTAGAAATACCAACCTCCAAGCGCCACTCCCTCCCCTCAATGCAAACCACCAAACTGGCCTACCCCCTCAAAGCCAAAATGTTAACCTCCCGCACATTTCCCTCTATTACCAAAATCAACATACCAACCCCCAGACTTTCCCTCAAAATTACCAAGCCACTCAAAATGCCCAAAGTCCCTCTATTGCTCCACCACTACCACAAAAGGCCACTTTCCAAATATCGGTCCCCAATGAGCATGACGTCCATGGTTCGGAGCTCGACCACTATGAGGAGAGGGAGAGAGAGTGGAGGTCAAAGGAAGAAACCACCAAGATAGATGTGAAGGAAGAAATTAGAAAGGCCATGAAGGAGTTGAATTGCATTCCTGAGGTCGCCGGGTTGAGTTACGAAGACCTGTGCATTCATCCGAATTTGGACCTCCTGGAAGGGTTCAAGGTGCCGAAATTCGACATCTTCGGAGGAGCGGGGAACCCCTTAGCACACCTGAGGGCCTACTGTGACCAACTCGTGGGAGTTGGGAGAGACGAAGCTTTGTTAATGCGACTTTTTAGCCGAAGTTTGAGCGGAGAGGCTCTAGAGTGGTTTACGTCTCATGAAACGAGACAGTGGTCTTGTTGGAATGCTCTGGCTAAGGACTTCATCGAACGATTCACCTACAATGTGGAGATCATTCCTGATCGTTACTCCTTGGAGAAAATGAAGTAGAAGCCAACCGAAAGTTACAGAGAATTTGCATATAGATGGCGGAAGGAGGCAGCTAGAGTTAGACCTCCTATGTCGAAAAAGGAAATCGTCGAAGTGTTTGTGCGGGTGCAAGAGCCCGAATATTATGACAGAATCATGTTGCTCGTTGGAGCAAAATTTGCTGAGATAGTCAAGGTAGGTGAGACTATCGAAGATGGATTAAGAACCGGGAAGATTGCCCGTATTGCTGCCTCGCCCGGATCTTCAGGTTTGTTGAAGAAGAAAAGAGAGGATGTGTCCTCTATCTCCTATGATGGGAAGAAGACCCCAAGGAAAACCTTATCATACCAAGGTCGTTCTCGACCTTCACAGAGTTTGTACCCGGCTTGTTATACACAGGCTGATTACCAAAATAATCCTCCCCCCAGTTATCAAAATACCCCTACTCCCATTTACCAAACTCCTCCTACTATTTACCAAACTCCCCCTCCAATTTACCAAACTCCACTTCATCACTACCGGAACGTCGCCCCCAACTGCGCCAATGTTCAGACAAATTACCAGACTCCTCCCCCAATGTACCAAACCCCAGCTCCATTTTACCAAAATACCCCCCCGAACTACCAAGCTCCACAACCAAATTACCAAACCAACTCATATCCCAGATATCAAGCCCCCCGTCCAAACGCTCCAAATTACCGCCAAATGCCTCCCCCTCAACAAGGAAATTACGATCCCTCCCGTCCTAGATTTGAGAAGACGCCTGCTAGAACTTTCACTCCTCTCATTGAAAGCCGAACAAAACTGTTCGAGCGATTAACTGCGGCATGATATATTCATTCAGTGGGGTCTAAGCTGGTTGATACTAGCTCAAAGTTTTACAGACCCGCCCAGAGGTGCGCGTATCACTCCAACAGTGTTGGACATGATGCTGAGGACTGTATCAACCTGAAACATAAAATCCAAGACCTGATCGATCAGAACGTGGTCTCTCTTCAGACGGTCGCGCCCAATGTCAACAATAATCCTTTGCCAAATCATGGGGGCGTCACTATCAATATGATAGAGACAGATGACGATTGGTGCGTGACAAAGGCAATAGTTTCGGTTGTTCCTGATGAACTAGAAAGGGATGTAGCCTCGTTGAACATTAGAGAGAAGAAAAAGTTTGTGATTCTGACGCTCGAGAAGGCTGTTGCCTTGGTGCCACGAGAAACTCTTGCTCGACCAAAGTTTATGATTGAAACAGCTGTTACCCAGGGTATGACCAGATTCGGCAGGTGCTACACACCGGAAGAGTTGGCTCAAGGAGGGCAGAAGAAGGACCAGGCAAAAAGGCCGATCAGTGAAGCCGAAGCTGAGGAGTTCTGGAGAAAAATGCAACCGAAAGATTATTCGATTGTGAAGCATCTAGAGAAGACGCCGGCTCAGATTTCTGTGTGGGCTTTATTGATGAGTTCGCAGTTGCATAGACAGGCTTTGATGAGAGCTTTGGATGACACCTATATGCCTGCGGGTACTAACATCGACAATCTAGCGGCTATGATAAACCAAGTTGTTCGAGGGCACCGAATTAGTTTCTGTGACGAAGAGCTGCCCTTCGAAGGTAGGATGCACAACAAGGCTCTGCACGTCACTTGTAAGTGTTGAGACAAGATAATAAATCGTATCTTGGTCGATGACGGGTTCGGTCTTAATATTTTCCCACTTTCGACTTTGAGGCAGCTGAAATTTGACTTGGGAAAGCTTTACCAGAACCAAGACGATGTGAGGGCTTTTGATGGAGTGCAAAGAGATACATTGGGCGCGGTGAACTTAGATATTCAGGTGGGTCCTGCAGAATTTAACGTGGAGTTCCAGGTGTTGGATATCAACACTAGCTACAACCTGCTTCTGAGAAGACCGTTTATTCATATGGCCGGGGCTGTGCCGTCTACCCTTCACCAACTGATGAAATTTGTTTGGAAGGACCAGGAATTGGTCATTTATGGTGAAGGGAGCTATTCCAATGGGTGTGCACCAATCGTTGATGATGTCTCTCGAGGTTGAGACTTTTACACGGTGGAGCTGGTAAATGCCACCGATGATGACTTGGCTCCACAGCTTCCTATGCCTGCCGTGTACAAAATGATTGCTACTGTCATGCTCCAGAATGGTTTTGAACCAGGTTTTGGGTTGGGGAAGCATTTCCAAGGAATTGTCGAGCCTATCCAAATCCCCGCCAAAGGAGCGAAGTTTGGTTTGGGATATATCCCAACAGATGACGAAGCAGAGATGAAGAACAAAAATGTTGATAAAGCATTAGCCAGGCCAATTCCTCATCTGTACCAGTCATTTTCGGTGCAAGAACACATCAACAAAGGTGATCTCGGGGAAGGAATCTGGGGCCTATTTGAGGAGATTGATGCGGTCATCGAGGAAGAGGTTGGAACATCGGGCATCCGTGATACAGAACCTGATGAGCAATTGCAGAACTGGACCTCCACACCACTCCGGATTTCCCGCTCATCTGGGTAGAAAGGACATGTGTTTTTGTTTATTTTTAAATTCGGTGGTAGTCCGGAAGAGGCCCGAGACCCACCCTTTATGCAATTGTTATTTGTTTGAAGCTTTTAAATTCCCTTGTGATGTTTAAAAAAGGCAAAATGGCTCTCGGCCATGACCAAAGTTTGTGCTTGTCTTTCAATTTAAATGAAAAGCCTCTTTTATTGAAAATTTGTTTATTTATCTGTTTATATTTTACTTTCCTAACTTTGTTCGTTTATGATTTCAGTAATATTAATTTAAAACCTGCCAATGTCATGTCATGTCATGAACCGAGTGAATGAAATGAAGCAGGTGATGACGAATGTGAGGAATACGAAGAAGAGAATGAGACACATGAACATGTTGCGGATGAATTTCGACAATTCGAGAATCAACACAAGCCGAATTTAGAGGAAACCGAGACTGTGAATCTCAGAGATGAGGAATGTGTTAAAGAAGTAAGAATCAGTATCCATCTGACTGAAACTCAAAGAAGAGACCTGTTCCATTTGCTCAGAGAGTACATTGATGTGTTTGCCTGGTCTTATAGAGATATGCCAGGATTGAGTACGAATATGGTATCCCACAAGTTGCCGATTAACCCAGATTTCAGTCCAGTAAAACAAAAGACTCGGAAATTCAAGCCTGAGTTGAGTTTGAAGATCAAAGAGGAGATTACGAAGCAGATCGACTCTCAAGTAGTGGAAGTGATGCAATATCCGACTTGGTTAGCCAATGTTGTTCCGGTTGCCAAGAAAGATGGAAAAATCAGAATTTGTGTTGACTATAGAGATCTCAACAAAGCTAGCCCGAAAGATAATTTTCCATTGCCAAACATTCACATCCTCATTGATAACTGCGCTAAGCATGAGATGCAGTCATTTGTGGATAGTTATGCGGGTTATCACCAGATCCTGATGGACGAAGAAGATGCCGAAAAGACAGCTTTCATCACGCCTTGGGGTGTATATCATTATCGGGTGATGCCTTTTGGTCTCAAGAATGTCGGTGCTACTTATATGAGGGCCATGACAACCATCTTTCACGATATAATTCACAAAGAGATCGAAGTGTATGTAGATGATGTCATAATTAAGTCCCGCAAGAGTTCGGATCACTTGACTCACTTGAGAAAATTCTTTGATCGTCTGCGTCGATACAATTTGAAGTTAAATCTCGCCAAGTATGCTTTTGGAGTGCCAGCTGTCAAGTTGTTGGGATTTATAGTCAGTAGGAGGGGCATTGAGCTTGACCCTTCCAAGATTAAGGCGATCCAAGAATTACCTCCTCCGAAGACCAAGAAAGAGGTGATGAGTCTCGTTACACTCTTTTGGAGAGAACATGTTGTGCTTTGACTTGGATCGCTCAAAAGTTGAGACATTATTTGTCTTCTTATACCACATACCTTATTTCCAGGATGGACCCATTGAAGTATATTTTCCAGAAAGCAATGCCGACAGGGAAGTTGGCTAAATGGCAAATGCTTTTGAGTGAGTTTGACATTGTGTATGTGACTCAAAAGGCAATAAAGGCACAAGTCGTGGCTGATCATCTTGCAGAGAATCCAGTTGATGAAGAGTATGAACCGCTCAAGACTTACTTTCCCGACGAGGAAGTTTCATTTGTGGGTGAAGATATTTCTGAAGCATATCTTGGTTGGAGAGTATTCTTTGATGGAGCGGCAAATCATTAAGGGAAAGGTATCAGAGCAGTCTTAGTGTCAGAATCCGGTCAGCATTATCCTGTGGCGGCTAAACTCCGATTTAATTGCACAAACAACATGGCTGAGTATGAAGCTTGCATCCTCGGTTTAAAGATGGCAATCGACATGAACGTTCATGAGCTTCTAGTTATTTGAGACTCAGACTTACTGATTCATCAAG
This sequence comes from Solanum verrucosum, assembly GCF_900185275.1. Taxonomy (NCBI): domain Eukaryota; kingdom Viridiplantae; phylum Streptophyta; class Magnoliopsida; order Solanales; family Solanaceae; genus Solanum; species Solanum verrucosum. Next base: position 5,410,645 of record NW_026019984.1, read on the forward strand.
TTCAAGGAGAATGGGCCGTGAAGAATCCAAAAATTACACCATATGTGCAGTACATACAGAAGTTGTGCAAGAGATTTCGCAAGATTGAGTTCAGACATACTCCCAGAGCACATAATGAGTTGGCCGATGCTCTTGCCACCATTGCCTCGATGATCAAACATCCAGATACAAGTTATATTGATCCAGTAGATATAGAGGTAAAAGAATATCATGTTCATTGTTCATATGTTGAAGCGGAACCAAATGGTTTGCCTTGGTATTTTGACATCAAGAAGTATTTAGAGGATGGGACTTATCATGAGAATGCAACGTTCAACCAGAAGAAATCGATACGCCGTATGGCCCTCAATTTCTTTGCAAGTGGGGAAATCCTTTACAGGAGGACCCCAAATTTAGGTCTTCTCAGATGCGTTGATGCTAATGAAGCTGCAAAACTTCTGGAACAGATACATGCCGGAGCTTGTGGTACTCACATGAATGGGCTCACTTTGGCCAGGAAGATCCTTCGAGCCGGTTACTTTTGGATGAGTATGGAACATGACTGTTGCAAGTTTGTGCAAAAGTGTCATAAATGTCAAGTGCATGGAGATTTGATTCGGGTGCCTCCTCATGAACTCAATGCTATGAGTTCACCTTGGCCGTTTGTAGCTTGGGGCATGGATGTCATTGGTCCAATAGAGCTAGCTGCCTCTAATGGACACAGATTCATTTTGGTTGCGATTGACTACTTCACCAAATGGGTGGAAGCAGCTTCATATAAATCGGTGACCAAGAAAGTTGTGGCTGATTTTGTTCGCAACAACCTGATATGTAGGTTTGGAGTACCAGAATCCATCATTACTGATAACGGAGCGAATCTTAACAGTCAGTTGATGAGAGAAATATGTGAACAATTCAAGATTACTCACCGGAATTCCACTGCCTATCGTCCCCAAATGAACGGAGCTGTAGAAGCCGCTAACAAGAACCTAAAGAAGATTTTGAGGAAGATGATTGAAAATCGCAGAGGTTGACACGAGATGTTGCCATATGCTTTGTTGGGTTACAGAACGACTGTCAGAACATTAGTCGGATCAACTCTATATTTGTTGGTGTATGGGACAGAAGTAGTTATACCTGCCGAAGTTGAAATACCTTCATTGAGAATCATCCAAGAAGCTGAATTAAGTGATGTTGAATAGGTTCGCAAGCGGATTGACCAGCTAACATTGATTGACGATAAGAGAATGGTTGCCGTTTGTCATGGTCAACTGTATCGACAGAGAATGACTCGTGCTTTTCACAAGAAAGTAAGATCCAGGACATTTGAAGTTGGTCAGTTAGTTCTTAAGCGCATTTTCCCTCATCAGAATGTATATAAAGGGAAATTTGCACCAAATTGGCAAGGACCCTACATGGTTCGCAAAGTGTTATCCGGAGGTGCCCTAGTCCTGTCGGAGATGGATGGCACTGAATGGCCGAAACCGATCAACTCAGATGCTGTCAAGAGATACTACGTGTAAAGTTTCAGTTTGTATTTCTATCATTCCCTTGTAATCGTTTTATTTGCTTGTAATTGCTTTGTTTAAAATTTTATCCCTCTTGTAAGGAACTACGTTTGACCTGAATTCTCAAGAATGAGATACGTAGGCAGCCTATGTCGGCCTCGGTCACCCCTTTATCCCTTTGAATATTTCCTTGTATTTGAACTACGTTCGACCTAAATTCTCAAGAATAAGATACGTAGGTGGCCTATGTCGGCCTCAGTCGGTTTCTTTGTTAATTTCTTATTTTTGTTAGTCCTCGAGAGGGGGAACTACATTTGACCTGATTTCTGCCTCAACGGGATACGTAGGCGCCACAAGGGTTCGGTCATACCTCCCGTAAGATTTCTATTTCTCTTTACAATAGAAACTGGGACAGAATTTTTGAGAGGGACTCAAAAAATTCTCAAGAAGGAGATCTCTCCAACAAAGTCGAAACTGAATTTACTTTGTAATTCGCAACTGGGACAAAATTTTTGAGGGGATCTCAAAAATTTCGTGATTTACTCACCAACAGTTAAGGATAAGCCAAGGCAGTTAACTGGGATAGAAATTTCGAGGATGTCCTCAAAATTGCAACAAGGTTCATCGGCAGTTTAGAACAACTTTGAATACTTTCCAGCAAGTGATCAGATAGACCTCGAGACATCAACTTTAAAGACGTTCATTAAGCTCGACATGACATGACACTCGGCAGTGACCTTTCTCAAATACTACTTTTCGAAAATCTATTTTTTCTTAAAACTTTTCCTCCATGTTTCAATTATATTTGCACAAAAATGTTTTGTCTTATCTATCAAGAAGCGGGGGATCAAAGAAATCAATCGGAGATAGCAAGATAAAGAGCCAACAACCGAAGAGATCGACACAGATCAGTTCATTCTTTAAACTCAACAATTTTTCTGTGGACGCAGGTCTATAAGCTTACCGCAAGATCAACATATTCCTCCATTTAATGAATATGGAGAAGTCAAAAGGGCAAGGAGTTTCCCAAAAATTGACAATTTTTCTATGGATGCAGAAAATATTTTATGCTTTTTATACCAAAGAATTGGAAATATGAGTAACATTATTTCATTCAATTCTCAACAAGACAAAGTCCATAATGAACATACAACTATGCACAGAGATGGAATGAACAAAAGCTGCGAAGAGATCAATATTATTATTTTCCAGCGACTAAAGATACGTGGAAGACGTTTATATGCATTATATTATCAGATATGATAATATTCTTACCCGGAGAGTCATTTATATTGTCAAATGAGATGATACCACTACTCCGAGGGTCATTTTATTTATATTCTCGATTGAGACGATACCTCCATCCAAAATATACCCAGAAGATCACCTATGTTGCTCGGTGAAACATTATCTTCGCTCGATATCAGGGAGACATCATCAAAAGATTCATGCATTGCAGGAAAAATGTCATTCATTGAGAGAAAAGTCATATATCGCAAGAAAAGATAGTCATGCATCGTAAGAGAAATAATTCATGCATCGCGAAAAAATAAATAAATAAAATTCATGCATCACGGGGAAAGTTCATGCATAGCCAGAGAAAAGATTCATGCATCGCAAGAAAAGATGCATGCATCGCAGAAGAGATCATGCATAACAAGAGAAAGAAGTCATGCATCGCAGGAAAGATCATGCATAGCAAGAGAAAGAATTCATGCATCGCGGGAAAAGATTCATGCATTGCAAGACAAGATTCATGCATCGCGAAAAGAGATTCATGCATCGCGGGAAAAAGATTCACGCATCGTGAGAAAGATTCGCCCATCAAAAGAGAATCAACATCAACTACATCATTTTCCTTGCTAATACGACATCAAAAGAACTATCAACATATTACATCTGCCAATTTTATTACTTCGTCATCAAAAGAAGAGTACATTGAAGATTATATTACAAATACAAAATACGAGCTTTATTTGCTTTACGTCAAACTGGAGGAAGTTGACGTCAAATGTTCAAGTAGAGCAATTAAGTGTCAACACGGTGTGGACGACATCAAAAAGGATGCAGCACAACGTGGACCTTTTTCTTAGCAGCGAACTGGGACATAGTCTAAAGAGGGGTGTCAAACTCTTAGGACGCGAGCTGAGGAGCGACTTCCACCACAATCAAACCACACCCCTATCAAAAGGCATGTGGGTTTTTCCTTAGGTTTCCTGGTTTCAGTTTCGCATCCGGAAATATTTGGTCTCTACCGGAAGTATCTTTCCAATCTGAGTGACAATGCACCAAGAGCTTTGGAAATTATGTCCGTGTAAGTTCTTACTTATGGGTGTGAAGTGCACCACATTCATGGCTAAGAGATTGCAAGTCTCTTTTTCATACTCGACTTACTTGTCACTCCTCTAGAACTAAAGGTTATCTTGCATGATAGATTTCCTTTCAACCGATCGAGTTGAACTACAAGCAGCCTGATTCCCTGAGTTAAGAGATATGTAGGCGGGATCAATGTTGAAAACTCGGCTGTACTCTGACATTCTCTCTTAAATCTTATTCCCTAATATTTCAACTTTTTCATAATTTGATATCGGAATAGCTTTTGAATTCTTTCATAATCATGTGTCAAATCAAGCATATTGAACTACTAGTTGGCCTGAATTCTCATATAGCTTGAGATATGTGGGAAACTCATTTTAAGGGTTCGGCCATAACTCCTAAAGTCCGTACCAGAATCCCTTTTTCGGAAAGATGAAGATGTGGTCGTTCAAAATTGGATTAGTCAATTTCATTTGCCTCGAATCTCTTTCATCAATCCAAGTCAAAAGAGGGACAGTTGTTGACACCCAATTTTGGACCTCCACAATATATATTAATTATCGAGCTTCTTCAATTTCAAACGATTTAAAATAATTAGTTTTATAAAAGTAATAATAATAATATAGTTTGCAAGTTATTTTAACTAGTTCTGCCTTATTTTATAATTTTTAGATAATATATATGTTTTACATAATTATGTATATAATTATTATATTTTATGAATATTCAAAAATCATCTCAAAAAGAGTTTGTTTTATATTCAATTAAATTAATTTGGTTTAAAGTATAAGTTATTTATTTTATTAGTTTAGTTATTCTTATTTTATATTATTTTGTCTTATTTAATTTTGTTGATTTGAAAAGCACATTTTATTTAAGTTACATTATTTAAGTTGTGGCCATAGTTTTACAATAATTAGTTTTATAAAAGTAATAATAATAATATAGTTTGCAAGTTATTTTAACTAGTTCTGTCTTATTTTTATAATTTTTAGATAATATATATGTTTTACATAATTATGTATATAATTATTATATTTTATGAATATTCAAAAATCGTCTCAAAAAGAGTTTGTTTTATATTCAATTAAATTAATTTGGTTTAAAGTATAAGTTATTTATTTTATTAGTTTAATTATTCTTATTTTATATTATTTTGTCTTATTTAATTTTGTTGATTTGAAAAGCACATTTTATTTAAGTTACGTTATTTAAGTTATGGCCATAGTTTTAAATTAATTAGTTTATAATCGAATTAATTATTTTATTTCGTTAACATTAAGAAGCTCATTAATTAATTTTATATTAGCTCACCTTATTTAGGCTTTAGCCGAATTTATTAATTCAACTCAATTTGGCTATTTCTTAAAATCCAAAATCTAACCGATTTATTTTTTACTCTATACTCATCTTAAATGACCAAATTTTGGGATTTTATGTTGTATTTCCAGCAAACCTTCCAGCCCAAAACAGAGGAAACCATTGCAATACAACATCAAATAAACACGTACAGACATTTGTTCCAAGCCAAATTACCCATTCTAAATCCAATACCCACTAAACCATTCCCATACATTCCTAACATACAATACATACAATTCCAAATATAGACATACACGTACAGCAGTAGCTAATTGACCCCACCCCTTTTCCCTTTTAATTCCTAACATACAATACATACAATTCCAAATATAGACATACACGTACAACAATAGCTAATTGACCCCACCCCTTTTTCCCTTTTAATTCCTAACATATACAATTCCAAATATAGACATACACGTACATCAGTAGCCGAATGACCCCACCCACGTTCTCCTTCTTCTTCAGCAGTTAAAAATGTCAAAGTAGCAGCAGCAATTCGGCAGAATCCATGGGAAAGCAAGTGTCTGCCCTCACCAACTCGTTCCAACCTGCTGCCTTGTTCGAATTTTTTGAAATTTTGGAGAAAATTTCGTCCTAGCTGCTCTCTGTTCTAGATTTTGAATTTTGAAATCGGAGGAAAATTCTGTTTCTGCCCCGGCTCCTATTCGTTCTTCATTCAAAACGTGAGCCCTAGAATTTCCCCTATATATATGTCCCTTCTTCTCCATTTAAAGGGTTGAAAGTTTTTAGAGCAAAGAATATTTATAGCGACTTAAGCGAAAGCAGTAAAAAATACATACTAAATATATACCAAAGAACCAGAGGAGAACTAGTTTCGGTGTTGAGTTCAATATTTTACTCAAATTCCTTGATCGTTGCTCGAGTCGGAATCTCGTTGTGGTCGTGGAAAGCTACTTCTTGCTCATTCTGTCCTTGCTCGCTGCTCTTAACGAGGTTCTGTTCTTAAGATGATTTAGTATATGTTTTGAATTGTTCTCTGTTTGTAGTCGTCCGAATTGGTGGTCGTTGTGCTTGCCTCGAGTTTTAGCATGTGTTATTGGCTAATCATGTTGCTGTTCTGTTCTTTTTTTTATATAAAATTGGATCCATGCTTGTTGTTATGTAGCTAGAGGATGCGGATGAGTTTATACAGTCGTATTTAGCTACTTCCGAGCGCGAGCTAGCCGATGTTCATGCTTATTCCCGCATCCATTTTAGTGTTAATATTCATGTCGTATTTGTTGAGTTTATTTGAAAGTGTTGAGCGGTCATTATTGATGCATTATCCTATACGTTTCATGTATAAGAAGTGAGTATTTAATGTGATTTTTTTATTTGCAGACATGTTAAACTTCTTCTCTTGCTCTTTTGTCAAAGTTACAATTTTTAAATTGTTGCTATCACTATTATTATTTTTTTATTTTCCTACCCATGTTTAAAGGTTTTGCTTTTGAATTGTTGGCAATTCTTTGAAACTTAATCTTTCTTGCTAATGTGTGGATCTTTCTTATTTTTTGAATGAAAAAAAAACAGTTACGGACATTTGAAATAGTACTGTTACATGCTAGAAACCCATGACTTTAGTTGATAGTATTTAATATTAGAAACCAATTTGTTGCCTTAATTTTGGAGTTGATATCTTAAAAGATCATTCAACTTTAGGGATTAATCTAGCAAAGTCATTAAAGTTTGTCTTTTTTTTTGTATCAATAAAAATCACTCAATTTAGATTTTTTTGTATAAATAAAATCACTCAACTTAGACATTTGCGTTGGTAAAATCACTCAACTAGATCTATCATTAATTTTTTTTATGTCATATAAAATAGACCCTACAAATAAATAAAATTAAAGAAAGCTAATTTAATTCCTTTATGGGTAAACTTAATTGGTGAAACAAATACTCTTATTGTATTATCTTAATTTACTAATTACTAAATAAAAAGAAATGATTAGGAGTTTCATTTATTGGTCTACTAGTGTATCTGTTTCTTAGAACTAGCACAAACAAATTATCGATGAAATTTGTATTCACAGATCTAATTAGGACTCATTAGACCGAATAAGAGTACTAAAATGTTTTAAATTGTGATAAATTTTGTTAAGTGATTTTATTGATACAAAATAAAATTTAATGACTTTGTTAGATAAATTTCCAAAGTTGAGTGACCTTTTGAGATATTGACCCCTTAATTTTTGTGCCTTACTAGTATGATCTTATAAAATGGAGTTTGGAATTGACTTTGCCCTCATAATTAATTACTGTGTTGTTTTATTGTAAACCTTGACAAGAGTTCTTAAATATATATATTTTTTTTATATTTTTGTTAGCCGGAAAGTGAGTCTGTTCACTCTTTGATGCCTTATGATTTTGATATTCTAAGTTAGTTTATATTAACTTGTGGTCGTTGGTTGATCATCGCTTTTAATGCATTAGGGTATATAGGTGGATATTTCTTCTCATACCTACCTTACTTGGTTCTTGTCGTACTGAATTACTAATAAAAAAAATTAAAAAATTGTTTAGTGCTTATGACGATATCCAAGTGGTAGCATTTATTTATTTATTTTTCTCTATTTTCTTATATTCAATCATTGAATTGTTACTTACATTTTATTTGTTTTGTGTTTGCATGTGTAATCTATCCGGTCCTTATGGATTCTATTCTTGCATTTTCCTATTGGGCCACGGAGGCCCAATTATTTTTATTCGAGTCAGCCTACCCCTTAAAAGTTGAAGAATAAGTCCCGAAAAAGGCGTAAAGGTTGCATGAGATCGTATATGTTAAGCATGCATAATAAAGTGTTGCAAATCGGAAAGATTGAGGAAATTGAGCCAAAAGTCCACATTTTGAAAAAACTGTATTTTGTTATTCTGGGCCTAAGCCTACTTATGTTTATTATTTTGTTAGTGTTTAGCACAGTGAAATATTGGGCCTAAGGCCCAAAGAAAAAATATTTATTTTACGTTAATATAGGACAGGTACATGTGACTCAAATGGGCCCAAGTATTGGTCCAGGCGGACAGAAAGAACCATACTTGGGCCAAAATCTCTTTCCCTCTTTGTTTTATTATGTTTATTTACTTGTTAATATTTGCCATTAATCTTAGGGTCGAAAAGTTCAAATCCCCGAAAGACGCTTATTTCGTTTTAACAATTTAACTAAATCGATCATGTTTCAAAAGACTTAAAAGAATAAATTTTGAGAAGTGTCTCACTTAGATTGTAGGTCAATATTTTCCTTTTCCCCTTTTATAACCGTCTCAACTATAAAATAGTTCAATCGTTCTATTCAAATTATGTTAAAGTAGTTTTAGCCAAAAATTTAATTGTCGGAAAACTACATTAGTGGATATTCTAGGTGCTTTTAAAACCTTCCTAGAATATTAATAAGAACCTCAAACCCCTTTACAAGTTTTCACTAGATTCCTGTTTTAGTCTTGTGGAAATGAATAGTTTTCATGATTTTTCTTAAAAAATTAAGTGGCAACTCTTAAAACCAATCAAATTATTATTTTAAATAAAACAATAAGTTAATATGTAAATTGAAGATAATTTCTGAGGTAATTTTTTTTTATTGTGTTTGTATATTTTCTATATTTGCTCTTGTTCTATTATGTATATTTCCTAATAAAGTCATGCTTAATAAAGACATTCCACTATTATTAGCAATATGAAAATACTTACTGTCTAACTCATATTTAACAAACAAAAATCTTTAAGCACCTCTGTTTAAAATTTTAAGTTAGTTGTGTGTGTTCTAGAGCTTTGCTAAACTCGTAAAATATACTTGTAACATATGACATGTGAAAGAATATAGTAATAGAAAATACTAATGCAATTTAACTTGTATAAAAAAATTAGAATATTCTCGAGCACTTTGTGATTCATTTTAAATTCTTAATATGATACAACAAATTTTGTGTCTCTTTTTTTGTTATCCAATAACCATATGATATTTGAACATTATATGACGCATTATGAAATAATACATAATAACCATACAAAAGAGTATAAATTTCAATTTTAGTATATACTTCATTTTCATAATATCATCTATCTAACTTTGCGACTTGAAATCACTTTAGTGAAACTCATCCATATGTCTTTTTCATTGTTTTTTTGTAATTTATTTTTGTAGTTACTAACTTTTTTCAGTGACGCTTCTTGTTTTTATTTGTAGATATCTATATGTTGAACAATTTATATTACTTTCATACCATGTTTCTTTCATTAATAATTTCTACATGTAAAAGAAATATACACACAAAACTTTACACATCGAAAAATCTAGAGAGAGTATTTTTACTTTAGCAGTTACCTCTTTAAGAGGCCCTTTCAAGAACTTATCACAACATAGAGAGAGGATTGTTACTTGAGCATTGAATTAGATATTTTTGGAGTAGTATTGAGCACCGATATGGGGAAGATTTAAAACACGTCACATTCCCCATAAACCACGTAGCCAGCGTAGGTAAGGATCACACTGACTTTTGGGCGACTCCTCACTGCCTTTGAAAAAATATTATAGTAGATCCATGAGTTGAATTTGTTCTATACCCTTGCATGGTATAGGATAGTTCTGGTGGTATGGGTGAGACTGTATCATTATGAGGCTTATAGTGATGGTCATCGGTTGGAGAAACTCTACACTTGAATACTTATATATATATATATATATATATATTTCTGTATAGGATTCACCATTCTTGCATCCTTACGGTAAGAGCTAAAATCATATTTCATCATGATTTTTACTATATTTCAGTTGAATTACCTTCAAACTTTTAGTTCCGTTATTCGTTATTCAACTATATTACATACTCGTATATTCAATGAATTGATATATTGCCACGACCCAGACCGTCGTGATTAGCACACACGCTAACCGTCTAGTGGGAGACCCATTAATACTAATCAGCTAACCCAAAAACTAGTCATTTAACGATTCGGAAGCTGGTTTAAATGGAGAAATAATGTGGAGTTCCCATAAACACCGAAAGTATTACGAATCATCACTAAAACATTGTGGAAAATACCCCTAGAAACTGAAAGTCAATGTACCAAAACAAGTAAAGTTCAATAAGTCTAAGAAAAATCGGTACAACCCAAACTAAACATATGAGTAAGTCTAACTAGAAAGTCCGAGTCCGAAAAGAGTGGACTAACACATAGAGGACCCATGGCAGCCTGAAAGAATTGGCTCACTCTTGAATCCGATCTTTCTCAGTATTCTCCTAAATGATGTCTGTCATTAGCCGTCTGAAGATGCCCTGTACTCAACAAACAAAGAGCAAGTGCAGTATCAGTACACAACCACAACGTACTGGTAGGATCACACGTCTATTCCAGTAACCGAAACATATATAACCAGTCACATCATAGTAAACATACATATATCGAACATATACATTATCAATTATCTTTTTAGGAGAAATGTAGCATTCCACATTGTCAATAATACACATATATGACAAGTCAATGATCCTTTCATGGAGCCCATACACAAACTGTTAGTGTGCCAGATCGTGACACCCTATCCAAGTTAGTGTGCCAAAACGTGACACCCGTTCCAATATGTAGGTCGGTACGTGACATCCGATCCCAGTTAGTGTGTCGGAACATGAAACCCGATCCATTCAACATGCCACAATCACAATCACAATGTACATTCTCATAATTATCCAATCAAGTGTTGATTCATGGCTTATAATCATTCATTCATACTCATTGGCATTAGATGTGATCTATTGTGCAACATTCACATACTCACATGTATTACAATGAAGCAAATACTAACATACATCACACATACATGAAATCAAATCATCACCTACCTCAAAACCAAGCTTGAATCCTCCTAAGAAAGTTGATTCTTCCCTTTCCGGATTCTTTCGGTTGGTTCTAGGTCTACAAACAAGTAATATAACGCATGGATCATTAATTAAGGTCTAGTTTACCCGGATTATAAGAAACCCAATAACCCAAGACCAAACCCATGATCCTAAGGTACTGCTAGGGATCTTTCCCACCAACCAATTAAGTCCAAAACCCTCCCCAATGATTAATAACCAAGAATCTAAGTTCTACGGATCGAAAAATGGATTACGGGAGTAAGAACCTTACCTTTTGCACCTAAAGTAGTGGTAAACTTTCAAGAAATCGCCTGGGGTCGTCTCCTATCTCTTAAGAACGATGATTGCAGAATAATGATGTTTTTTGAGTTTAATTCTGACTTAAGTTGTGACTGGCCAACAGTAGCGGGACACAACCCTCCACAGCGGCCCCGCCCTGGCAGCTTGCACGGAAACAGAGAGTCGATAGTGGAGTTCCAAACCCCCATTTCACAATACACCTTCAACCCATGAGAGTCAAAAACTACCCGTTCACACTAAGGTCTATTTCGGGAGGTCTATTCGCCCTAATTCATTTCCGTAAAGTCGTAAGGGTTCCTTAACGTCTTGGCTATCTACTCGTGTAATCAAATTCATAATTAGATCTCTCATTCATTACCAGATTCCCCTATACCTCACTGACTTCGATTTCGTCCAAATTTTAACAAGGTTAGGAATTCTCAACTTACTGTGCCCAAAAATTTTCTCCGTTAGCTTTTCTATAACGACGAGAGCAGGTCGTTACATATATTTCCTTTATTTTGCAGCAATGAGAAGGAATACATCTAATCAAATCAATATGATTCTTACATTAAGACTATATCTATTGAGAACTCATAATTACATACATTAAGAATGCAAGAATTTGAAGATTGACGGATCTTTTAATTCTTTGTTTGAATTAAAGTGTTATGATATATATTGATTTTTATTTTTTATCAATATATAACACTAGATAGTAAGTCTAGTGGCCTTTTATTAACAATAAAAATATTAAATATTTATCAATATGGATAAATACATGTAAAGTGGTCAGCAACTTTACCAGTCAATATAAAGTAACATTATTTATCATATATAGATATAGATACACGTGATACTTCATAAGGACTCAATTTATTTTAAACTACATTTTGCACTTTAAGCTACATGACATGAATTCCATTGTCTTATTCAAAAACTTTTTACTACTTCTGCTTTCAACACTTACTTTGAATATTACAAATGATAAATTACCGCATACCCGTTTCAGTTTAATTTATTCATCTAATTTTTTCTTGGCACAAAATTAATGAAAATAAAGAAGATTTTTGAATATTTTAATCTTAAATTGAAGTTATGTAAAATGCACCAGGGTTCTCTTTATTTTTGTGTTCTTAAACATGGAAAGTGAAAATTAAAAACTAAGTGTTACCAAAAAGGAGAAAAAGACATTCCTTTTTAGAAGGACAAAAAAAGAAGAAGAAGAGAAATTGAAACGAAGAAAGTACTAAATTAAAACACATTTCATTCCATGATAAACATACTAAAAGATAAATTAAAATCAAAGATAGAATAAACATAATCATTAATATGACAATCTTAACTCTATAAGTATCAAATTAAGTGCTTGAATTTTAATTAAAGAAAGAAAATTCTAATCATTGGATCCAGATGACCCTTCATCGGAATCAGACGAAGAATGTTCTATAACTCTTAGAGGAGCAAAGGCACTTCCAATGGTTTGATATGGGAATTCAAAACCACGCTCCTTTTTTATGCTCACTAATCTTTCAATTTCTTCATCTGCAGCTTCCAAAGCCTTGCACAGATTTTTTAGGTCAAAGGAACTGAGTTTTTCAATTGGAGGTTCTTTCCTCGATGCTTGAAGTGCTTCTCCATATTTTTTTTCCCTTTCGAGTGAAATCTCCAATCTGTTTAGCTTCCTATTGATCTCATCAGTATTTGCATTTTGATGAGCAATAACGATGGGGTTAGGAGCATCAGTATCAGTCGGAGGATTTTATCCCAAAAATCTATTCATAATAGACTCAACGGAAGGGTGTCCACATGAATATGGTTTATTTCTAGGAGAAAAAACTACAACGACAACATCAGCACCACACAAAGTGGAGAGCTCAGTTGCCTTTTTAAAGACTCCATCGCGTCGTTTTGAGAATGTTACCTGTAAATTGCTTTGATTTTGCATCCTCGTCATTTCAACTCTTCTTCGTCCATTATTAGGTCTTCTCATGGCTGAGCTTTTGTTTTGAGAATGTAAGAAAATGTGATGTTGTGTTTCTCTTCTAAAGATGTATTTATAGCGATAAAATCATCATAGTATCAGTTGAAAATGAACTCAAATGACAAAAAAGTAAAAATATTTATGATGTTTCCTTATTTGGTAGATTTGAACAAAACTCATTTCATATTAATTAAATTTCTCTTTTTGGTTCATTGTATGGTTAGTTAACGTGTAAAGATAGTAACTACAAACGACATATTTTTTAGTTAGATTTATGTTATTGGATTATTGAAAAAATATTATTGTGTCATTCTTTTGTAACATAAGTTAACATGTAAATTGATGATAATTTCTGAGGTAATTTTTTTTTATTGTGTTTGTATATTTTCTATATTTGCTCTTGTTCAATTATGTATATTTCCTAACAAAGTCATGCTTAATAGAGACATTCCACTATTATTAGCAATATGAAAATACTTACTGTCTAACTCATATGTAACAAACAAAAATCTTTAAGCACCTCTATTTAAAATTTTAAGTTAGTTGTGTGTGTTCTAGAGCTTTGCTAAACTCGTAAAATATACTTGTAACATATGACATGTGAAAGAATATAGTAATAGAGAATCCCAATGCAATTTAACTTGTATAAAAAAAATTAGAATATTCTCGAGCACATTGTGATTCATTTTAAATTCTTAATATGATACAACAAATTTTGTGTCTCTTTTTTTATTATCCAATAACCATATGATATTTGAACATTATACGACGCATTATGAAATAATACATAATAACCATCCAAAGGAGTATAAATTTCAATTTTTGTATATACTTCATTTTCATAATATCATCTATCTAACTTTGCGACTTGAAATCACTTTAGTGAAACTCATCCATATGTCTTTTTCATTGTTTTTTTGTCATTTATTCTGTAGTTACTAACTTTTTTCAGTGACGCTTCTTCTTTTTATCTGTAGATATCTATATGTTGAACAATTTATATTACTTTCATACGATGTTTCTTTCATTAATAATTTCTACATGTAAAAGAAATATACACACAAAACTTTACACATCGAAAAATCTAGAGAGAGTATTTTTACTTTAGCAGTTCCCTCTTTAAGAGGCCCTTTCAAGAACTTATCACAACATAGAGAGAGGATTGTTACTTGAGCATTGAATTAGATATTTTTGGAGTAGTATTGAGCACCGATATGGGGAAGATTTAAAACACGTCACATTCCCCATAAACCACGTAGCCAGCGTAGGTAAGGATCACACTGACTTTTGGGCCACTCCTCACTGCCTTTGAATAAACATTATAGTAGATCCATGAGTTGAATTTGTTCTATACCCTTGCATGGTATAGGATAGTTCTGGTGGTATGGGTGAGACTGTATCATCATGAGGCTTATAATGATGGTCATCGGTTGGAGAAACTCTGAACTAATTAAATATTTATATATATATATATATTTCTGTTTAGGAATCACTATTCTTGCATCCTTACAGTAAGAGCTAAAATCATATTTCATCGTGATTTATACTATATTTCAGTTGAATTACCTTCAAACTTTTAGTTCCGTTATTCGTTATTCAACTATATTACATACTCGTATATTCAATGAATTGATATATTGCCACGACCCAGACCGTCGTGATTAGCACACACGCTAACCGTCTAGTGGGAGACCCATTAATACTAATCAGCTAACCCAAAAACTAGTCATTTAACGATTCGGAAGCTGGTTTAAATGGAGAAATAATGTGGAGATCCCATAAACACCGAAAGTATTACGAATCATCACTAAAACATTGTGGAAAATACCCCTAGAAACTGAAAGTCAACGTACCAAAACAAGTAAAGTTCAATAAGTCTAAGAAAAATCGGTACAACCCAAACTAAACATATGAGTAAGTCTAACTAGAAAGTCTGAGTCCGAAAAGAGTGGACTAACACATAGAGGACCCATGGCAGCCTGGAAGAATTGGCTCACTCTTGAATCCGATCTTTCTCAGTATTCTCCTAAATGATGTCTGTCATTAGCCGTCTGAAGATGCCCTGTACTCAACAAATAAAGAGCAAGTGCAGTATCAGTACACAACCACAACGTACTGGTAGGATCACACGTCTATTCCAGTAACCGAAACATATATAACCAGTCACATCATAGTAAACATACATATATCGAACATATACATTATCAATTATCTTTTTAGGAGAAATGTAGCATTCCACATTGTCAATAATACACATATATGACAAGTCAATGATCCTTTCATGGAGCCCATACACAAACTGTTAGTGTGCCAGATCGTGACACCCTATCCAAGTTAGTGTGCCAAAACGTGACACCCGTTCCAATATGTATGTCGGTACGTGACATCCGATCCCAGTTAGTGTGTCGGAACATGAAACCCGATCCATTCAACATGCCACAATCACAATCACAATGTACATTCACATAATTATCCAATCAAGTGTTGATTCATGGCTTATAATCATTCATTCATACTCATTGGCATTAGATGTGATCTATTGTGCAACATTCACATACTCACATGCATTACAATGAAGCAAATACTAACATACATCACATATACATGAAATCAAATCATCACCTACCTCAAAACCAAGATTGAATCCTTCTAAGAAAGTTGATTCTTCCCTTTCCGGATTCTTTCGGTTGGTTCTAGGTCTACAAACAAGTAATATAACGCATGGATCATTAATTAAGGTCTAGTTTACCCGGATTATAAGAAACCCAATAACCCAAGACCAAACCCATGATCCTAAGGTACTGCTAGGGATCTTTCCCACCAACCAATTAAGTCCAAAACCCTCCCCAATGATTAATAACCAAGAATCTAAGTTCTACGGATCGAAAAATGGATTACGGGAGTAAGAACCTTACCTTTTGCACCTAAAGTAGTGGTAAACTTTCAAGAAATCGCCTGGGGTCGTCTCCTATCTCTTAAGAACGATGATTGCAGAATAATGATGTTTTTTGAGTTTAATTCTGACTTAAGTTGTGACTGGCCAACAGTAGCGGGACACAACCCTCCACAGCGGCCCCGCCCTGGCAGCTTGCACGGAAACAGAGAGTCGATAGTGGAGTTCCAAACCCCCATTTCACAATACACCTTCAACCCATGAGAGTCAGAAACTACCCGTTCACACTAAGGTCTATTTCGGGAGGTCTATTCGCCCTAATTCATTTCTGTAAAGTCGTAAGGGTTCCTTAACGTCTTGGCTATCTACTCGTGTGATCAAATTCATAATTAGATCTCTCATTCATTACCAGATTCCCCTATACCTCACTGACTTCGATTTCATCCAAATTTTAACAAGGTTAGGAATTCTCAACTTACTGTGCCCAAAAATTTTCTCCGTTAGCTTTTCTATAACGACGAGAGCAGGTCGTTACATATATTTCCTTTATTTTGCAGCAATGAGAAGGAATAAATCTAATCAAATCAATATGATTCTTACATTAAGACTATATCTATTGAGAACTCATAATTACATACATTAAGAATGCAAGAATTTGAAGATTGACGGATCTTTTAATTCTTTGTTTGAATTAAAGTTTTATAATATATATTGATTTTTATTTTTTATCAATATATAACACTAGATAGTAAGTCTAGTGGCCTTTTATTAACAATAAAAATATTAAATATTTACCAATATGGATAAATACATGTAAAGTGGTCAGCAACTTTACCGGTCAATATAAAGTAACATTATTTATCATATATAGATATAGATACACGTGATACTTCATAAGGACTCAATTTATTTTAAACTACATTTTGCACTTTAAGCTACATGACATGAATTCCATTGTCTTATTCAAAAACTTTTTACTACTTCTGCTTTCAACACTTACTTTGAATATTACAAATGATAAATTACCGCATACCCGTTTCAGTTTAATTTATTCATCTAATTTTTTCTTGGCACAAAATTAATGAAAATAAAGAAGATTTTTGAATATTTTAATCTTAAATTGAAGTTATGTAAAATGCACCAGGGTTCTCTTTATTTTTATGTTCTTAAACATGGAAAGTGAAAATTAAAAACTAAGTGTTACCAAAAAGGAGAAAAAGACATTCCTTTTTAGAAGGACAAAAAAAGAAGAAGAAGAGAAATTAAAACGAAGAAAGTACTAAATTAAAACACATTTCATTCCATGATAAACATACTAAAAGATAAATTAAAATCAAAGATAGAATAAACATAATCATTAATATGACAATCTTAACTCTATAAGTATCAAATTAAGTGCTTGAATTTTAATTAAAGAAAGAAAATTCTAATCATTGGATCCAGATGACCCTTCATCGGAATCAGACGAAGAATGTTCTATAACTCTTAGAGGAGCAAAGGCACTTCCAATGGTTTGATATGGAAATTCAAAACCACGCTCCTTTTTTATGCTCACTAATCTTTCAATTTCTTCATCTGCATCTTCCAAAGCCTTGCACAGATTTTTTAGGTCAAAGGAACTGAGTTTTTCAATTGGAGGTTCTTTCCTCGATGCTTGAAGTGCTTCTCCATATTTTTTTTCCCTTTCGAGTGAAATCTCCAATCTGTTTAGCTTCCTATTGATCTCATCAGTATTTGCATTTTGATGAGCAATAACGATAGGGTTAGGAGCATCAGTATCAGTCGGAGGATTTTCTCCCAAAAATCTATTCATAATAGACTCAACGGAAGGGTGTCCACATGAATATGGTTTATTGCTAGGAGAAAAAACTACAACGACAACGTCAGCACCACACAAAGTGGAGAGCTCAGTTGCCTTTTTAAAGACTCCATCGCGTCGTTTTGAGAATGTTACCTGTAAATTGCTTTGATTTTGCATCCTCGTCATTTCAACTCTTCTTCGTCCATTATTAGGTCTTCTCATGGCTGAGCTTTTGTTTTGAGAATGTAAGAAAATGTGATGTTGTGTTTCTCTTCTAAAGATGTATTTATAGCGATAAAATCATCATAGTATCAGTTGAAAATGAACTCAAATGACAAAAAAGTAAAAATATTTATGATGTTTCCTTATTTGGTAGATTTGAACAAAACTCATTTCATATTAATTAAATTTCTCTTTTTGGTTCATTGTATGGTTAGTCAACGTGTAAAGATAGTAACTACAAATGACATATTTTTTAGTTAGTTTTATGTTATTGGATTATTGAAAAAATATTATTGTGTCATTCTTTTGTAACATAAGTTAACATGTAAATTGATGATAATTTCTAAGGTAATTTTTTTTTATTGTGTTTGTATATTTTCTATATTTGCTCTTGTTCAATTATGTATATTTCCTAACAAAGTCATGCTTAATAAAGACATTCCACTATTATTAGCAATATGAAAATACTTACTGTCTAACTCATATGTAACAAACAAAAATCTTTAAGCACCTCTATTTAAAATTTTAAGTTAGTTGTGTGTGTTCTAGAGATTTGCTAAACTCGTAAAATATACTTGTAACATATGACATGTGAAAGAATATAGTAATAGAGAATCCCAATGCAATTTTACTTGTATAAAAAACTTTAGAATATTCTCGAGCACATTGTGATTCATTTTAAATTCTTAATATGATACAACAAATTTTGTGTCTCTTTTTTTATTATCCAATAACCATATGATATTTGAACATTATATGACGCATTATGAAATAATACATAATAACCATCCAAAGGAGTATAAATTTCAATTTTTGTATATACTTCATTTTCATAATATCATCTATCTAACTTTGCGACTTGAAATCACTTTAGTGAAACTCATCCATATGTCTTTTTCATTATTTTTTTGTCATTTATTTCTGTAGTTACTAACTTTTTTCAGTGACGCTTTTTCTTTTTATCTGTAGATATCTATATGTTGAACAATTTATATTACTTTCATACCATGTTTCTTTCATTAATAATTTCTACATGTAAAAGAAATATACACACAAAACTTTACACATCGAAAAATCTAGAGAGAGTATTTTTACTTTAGCAGTTCCCTCTTTAAGAGGACCTTTCAAGAACTTATCACAACATAGAGAGAGGATTGTTACTTGAGCATTGAATTAGATATTTTTGGAGTAGTATTGAGCACCGATATGGGGAAGATTTAAAACACATCACATTCCCCATAAACCACGTAGCCAGCGTAGGTAAGGATCACACTGACTTTTGGGCCACTCCTCACTGCCTTTGAATAAACATTATAGTAGATCCATGAGTTGAATTTGTTCTATACCCTTGCATGGTATAGGATAGTTCTGGTGGTATGGGTGAGACTGTATCATCACGAGGCTTATAGTGATGGTTATCGGTTGGAGAAACTCTAAACTAATTAAATATTTATATATATATATATATATATATATATATTTCTGTTTAGGATTCACTATTCTTGCATCCTTACGGTAAGAGCTAAAATCATATTTCATCATGATTTATACTATATTTTAGTTGAATTACCTTCAAACTTTTAGTTCCGTTATTCGTTATTCAACTATATTACATACTCGGATATTCATTGAATTGATATATTGCCACGACCCAGACCGTCGTGATTAGCACACACGCTAACCGTCTAGTGGGAGACCCATTAATACTAATCAGCTAACCCAAAAACTAGTCATTTAACGATTCAGAAGCTGGTTTAAATGGAGAAAAAATGTGAAGTTCCATTAAACACCGAAAGTCTTACGAATCATCACTAAAACATTGTGGAAAACACCCCTAGAAACTGAAAGTCAATGTACCAAAACATGTAAAGTTTAATAAGTCTAAGAAAAATTGGTACAACCCAGACTAAACATATGAGTAAGTCTAACTAGAAAGTCCGAGTCCGAAAAGAATGGACTAACACATAGAGGACCCATGGCAGCCTGAAAGAATTGGCTCACCCTTGAATCCGATCTTTCTCAATATTCTCCTAAACGATGTCTGTCATTAGCCGCCTGAAGATGCCCTGTACTGAACAAACAAAGAGCAAGTGCAGTATCAGTACAAAACCACATCGTACTGGTAGGATCACACGTCTATTCCAGTAACTGAAACATATATAACCAGTCACATCATAGTAAACACGCATATATCGAACATATACAATATCAATTATCTTTTTAGGAGCAATGTAGCATTCCACATTGTCAATAATACACATATATGACAAGTCAATGATCCTTTCATGGAGCCCATACACAAACTGTTAGTGTGCCAGATCGTGATATCCTATCCAAGGTAGTGTGCCAAAACGTGACACCCGTTCCAATATGTATGTCGGTACGTGACATCCGATCCCAGTTAGTGTGTCGGAACATGAAACCCGATCCATTCAACATGCCACAATCACAATCACAATGTACATTCTCATAATCATCCAATCAAGTGTTGATTAATGGTTTATAATCATTCATTCATACTCATTGGCATTAGATGTGATCTATTGTGCAACATTCACATACTCACATGCATTACAATGATGCAAATACTAACATACATCACACATACATGAAATCAAATCATCACCTACCTCATGTAACACCCCGACTTTTCAAAACGTCTAAATTAACTCGTATCTTCGTGGAAAGACAAGGGTAGTGAGTAATAAATTAAGAATCATGTGGTATGTCCTATTTTAAGTGATCAAGTGTTGCATCTCAAGTTTTGAAGTTAGGTAAGTGGCAAAATAAAAGTTGCCGAAAGTTATCGTAAGTTCCTTCTTAAAGATTTCTCTGAAATTTGGGTCAAATGTCTTGGAGGTTTTCTCCCAATCTATAAAGAGTTATGGGGCCTACAAACTATTGAATCGAAGGTCTACGAGTCTAGTTTCCAACGCATCAAACCGTTCATTCATACGACTTCAAAATAGAGAGATATTCGCATTTTTGTGGGACTGCACAAGCAGGCACGTGAGGTGGGACCCTAGGTCGGTGGAAAGTTGTATATATCTTCTTCTTCGAGTTTTTTCTTCATTTTAAGCTAAATATACAGAGAAAACATAGAAACCCATTTTTAGGATCAAGTGAAATATAGATTTTCTCGACGTAAGTCCTTGACGAAAGTTGTTCTACGCGTTGGGCTCAACATCGTGGTATAATTTGTTTTATCGATTGCGTAGCATATCACATTTTAGTGTTGGGACAGCAGGGGTTTGAGTATATTTGAAGGTTTTGAGGTGAATTACGAACCTAAGATCGAGGTAAGACCCTTCTTTCATCGACTCTAGCTTTTATAAGCAGCAAATAGCAATTTGCGACGGAAATACATATCTTTTATTGTATTGTCATGGTATCTTTTATTTTGTGTGTTGATTATGGTCCTACCTTGTTGTAGTATCGAGGGAGTTATGAGTTAAAGTCTTTAGGCCACGTGAATTTAGCGAAAAAGGTATGTTAAGGCTATCTCTTCCTATGACATGTTTCCTTAAAGCTCAGGAGCAATGTAATTGAGCTGTTATCGTTGTTATACTTATAGCTATTATTGTTGATTGTTGGCTGCTCGAGTGCGTATAATCCTCTCTTATCGAGATTCTTATTCAGTAGTAACATTCGCATATTGGACACGACTTAGAGGCTATTTGTATAGGTTGTCTATAACTAAATTGCTCACTTTTAGCTGTTGGATTGTTATTGTTGCCTTTGGGCTATTGTTGTTAGCTGTAGGAATGTGATCTATGCCTAGCAGGGTTATGTTCTGCCTACAGGGCTATATGGATGCCTAAAAAGGCTATGAGTTGCCTACGGGGCTATATTGATGCCTAGAAGGGATATGAGTTGCCTACGGTGCTATATTGATGCCTAGAAGGGCTATGAGTTGCCTACAGGGATATATATTGACGCCTAAGAAGGTTATGTGCTTCCTACAGGGCCATGTTGTTGCCTAAGAGGGCTATGAGTTGGGAGGTTTGTTACCTTTTGTTGTATATATTCTCATGGGTAGGCTGGGGCCCTGTCCCACCAATCTTTACAACTCTTAGAGGCTTGCAGACGAGTGAGTGGGGTTTATAGCTACGTTATGGCCATGCTGGCCTATGTTTTTGGTTTGCTGAAGCTTGTCAGCTGCTTGATGTATTGTACTGATATTTACCTGTTTTTAGTTTTGGTATAGATATCATGGTGGCCTCGACGGCCCAATCAGGACTTCTGTGCTAGTTGGATATTTCTTTATATGAACTCTTGGGAGTAGCTAGTTCTTTTGTAGATCTGTTGACAGGGGCTTTGCCGGCCGAGGGCTTAGTTTTAAGCCGAGATATACTTGTTTGTTTTCTTAATTGCATGTGACTGCCATGCGCTAGTAGCAAATGGTTCAGTAGAGTCGGCTCGGGCCTGAGTTTTGCCTTTAGGAGTCAGTTGCGCCCCTTGAGTTTGGGGCGTGACAAACTTGGTATCAGAGCAACGTCGTATCCTAGGGAGTCTGCAAGCCATGTCTAGTAGAGTCTTATTTATAAATGTGTTGTGCACCACATTCGATAAGCAAGAAGCTGCCGGGCATGTTAGAATGACTATCCTTGTTTTGCTCACCTCGTGCTATAGAGCGGTGTCTTAAGGGTTGAGGTTTCTGGCTTATATTTAATACTTGTATGCAAATAGAGATGACTGACACTAGACAGACCACAACTAGTCAGGGGCAAGAGACAACTGCAAGTGAGGGTACCGACAAAGTACCACAAGTGGAGGTGGCCCATTGTGAGACCCGGGCGGAGACATCTTCTCAGCCCCCTATAGCTTCTCCACAGCTTCAGGAACCTCCGAGGGCTACAGGACTTCCGGCTCCACCAGCAGTACCACCTCTAGTTTCTCCTATTCCATCTGATCAGGATTTCAAGAGTGCAGTATATATGTTAGCACAGTTAGTAGCTGCACAGTGCCAACCAGTTGCGCCAGATATTGCCGGACCTTCTGAAGGGCCCGGAAGTTCGAGAGTTCGTGAATTTCTTGCCTTGAATCCTCCACAGTTTACAGGAACAGATCGCAAAGAAGACCCTCAACACTTTGTTGATCAGCTTCATAGGATCTTCAGAGTCATGCATGCCTCAGTGACTGAGTCAGTTGAGTTAGCAGCATTTCGATTGCGTGATGTTGCAGTATTGTGGTATGAAAGTTGGGAGAGATCTAGGGAAAAAGATACATCTCTACCCACTTGGGATAGCTTTACAGAAGCTTTCATAGATCACTATTTGCCTCGAGAGATTAGGGATGGCCGGGTGGACCAGTTTCTGAACCTCCGACAGGGTGGCATGAGTGTCCGAGAG